>NW_026889774.1:21580000-21932500 GCF_033153115.1 Saccostrea echinata
ATGTCGACCATTTTTATTTAACATTAAAACCTGCAAGTACGTCATCTTAGTTGAATTTCAGTCGTTTATTCAGAAATTATTCCCTTGAATAATGTTTAAAAGAAAAATCACTGTACACGTGTATTTCTCAAATCTTTACTTCGAACAGAAAGTGTGTTATAATGATATATTGTTAGGATTTATTGGTATACACAGTATATACATTTCTACATGCAGCTTAATAATACACCTACTCGATCATGTACTACCACATATTTGACTGCAAGTTTTTATTTTCTGTCAATTTAGCAAGAGAAAGTCTGGTACTAAATTTATGATTCAGATTGCTTGCAAGATTGTTTGCAAGTTTTTTGTACGATAAACAACAATATCAATAACACGATATATAGGTTAATGAGTAGTGCATCAATAGCGTCCAGACTCGATATATTGACCTGGAAGTCTTAGAGTGGCGATTTGTGCGCACACACTTTATCTTGTAAGATGGTTGTCGTTTCTAATTGCCGTTTCTCCATCATATTTTATTTTTGAAAAACAAATCGACTGAGTCATGCTGAAAACATCGTTGCAGCGCGGTATAAGCCGTGACTAAAGATAACGATAAAACTGAACATCATCATCTTGTATTGTTTGATTAAATACATCACTTGTAACAGCTTTGTGCACTATTTTAGTTGAGATGCATTTTAATTCCTCAATTAACATATCTGTCCATTGAATATTGAAAATAATATTCAGCAAGAGTTGCATAAGAGACACCTATTACCATGGTTATAGCATGTAAACTAATATGGAATTTTTGAATTCTGTGTACACATATAATTTATCAGTGATATGCGCCATGTGTACATGCATGTGTAGTAGATATACATGTATACCGTGCCTTCTTTGTCCATGGTCACAGGAAGGGGTAAACAGGTCAATGGTGTGATTAACTGATTAGGTCAGTGCGTCATGTCGATACCGGCTTCCCGTGTCAGATAGCAAAATAAACATGTGGGTATCAAATGTATTGAAGGAAATATATGTGTAAAGAATAAATAAACATTCCCGTTCGGTCACAGTATGGGATGTGACAGCATCCGCTCTCGTCACGTGACACTTACTCCAAGAAACAGACGGAATGTGACGTAACATGCTTGTTTGATCTCGTCTGCTACGTCTGGAATGTCGAACAGTGTTTGATTCATCACTTGATACATTAATTAATAAAAAGTGCAAACGCTTTGAAAACGCTTTCCGGTTAATTCTGCTTTTATTTTATAAATATAACAACAATAGAATAAATTGTTATACTGATTGGTATGATGCAGAAACGGAGAAAACTTATTTTCTACTAAAATTAAATTGTTTGGCACCATGTTGACAATGTAATTGTCATTTAACATGTTTAAATGATTCAAATAAATGAAGCAAAAACCATAAATTTATGTGTTCAAAGTTTTAAAAAGAGAAGAGGAAAGACCGGGGATATTTTAAATTATTCCAAGGAGTTTTGCACTGCGTCTGCAATTAAGTGTATACTCTAATAATCTTATGTTAGATTGCAAATACAGTGTAAACTATAAAGGTTTTTTTTTTTTTTAAATAATAATAAGACATGTAATAATGATTTAAAAAGCAACCACGATTAAAAAAACAAACAAACAAACAAAAAACATAACAAAAGAAGTAACATTGTATATTTTGTTCGTGTACACAATAACTAGAATCAATATTGACATATGTTTATTTTAGTGAATGAATTGCGGAAGGTACATAGCTTAAGGTATCGGATGTACAATTGAGCATGAGAGATCGGCATTTTCCGGAATGACCTCGGTAGATTACGGGGGAAAGTAAAAAATCTTTAAATGCATATTTTTTTTCATTCAACTGGATTAATACTCATATATAACAATTTTATGTAGAAGTTGATACCCGAAAATTATTTTTAAGTTTAAAAACCAAAATATCTAAATATCTCGTGACGTCGTTATAAACAGTTTTCAATATGGCGGCGTCCATGTTGCAGCGGAATAAAAAAGGTCGCTTCAAAAAGTCGTCGAAAATTAATGTGTTAGTCGACCATAACTATATATCTGGTCATATTTGTGAAGGGGACACGTGTGAAACATGTTTTCCTGGTATGAAAAGTTTGATCAATAGCAAAAAGTTTAGTGCAAACGGGTGGCGAAATGGAAGACGGGTGATAGAGTGGGTGTCAGTTATAGATGCCCTGGAAAATTGCAGGCACTGTAAATGCGGGCCTCTTCAATGGTGTTCTAAAAATGAACATGGCAGAGAATGTTGCAGGCTCTGGACTTGGTTTGCATCATTTGAAAATAATTCATAAACGTGCAGGCGAAGATGGTCTGCGTAATGTTTTTTGTGCAAAAAACTCTCATGGTAAACCAAGAGTGACCAATGACTGTAAAGTGTTAGATACTGTAATACCCAAGTTGTGTCATTTTTTCTCACAATAACAATGTACCTGTTACTAGGAAAAGATATTTTTATGTGTACCATAAATTTTTGCACTCATGTTTTTTGTGTGAAAAACTCGTTGTGTCAAGTTTTTTTTTGTACTTGTTACTCTTTTTTGAATAGTATTCAATTTATGAGTACCATAAGCATTTGCACTTGTGCTTGTTTGCTTTATGTCCCTTCAAAAATATTTCACTCATATTGGGACACGACAACTTGCTGGTGAAAGGTTGCAAGTTTTGACCTGTGCTTGGCATCTATGAGCAGTAAGTGATTTTTATGCTAGCACCTATTGTGAAATGTGATGTATTTGAACCCAAAACTTGATGTATTTTGTAAATAAGCTACTGTTTTGCACAATGTAATATCCAGATATTGTTTTTGTCTGATGCAGTATGATTTTTAGTGAGATGACATTGTCATAGCTACTTACATAAAACACAATCATGTTCAATAAGAGAAAAAATTCTTACTTATAAAAATGAATATATTTTTTTATTCATTAAACAAAATTAACTTGTATGGAAATTCAATATTCATAATGGTTTTAAAGAGCAGAAAAACACAGTGATTGATGTGTAAATAACCATGTAATAAACTAGGTACAATCCTCCTTTCTTCAATATTATTTCTTGTGTGTGTGTCAAGGGGGGGGGGGGTAAATTGGAAATTTTCTCTTCAAAATATAATTGAGAAAGATAAAATTAGTTATTTTATTTAAAAAATATATTGTTTATTATTATCATCAATCATATTTTACCAAATATCAATTATATTGTACAGATTTTGGACATCACCAGAAAAATATCATGTTTTCCTGCATTATATTTCAAATGCTGGAGTTACTTCCCCATAGTAATTTGGCGGGAAAAAATGCTATTTTAGACACTTTATACCCATACCTATCAAATGAGTATATGGGATGTATACCTTACCATGCATCATTTTTTAGTCAATTGTACATCAGATACCTTAAATAAAAATTCCAAAAGAATGCATTGTCGGAACTAAAACATATTTCCGGGACGATTCAGAGATCTGGCATCTGATTCCTTGTCTTGATAATGCATCAAATTTCTAACTCTAAATAACAGAAAAAGATGGGTGTACTATACATTCCTTACCTACCAAGAATATACTATTTTATATGTTTGGCTTTGTTGTATGAAGAATTCCTGTTAAAAAAAACGTATTGTCCAATAGTTGAAAAGCAATCAATTAAATTTTACTTTTACATTTTAATTTATATAATGCACGTGAAGTTTTGATTTGCGATGGAAACAATATATCATTTGAAAACTTTTGAATTAGATGTCGGTTTACCTTCAATACTTCTTTTTTATTTATTTATTCATTTATTTTGATTCAATTGAAACCAAACCAAATATATCTATCCAATAAAGAATGCTGCAGAGATGGAAATTGTGAAATATAGAAAAACTTAAAATACATGTACGTCCTACAAATTCAAAAGTCAGGTTACGAATGCATCTTATAAATAATGCGCAAAGGATCAAATATACTTTCATGTATATCCTTAATTTGGCTTCGATCATCATTTAATATCGACCTAAAATATAGGCAGTCACATTTCAGGTTGCAAGTAGGTCCATTATAACCCACAGTTCAGCGCAGAGTGGTATCGGCATCTTTTTCAAATGTTTTACATGATACAGTGCTCAGTATACTCATAGACCTAAAGCAATTTGCTTAAGTTCTGTGGTATACTTTACAATTTATTTTTGTTTGTTTGTTTGTTGTTTAACGTCCCTCTCGAGAATTTTCACTCATATGGAGACGCCATCATGCACTTGCCGGTGGAGAGCTACAAATTTTGACCTATACACTCGGCCCTCAAGGCCATTGAACAGTGAGGGATCTTTTTCGTGCCAGCATCTACTGCGACAAGGGACCTCGGTTTATACGGTCTCATCCGAAGGGCCGGTCTCCACGTCGCACAGTGGGATTCGAACCCGCGACGTAAGGATCAACTCCTTACTCCGCGACTCTAGAGCAGACGTTCTACCACTGCGCCACGCAGGCTAAGGTTTACTTCAATTTAATTTCTGTATCTGCCAACGACGGTAAGATCTATATTAATTTTTTTTCTCCAACTTACCAGCTATCAGATTGGCTCAAACTAGATCACATGATCAAGTACAAGACATCTTATAAGGTGTTCAATAGCAATTTCTCGGGCTTTTCGGATTAAAACCCCAGTCACATTTCCAAAAACGACCAACGGCCGACGGTTTTTGAGGCAAAAACAGGATTCTTCGGACTGCAATCGGCTGTTCATCGGTCGTTGTCTTGCCCGATTTTGACCTCTTTTTTGTCTGCCGACCAATTTTGTGTCTGTCGGGCCATATTATAATTTTTTCTGCGTCGGTGGCCGATTCTTTCAATTAAAGCAGTAGTTGAATAGTCCTTCGACCAATGTTAGATCATCGGCCGACCATCGGCAGACAGTTCGTTAAGTCGGTCGTCGACATTTAGGAATTGGGTTTTCGTAAATGTCGGCCGACGGTGAAAATCAAACTGCGGCTTAGCGAACGATGATCGGGCGATTGTTGGCCGACTTAGAATTATTTAATTTTTGAAAATTATCTGTGTTCCCAGGAATTAATGTGACTGCTCCGCGTCGCCCGATACCAATGTCGGCCGATCATGTTTTTCAGTCGACGATATGAGAAAAATTTGGTCGCCCGACCATCGGCTAAAATGTGACCTAGGTAAAACGGGTAAACACTTTTGCTTGAAAAATCAACGATTGTGCCTGTGTGAAACAGCAATAATGATGACGTCACAATTGCCAATACCGGATGTTTCTAAACAGGTGCTATTTGTAATAGTGACGTCGTAATGAGTATGACGTAACAATGCCTTACATGATAAACTATTGAGCATTAGGAACATGGATTTTTAAGATATTTCTCATCATTGATATAAAAAATAACAAAACATATATAGCCTTTCGATTCAATACTATCCCTAGATATACATATAGACCTTAAAATGTATATCATGGGAATGACCTCATCAAAAGGCTATATCTGTATTTGTATATATAATGCATTGACAAGGTGTCATTCTCTCTCTCTCTCTCTCTCTCTCTCTCTCTCTCTCTCTCTCTCTCTCTCTCTCTCTATATATATATATAAAGCACTAATAATCCAACAACACTGTATATCCTAAGTGTCGGATTTACTAAATAGATATAAGGTCAAAGATGGAAATTTATATAAAGCACTTAAAATGACCAACGACACGAACAATAGAAATTGGCAAATTTTCGGGACGCCCTGTCCCTTCTTCAGGACATAGAAAAGACTAAAAAGTCATGAAAGAACAAAACAAATAAAAACCAAAAAAAATTAGCACTACAACTACGCTACCAAACCCTATTTATTTACACAATTACATTTTGATTTTTGATGTTGAAAACTAATAAATATGAAATGAATGAATCCGGACCACTTTTTAACTTTTTCTATGTCCTGAGGAAGGGGCATTTGACAATTTCTATTGTTCGTGTCGTTGGTCATATATATATATATATATATATATATATATATATATATATATATATATATATATATATATATATATATATATATATATATATATATATATATGTGACAAAAGCTTACTGTGTATATATATATACTCAATAAATTACAATGCAACTGTAGCAGACATGTACATGTTTTACCCAAAGTTCACTTCCCCTTTTTTCTTTCATCTTCGAAGATGCTTTTCTTTCGGTGCATCGAATAACGAAAAAACACAATTTTTAGAACATGTATACGTATAACCAAATAAAATTCACGCTGTTAAAAAAGAAAGAATAAAACAGTGAATAACCATGGAATTCGTTTATCAGTTAATATGGTTACAAATAGTAAAAAAGTTTCTCTTATGCCCATTGGGTCCTTATTTGGTAATAAATCCTATTCTATTCTATTCTAAATCCGTTTTTCAGGAATTTTTCCCGACTTTGATACATGTATATGACTTGCCAGGAACACTGCAAAAATAGTCCGAAATATCTGGCATTTTCCAGGCTCTTTTCTAGATATGTTGCTATTTCGGTCGTACCAGGATGTCAAAATTGTGAACAGGACTGGAAAACGTCAGTTATTTTGGACTATTTTTTCAGTTTTCCTGGAACGTGTGAAAAAAGCCTGGAAAACTCAGATAACCACCTACACTTATTTTTTGAAGACTCTGGATCCGCTTCTAATAATACCAAATTATTGCACACTAGATGGAATATATGTTCTTCAGACCCCGTTTCACTGTACATAGCGAGGGCCTTTCCTGAGACACAATTCTAGATTATTCTAACTACACAAATTATACAAAATCACAGACGCAAGAGGTTGCGTACTGAAAAAAATAATACGAGTATATATATTTTTTTTCATATTTTTAGATCCGCGCCCACCTGGTCGAACGAAAATGAAAGTAGAAAAGGGAGGTCACGCCATTCAAGATAAGCAACTGAAATGGTGCGAGATGTGATCGTTTGCGTGCTAATAGTTTTTGTCAATGTCTGCGGGAGTCTTAAGTGTAAGTCCCACACCGGGGAACCTGTTGATTGGTAAGGAAAACCATAACTTATTTAGTATATATTTTTGCATATATGCTTTTTTGTTATCGTCGGAAATAACATTTAAAAATTAAAATCGGACTTTGCTGAAAGCCAGACCAGGAAACAAAAAAGTCCTTGATTTGATATTCGACAACTTAAGGTTGAGAATATAAACACTTCCTTGAAATTTCTTAGTCTGACGCTGGTTTCCTTGGGGATTTTTTAAAAGTATTTTTATAAAATCTTAAGGTTTACATTTAAATTATTTTTAATAATAATAGCTTTGATTTCATTATAATGATCAGTGATGATTGCTAAGGAGTTTAATAAATCGATGCTCACTCAGAATAATGTCAATATCTCATAATATGTCTTTTTTTTTTTAAAAAATAGTCTATCTTCAGATTTAAATTTAATATTTATGAATTAACCATCATTTTAACAGTTTCCACATATAATCTTTTGCATAAATGTGTAAAAAAAAAAAAAAAAAAAAAAAAAAAAAAGGACAACGTTTTAATCTTGAATATTAGAAGATTTTCCATAGTATTGCACGTGTTCAGAAACAGAGGGACAAGATATTTTCAACTTTGTCAAAATTGAATTTGCAGACTACCATATATTTCATGTTGAAATCTGTGGCTGATAACTGCAGTGACACAATTTATTAAACTGACATTCATTCAGCGCTGTAAAATGATGTTAATGCTAACATATAACCTCCATGTAGATGTTCCCAAATTTAAAAAAAAAACAAAACATCAACAGTGTAATCTACACATGACTATGACATAATGCGGACAGTGTATTGCATTATTGTTTTGTATTCTATTCTGTCACACATAAATTCATGCAGTTCAGTAACAATATTTTGAAGCACCCACTCGGATTTCGAAAGGTTTTGGAAACCAAACAGGAAAGTTCACATTAATCATAATTTATTTTTGTACTTAAAATGGGGAAGTCACATGATGACAAGACTGTAATGAAATCCTTGAAAGTACAGTGCCCTCATCACACGAGAGATAAGACTAACCTAAATTCTATATATTGTAACAACGTGAATCTCGTGTGTTACTTCATATCAAATAATAATTTGTATCTACATGTATGGTAGATTTTCCATTCTTCTTCAATGTATATCTTGATAAAGGATTGACATGAAAATTATTCAAGATATGGTCTATTTTGTTGTCTATTTCTAACTTTCCATGTAACCTGTATCTTTACAAACAAAGACATGTTCCTTATTCAGGCCAAAACAAAATCATGAACTGAAGGAAAAACATTCTAAATTGTTTCCTCTCACTTCACCATAAAGAGATTTATGCTACATACATGTACAACTGTGATACAAGTTTGGGTACTCTGTATATTTTGATTCGATTTCCATTGAGTACATGAAGTTCACTGTATAATTCCTGTAGGTTCACTGTTTACAAGCTTCCAGAAATCCATGAAGTGGGAATAGACAAATGGTCTTATTATGGTGTCGGATTCTACTACATGGACTCCAATTCTCCAAGCTGGAAGTTGTCATCTGTCCCATTCAACCAAACTGGACACTCCGTGGAGTACACACTGAGACAAATCTACAAGAATGTGAGTTAAGCCAACAGTAAAAAATAATTTGTTTGATGTACCCATCAAAATTGCCCCTACCCAATCAATATTTTTTCAGTACTTTTATTTTTGAATTTTCATTTCTAAGAAAATAAAGATCATCTGACTTGCTTTTTAACATTAGATTCCATATTTTTTTAAAAAATTTTTTGTTTTGCTGCATTTTACAAACATCTTAACTATGAAGTGTAGGTAAGAATCTTAGAGGAATAAATGTGCAAATCTGTGATTTTCATAACATTTATCATTGTTTTAGATAATTCAAAAAATAAAAAAATCAACCCACCTACCCACCTTGAAAAATATGGGTTGGAGTACATCAAACAAACAAAAAAGTTTAATGATGGCCTTACATATTCAGGTTCCCTGCTGTCATGAGAGAAAAAAGATTGTCATTTACAAAAAAAAAAAAATATATGGAATCATATACATTTATCCATTTTGTTGTCATTAGAAATCTATGGCTACTTGACACAATTTATTTACCATGTGGGCAATGAAAGAAACATTATCAGCTGTGGTTTTATGATGATATCCATTTGAATGCAACAGTGATTTAGAAATTGCAATTTTGGATTATATGAAAGAATAAAAATATAATTCTTCTGATTTAATAAAAATTTAATGTTTTGTATTTGACAGACTACGAGTGAATACATGTATTCTATGTACAACGATCAGCCCCCGCAGGGACGTACATCTCTAAATCATGGACACACAAAAGGTACCAATCTCTGGTTGTCTTTCTTGATTCAACTTCTCAATATTTAATTTTATATCTTGAATAATATTATTATTATTTACTCATGTTAATTATTTTCTTTCAGGGGTCTTTGCTTTTGATAAATCTGAGGGTTTCTGGTTGATTATGAGTATCCCTCATTTCCCGCCCCCTAGAAGTTTTGGGTTTTCGTACCCAGACAGTGGCGAAGTGTATGGACAGTCTATATTCTGTGTTAGTCTTCAATATTCTGCTATTGAGAGTGTTGGTAAGGTTTTTTTAATTAAACTTAGCTCTAACACAGTAGAAGAAAAAATGAGGTTATCTATTTTTTGTTTGTTTGTTTGTTTTTTTTTTTGGGGGGGGGGGGGGCCAAGATGTCTGAATAACAAGAATTAATAAATTGTTGTATTCTTGATATTTCATTGATTATGTTATATACATTATACATATTTTATTATCATCTTGTTGAGGAATTCACAACAAAGAGAAGTATTGCTCCTTTAAAATAGATAATGACACTATCTTTGAAATAATCTATTTCAAAAAAAAAAAATCCCTAGAAGATTAAAAAGAAAAACTTGAATTCATTCATCAGAAATTCATTCTTATTGAGTTGAATGATGACTTGATGAAATATTTATATTTTTATCTTGTTTTCAGCCAAGATAATGACCTTCACCTACCCCAAGTTTTATGACCACTACTTGCCTCCCTCTTTCTCCTCTGAGAACCCCATCATGACGGGGGTTCTGTCAGGGAGCCAGAAACACGTGACATCCCCTCCATTTCAACTTGAAACTACACTCCATACCACAGATGGTGTGGTGCTACACAACTTTGCCAAGTCAAATGATTTTGAAAAAGGTAAGGCATGATGTTTTAAAATAATAAACAATATTTAAAATTTCAAATTGATATACATGAGTATTTGGTAAAGTGCAGTTAATATTATAGTTCATGTCATTATTGAATCACTATATTTGTGGCATTTCCAGTGTTTAAAGATAGATTTTACCAAAGATAACAAAGCTGGAAAAGGGAAGGTGGCTTTGATTAAAGAATTTAAGAAATATGGTTCTTCTATGAAATTTATGGACAGAAATTTTATACGGATAAAACTACAGGTTTTATTCTCAAAACTGTGTTGCTTAAAAAGCTTGTGTGTTGTGTTATTTTGGAGTCTTATAAAGAAATAGGTGAAAAAGCCTATGATACCTGACAAAAGAGGTATCAATGACAAATTTATTTAAACAAAAGCAAGAACTAGCACTTTAATAAAGTTGAATGTGAATTGAATGTCAAGTTTGTGGTAAAACAATCCAAAAATAATTATTGGTCAGAAATTGTACATTCAAAACAAAAATAAGTAATCCACAGATTTTAAAGGTGTTCCGAAAATGGAATTAATTGGCAACACTTCTTTCTGTCTGTCTTCACTTATTACTTTATTAGTTAAATCAAAATTTCCATGGAAATTTAAAGAATTATTGTCTGTTTTCATTTTAAAAAAACTGCTTATAATGGGAAAAAACTTTCTAGTAACGCTTTCTTTACTTTTGTATTTGAAGTACTAGTTTGGCAATTCTAGACATATGAGATTTCGTATTTGTAGTGTGTCATTTGTAGACATACGAGATTTCGTATTTGAGGTGTGGCATTTGTAGAAATATGATATTCCGTATTTGAAGTGTGGCATTTGTAGACAGAAGAGAATTGCTATTTTCAGATTTATATGATGCGTTTTTGGCTCCAAATTTACAAGAATCCTTATTTGTTGAAACTTGGCAAAATGGACCCAAAGCGGACGAATTACCTTCAAATTGTTCTCTCAAGTTTCAGGTATCTGAAACATCCAGTGTAGACGGCATTCTTTACTAGCAAAACCTTTGTTGCATGTCTAGTTACACCTTGATGATATACTCATTTTTAATAGTTTTCTTCTTCATAACTCACCTTTAATCACGTATTTTGGATTTGAAGACATTTTTACCTACTAAGTTTATTTTTTGCTTTTAGAGAATTTGCTTGCATTGCATGATTTATTGCTATTTGAAAGCATATATTATTATGTTGTGTATTTATTAGCTGCTGAGATTTTAAACGATTTAACTGTCTAAACTCTAAGAACATTTAATAATATTAAGGCAATATTTAGAATTATCTACTTAGAATTACCGTTTCGCTATCAGTTGACCAGTTGACCCTTTTTTCTACTTATGTCTATTGAAATGTTATCAGTGAATATTGCAGCTCAGATCAAACACAGGGGTCAGGAAAAAGAGAGGGGGAAGGGGGAGGTATAGACTTCCCAATTCTGTATTTATTAAGTGTCTAAAAATATTTGATATGTTTAACCCCCATCCATAACATAATGTTTGATTTTCACCAATTCTTTTTTATTTCCTTATTTAAAAAAAAATATACGTAGGATTTGATTGGATACTGATCTCCTCATAGAAATTCCTGGATCTATCTTCGTGATGTACATCATGAATTTATGTTCTACATTTTTTTCCTTTTTTTTTTTTTTTTTTTTTTTTTTTTGGGGTCAGACTGCTTTGAAATTCGTTATAATGGTCAAACGCTTGTTCACAATCTCTTTGTTTTAACTTTTTGATAGAATTTGTAATATTTCGAACGCGAAAAAACTATTGTTGACCCACTATGGCATCTTTAGTGGACTTCCGTGAATGACCTGGAATGATTGAAATATGAAAATCACAACACCTGTAATCATTTCAGATCTGTACGATGCATGGATCAATGAAAGGATAAATCATGACTTGTTCGTAGAAACTTGGCAAAATGGCCGTGGTCCATTAGAGTCTAATTGCACGGAACGTTATAAGGTTACAGTGTATAATTGCTTGTTAATATGCTCTACAGAATGCACTTATTTAATTTCTTTATGCTTTATTAACACTATACTAACATCTGAAAAATACGCACATCTCTGTAAATATAATTATTATATTACTTTTATATTAATTTCATATTTTGCTTTGCATGTCTTTCTTCTGTCATTTTTAATTTATGATATGTAACAAAATTCTTGTATACAACATTTTTGCTTGTTTTGTCATTAGATACTTGAATGACAGTTTTACGTTGAAAAAGACGTGTATTTTCCTCTTTGTAGGTTTACAACATTCAAAAGATCCGATTTCCAAACGGAGATTTTAAAGAGACCAAAGATCATTCTAAGTGGGCGGTGTCCAGGACTGGTTCCTGGATTTGTATTGGAGACATTAACAGACAGGTAGATATTGAAAATTTGAATTGGTGACCAAATGAAAAAAATAGACTAAAGAAAAATATTTATTTACCCCCAGGGATTGTCTATGCTAAGAATTGAAGTTCAATTAGCTAATTTCTCTTTTCAAATGCAATAACAATTTCGTATTATATCAATTTTGATGATTGTTCATTACGTTTTTTTCATATTAATATTAAACTTTTCCAACTGTACCTTGAGATTGTCATGGACAAACTTTCAAATGAAAGATCACCAGTAGATAATACATGTATATTTGAAAAGGAAGAGTTAGCTCTCCCAATATGCTATTCAGTCGTAATGGGGGACCCTTTTCTTGTTTTTGTTTTGTTTTTTTTTTTTTTTTGTTGTTTTTTTGTTTTTTTTTTTTTTACTTTTTCTGTATTTAATCAACTATTTTACTAACCGGGGTGTGTTTCTTTATTTGTTTTAAATTCAAGTGGCTACTTCCAATACTTTTAAAGGGAATCTGATACTATTGTTACAGAAAATATTTTGATTCAGGTTTTCTGTGCCACAGAAACTAAACCTTTTTTTTATTAATCAGTAATAATTTTTTTTTTCCTAACAGCTTACACAGTTTCATCGTGGCGGAAGTACCACGTGTATGTCTGACCCTCACACATGGAAGCAGTACACAAACATCATTCGAGACATCGAGACCTGTGGACCAATATTTGGATAAACCTGACACATCAATTTTGAAAATCTGTCTTATTATTTCTGTATAAAAAGTTTATCTTCTTTATGTATATGTCATTTTTATTAAGAAATGGAAGTTAAGTTGTTTTTCATTTTGTATATATGACAATCATTCGCAAAAAATCCCTTCATTTTATACCTGAAATCTTAAAGTGCTAATTCAGGGAATTGAAATTGAAGATCTGTAGTCATAAACCAAAAAACTCCGTATGTTGCATTAATACATGAAAACATCTGGCATTATTTTTATTTAAAAATCATGTATCTTTCCATGTATCTTTATATGTTTTGTTATTGTATACAGTTTATAATAAATAATCAAAGAATAAATTCATTATTCGCGGTTGTTTCACAAATGTAATTAGTGCTTCGGTTATGTCTCTAGCCATTCGCGTTAATAAGAAATATACGCTATATAAACGCCGATTTTTTATGTGAAACAAAATGATTAAATGGTTTGAGAAACATGATGTATAGTGAAAAAAAAATACTTTGCACAAAGTTTTACTAAATAAGTAATTGTAATAACAAAACAATTAAGCAAGATCTACAATCAAAAATTCAGTTTTTTCATGAATATTGATGTATCAGTATCAGTCTGAAAGTAGCGACGGTGTCACGAGATGCATTTATTTAAAAAGAGGCATTACTTTCCTAGTAGGAAAATAAATAATTCTAATTTGACATCTTTATAACGCGTTCGTTTTCAATTGTGTAATTTACAGTATTTTTCGTAACTTTAATTGGTAAACATAAATAAATTTCCAACTTTATTCTTAACTGACGCAAGTATTATAGTGTGTATAACTTTAAATCGGTGGTATATGCCCCCTCGTGGCAATATTTAAAAGGAAATATTTCCATTTCTATTTCTTTTCTCTGTGATAACTTTTTGAAAGTAAGTTGAGTTGATTTCTTGATCATTCTACCGGAATGTAAATTTTGCCAAGCGAAAGGTCAGGAGCTAAGAAGGCCTAATAGGCATGTAATTCTCGTGCGGCTGTCTTTGTGTGACGTCAGCGGGGACTATTGAAATTGACATGTGAGGCCTCATGTAATTTTATGCCCTGTTCACACGGAGAGTTTAATTCGAATTAAACGTAAGTTACTGCGAATAAAATTTGAATCGCGTTCACACGGAGAATTTAATGCGAATTAGTTTAATTCGAATTAATTTACTGCGCATTAAATTACTTCGCATTAGCTCCGTGTGAACGCTAAGCGAAGCTAATTCGAATTAAATTTTGAGGCATGCGTAAGGGCAGCATTAAGTCACAGGCCACATGTCGATGGTCAGATATAGGTACTTGTGCTATTTTTGAGTGGAAAACAAAGGAAAATTATGATAATCACTAAAATGTGTACAGACACTGTGACATTATGTCAAATCAGTGGTCAAATGTATCTGCTCGGCACAATGTGACGTGATTCGCAAAATGACGTCATAATAGTCTTACTGAATAGCCTTATTGTAGAAATAAAAATTTAATTCGCATTAGATTACTTTGCATTAGCTGTCGTGTGAACGCAATTTAATTCGCATTAGTTTCATTCGCATTAGTTTACTTCGCGTTAATTTACTGCGAATTAAACTCTCCGTGTAAACAGGGCATAAATCTATTAGTCTACATTTTTAAAATCTAAATTTACAATTTTATTTCACAGTGAAATGGAAATATAAGGAATCGGTGATTCCTTAAACAACCTTAAATTTAGAATGTCTGTAATGGTATATATTAAAAACATTCATCCACTAGTCAAGGGTAAAGATAAGCTTGATCTCTATCACACCTCAATATCATCAGGGGTAATGTACATGTACTTCTTAGAGGGTACCAATGTACTAAAATTGATGTCTGTAAAACAATCGGTTCTCAAAATACTGAGCTCACAATGTCTTCCTATGTCTAGTGTCTTTGTCATTTGATCTCGACCTATGACTTTATTACAAAATCAACAGGGGTAACCAGTGTATCAAGTTTGATGTCGGTCAAGGACAGGGTTCTCAAGATATTAAGCAATTATTATCTTGCTATGTCTAGTTTAACTCTTGACCTTTGATCTTGTGACATAAAAATCAATAGGGGCCATAGATTTATATCATATGGGGAATCAGTGTACTTAATTTTATATCTTTCAAGCAAAGGGTTCTTAAGATAATGAGCGGTCAGTATCTTCTTATGTCCAGTTTGACCCTTGACCTTTACTTCCTGACCTCAAAATCTAGGAGTCATCTACTCCTTATAAGAAAGTTGTGTATTGTTTGATGTCTTTCAAGCAAATGATTGTCAAGATATTGAACAGTCAATGTATTCCGATGTCCAGTTTGACCTTTTGACCTCAAAATCTACAATGTTATCTCACTGGAAACCAGGGTACTAAGTTTGATGTTTGTCTAGCAAATGCTTCTCAAGATATTAAACGGACAAGTTTTTCTATGTCTAGAGAATTTTGACCTTTGACCTTATGACCTCAAAATCGATAGGGGCCATCTGCATCTCAGGGGTTACCAGTATACCAAGTTTAATATCTCTCAAGCAAAGGGTTTCCTAGATATTGAGCGGAGAACACTTGGTCTACATACCGACGTACCAACCGACAGCTGCAAAGCAATATGCCTTTTTTCAGGGTGGATGGGTGAAAAAACTTATTTCTTAAGTAAACTTAATAGGTAAGTTAACACAAAGAACCAGTTGAAAACACTACTTTTGTCTCCTGAGTTGAAAACATTTGAAAAGTCAAATATAAAAAAAAAAACATTGCCTTACTTGTAAATTCAAGAAAAGATAATAAAATGCTAATACGTACATGCATATTCATGCTGAGAACAGGGATTTACCTTTGAATCATTTACTATAACCCTCGTTAACAGTGAAAACAACACATTGCCCTTAATTTTGTATTTAGAATATGAACAATCAGGGAAAACACCCAAGGGGTGGGGGGTCCAAACACTATGTTTTTACTGTGCGCTCACTTCATTTGACCCATTGCTTCAATTCTATTTGTCTTGTTAAGAATGATTGATTGATTGATTGTATTTTGTTTAACGTCCCTCTCGAGAATTTTTCACTCATATGGAGACGCCACCACGTGCCGGTGGAGAGCTGCAAATTTTGTCCTATACTCGGCACTTACGGCCATTGAGCAGTGAGGGATCTTTTTCGTGCAAGCACCTACTGTGATACGGGACCTCGGTTTATACGGTCTCATCCGAAGGACCTGTTAAGAATGTAATATGTTCTAAATTTTGTTTGTGTGTCTTAATTCTTTTTTAAAGTATTGCTGCAGATGTTCGGACCCCCCCCCCCCCTTTAAAATTCTCATTCGTATGCTAATTATGTTATTTTAGTTTGTTTATGAATTAAAATCAATTGTAATTAAGTGCGATTATTAATTTTGAAATTATTTTTTGAACGAAGCTGTTGTGTTTAGAGTTCCTGATTTTCGATGGCTTATTTGCATGCGGTGTGAAGTGTCTTTTTTTCCGGCTCATCGTCAAGTTTCCTTTTTTTTCTGTGAAGATTAGTTAAATTATGCAACATTTTTTTTAATTTTCATGCAACCTCATTACATTTGATCGCCAGCTTATATTCTATTTGAAGAACATCGACTTGATCTTCACTTAACAATGCTTCTCCTATTTGGATTTACGTCATGGACTTTGTGGATGACGTTTTTGGTTACAGCCCATGGAGAGGGGTACACTAATGGAATAACTTGCCAGGGTATTGACCGCTAACCTGTGGACTGGTATATATAACTTCTTACATATTTTCTTAAGTGTCTTTCCTAAAGAATATTCCTAAACTTTAAAAATTTTATATACGAGATGATAACTTTTGAAATTACCTTAATGCATTGGAAAGGTGACTTTCAGTATCCTTATTTGAAAATAATTTTTCATCAAAATGCTATTCCTCATACATTTTCCTCGGATTTCATTAAAAGTAATCCACCTCAAGTCAAGAAAGATAAGAAACATTACTAGTTTTGGAACTTTTTAAATAGTGTTTTTGTTGCAAGTATCGGATATAGGCTCAGACCAGTAGAGCTTCAGTCTCATCAGAGAATTCCTTTTTTTTCTTTCCTAATTTTGAAAATAGACATTTAAGTTAATTTCAGTTTTAACCTACTGTGAACACAGACCAAATTATATGTTTGGTAGACAATGAATACTACATGTACTTGTATTTCGTTTCATAATATTTGATTATAATGTTGGGTCCTGGCCGTTTTAGGTTTATTGTTTACAAAACTCCCCAGGATCCCCAAGACAAAAACAAGATGATATCTGAGGGCGTGGCCTTCTATTATATGGACTCCCATCGACCTGTAATGACCCTTTCTCCCACCCCGATAGACAAGGATGGACATGCCCTTTACAACACACTCCAACAGATCTATCTGAATGTATGCAATCTTTCTTATCTCTTAAAAGCATATTGTCTCTAAAAATGCTCGTTTTTATTACATTCTTTATAAACACTTTTTTAAAAAAGTTTTTTAAATCATAGTGGCAGATTGAAACTTCGATAAAGTAGAAAAATGAAATGTGCTCTAGATTGAATAGCCATGACAATATGTACGCGTAAAATGCAAGAACAATTGGTCCTTATCTTTAAGTAAGTATAAATGGGCTTCCAGGTAAAATTATATTATCCACTCTTGTAAAACTACCATCTCTAGTATATTTTTAGTTTCTTTCTTCAGTACTTCATGTTGGAATATGGCATGTATAATGACGAACCACCGAGGAGTTCCAACAAAACTTGGAAAGAGAAAAATGAGTTTGGTCAAACCAAAGGTAAACATATGCCATACAAGATGAAGCTTTTGTCTTTCTTTTTGCGGTTCGAATGGGACGTTAAACAGCATACAATCAATCAAACAATGTTTTTGCTGTTTTTTTTAAACATATCTGAAATAGTTGTGAAAATCTAAGATGAAATCAACTATCCATTATAGGTGTATATGCATTTGATAAGCAGACAGGATTTTGGTTGATCTCCAGTATTCCCGGGTTTCCCCCACACAAAAATAAGGGATATGCATTTAACAAAGAAGCGCAGCGGAACGGTCACATGCTTGTCTGTGTCACTTTAAATACTCAGGAGCTGGTGAACGTCTGTGAGTAATTTTATTCTGTGATTTAAGTCTTGGCATTGTTCTCCTTATTCTAAGGGACACCCTATTGAAAAAAAATTTTTTTTTTTGTTGATATTATAAGACTGTCGACATATTTTGCAGATAAAATATTCAAAATAATAAGACCTCAAATTCACGATGCAAAAAGACATGAAGCGCGAATGCCACCACTTCAACCCTCAAACAAGTCTTTGGTATTACGCATATATACCCACGAAAACATGGAACTGAAGTGTTTAGCCAAAGGCTCATTATATGAGAAAGGTTAGAAAATTTAAAAAAAAAAAACTATTCAGAATTTCCTTATCACGCGTTAGATAATCAGGAAGTAATGACAGATGGATAATAGTGCGTTTAATAGATTTGTTCTGATAATTTTGTGGGGGGGGGGGGGTTCTAGACCTGTATGATTCTTTGGTTGCTCCGAGACTATCAAACAGTGTCTTGGTCCAGTCCTTTCAGACAGACTCTGGGATCCCATCTTCCTGCTCTTCAGAGTATAAGGTTGATTCAATCTTACATGATCTTTGTGTGTGTGTTTGTGTGTTTTGTATGTTTGTGACTCTGTGTGTGTTCCACGTGTATGCACTCATTAATTGTATTTACATGAACAAAATATACAACTTTTGGTGATATACTTGCATTACATGAATTATTTCAGTTCTAAAAATATGAATATTCTGACAACCACATCTTATCCCCAAAAAAGGAGTGGGGGAGGGATGAAATTCCCTACTTAATTTCCCTAGCTATAATTTCGTTGGTTAGAGAGAATACAAGTAATGCAATTTTGTTTTCGGTTCCTATTTAAATGACTAGAACTAAACCATAAACATTAGAAGAAGAAATTTTTGATCGTATTTGTTCATATAATACAGTTTTCCTAATTACATGTACTTGAATATAGTTTCTGAATTATCTTTATTGTGTACGTATGAATAGGTGATGAATGTATCCAAAATAAAGTTCCCGGATACCAGTATCTACTTGTCTGGTAAAAGAGATCACGCCAAGTGGGCAGTGTCCGAGAAGTTGAGGAGATGGGTGTGTGTTGGAGACCTTGACTGAGTGGTAAACAAGTTCTCTCTTCATTCTCTTTACGAATATAGTTTCAAAAATCCAAGATATAGCAGTGGGAAGTCTGAAATAGTTATTGTAGATCAAAGAAAGGGAATACCTATTTCATATCCTCTTCTTCGTTTGATTTCGTTTTATTTTTATTTTCTCGGTAAGTTTTTTTTTAAATATACTCTGAAATATACGTTCTTTTCTGATTTATAGACTTCAGCCCTCAAGAGAGGGGGAGGAGCGTTGTGTATGGTCAACTACACGGCTTGGAAGGCGTTTCATAGCATCATAAACTCTGCTGACAAATGTTAACTTGAAATCACTGTGTTATGTTTCAGCTTCTTTCGATGAAAAAAATACGATATGTTTTTATATATGTATTTTTATGTCTGTTAATGTTTTTATAACGTTTCCATGCAAGACATGGATTTGAATTACTATTTGATCTTCATGATTATCTGCAGAGCTTATATTGCTGGTATTTCTAGTATATCGGATCGGAGGAAAATGCTTTCAATTCTGAATAAATTGGTTTCAAAGGACACCGCTGTTGTGATAGTTCATTATAACCCTAACTGTATTTTTTTTTCCTTTTCAAATGACAAGTTCCAAGGCTCTATGTTTTACATTCTTACACTATATGACATTTTCCTGATTTAAGATTCCTCAGTTTTCAACTTATCGTGCTTTATCTTCCAAAACGAATATGCTGCTATATGTATGCTGAGAGATACTGTAAAACATTAAAAAATGTATACTGCTATGTGTTCCAAAAATAGCATACTGCATTCTGGTCCAAAAAAGCATACTGCTTGTGTTCAAAAATAGCATATTACTATGCATTCAAAAAAGTATACTGCTATTTGTACAAAAATTGCACAATGCTAAATGTTCCAAAATTGGCAAACTGCCAAATGTTCCAAAAGTAGCATACTGCAATCCATTCAATAAATAGTATTCTGCTACATGTTTGAAAATAGTCCATGCTAAAAACAGCACGCTGCTCTTAAAAAATATATTTTACTAGCTCATTTTTACTGAATATTTTGATTGTCGCGTGAATCGCGGTAATCAAAATAAAAAAGAAGTTAGTGAGGGTCTGTTTTAATCAGACATGCGTTAAAAACAGTATACTGTTACATGTACGAACTAGTACACTACTATATTTTCCCATCGTAGCTTTGTGCTCAAAAAAAAGCATAATGCTATACGTTCAAAAAAAGCATACTTCTATGTGTCCAAAAAAGCAAACTGCTTTATGTTCTAACAGCAGCATAATGCTATATGTTACAAAAAGTATATTGATTTATGTTCGAAAAGTAGCACACTGCTATATGTTCCATTTTCAAGTTTTCCATTACATATCAAAACAAAAATATTTGTTTTAGTCTACACTTTCTTTATAGCAAATAGATAAATACTAGTATTATGTATGATTATAACAAGAGAAACGAGAATATCAAATATAAGTCATAATTATTTACTTATTCCAATACAAGTTTTCGAATATGAGTATGAACTTTTCAAATATAAATCACAAGATTTGGAATATGAATCACGAGTTTGCGAATATAAATAACGACTTTTCGAATATAAATCACGTTTTTTTTTTATTTTGCACAATAATCAAACGATCTGTGAAGAATCCTACATTTTTACACAAAATGACCAGCAGTTCTGTCATTTGGGTGTTTTAAAGATGCTTATACATATTTTCATTTGGAAAAAATTCTATAAATTCCTGCTAGAAATTAATTACTATAAATCGAAAGCACAATTTTGTGATTTTGTCAGACTGGAAAATTAAATCCCTTCAGTTAAACATTACTTTGAAATTTTCAAAATATTTCATTATTGAATGAACTTTCTTAACACCCCTTAGGTTAGTAGCTTGTATTATAATATGCTAGTAATACGATAGAGGAAATATTCGAAAGGTTTAAAAACACTCCAAAAACAGGTGAAGCTCTGGACGCCAAACAAAGTCACGACTATAGACGATACAAATAAATATGAATGAATTGTCCCTCCCTACGGTAAATAGCATGTGGTTCAAGTGGTTTTGTTTATATTAGCTTTTAGGAATTTTCTTCCTCTTCGTATAGAGTTCCTCTTTTTATCAATGAGTCAGACAAAATACGTTATCAGACATCATTAACATAAACTTCCGCAATGTGATTCAATGTCTTCCTATAAAGAAACAGCGTACGATTTCGTTCGAGTTTGAACCCCCTAAAGTAACTATACAATAGAGAAAAGGTACATTTTGACGAAGATTCTTTCTGGCGATGATCCGATTTGTTTTTACCTCTTCGGTTCTTGTTGGTCTAACCTGGTGTCTGGGATGTTTAAAAGAGTCGGGAGAACCCGTTGACTGGTAATGTATCATCAAATATTTTAAGCAAATTAATATTTAAATCTATTTTTATTCTGTGTAAATGTAGTCAATAATGATAGTTCATACTGTATACAAACCAGTCACAGTAAATTATTACCTACATGTATATGCAACACCAATACCAATGGTTCTTTACGCATGCGCAGAAAACAAGTTATGAACAACACGACTTTCAAATTCTGTAGTACAGATACTGAGATGCAGATAACAGATTTGTAAATATCCATTTGTTTCATCAATTAATTAAACAACAATAAATAAATCTTCCTTCTTCCAGGTTCATTATTTACAAGTTGCCCAAGAAAAAATCTAGTGGTAATCCTCTAATCAAGGATGGAGTTGGATTTTACTACATGGACTCTAAAAACCCTTCTTTTTCCTTGTCCGGTGCTAACATTCAAAAGAAGGGGCATGCGTTGTACAACACCCTGCAACAAGTTTATAACCAGGTATAATTACCACCACCAATATAAACACTGCAAATCACACTCTGTACCTAAACAAAGTTTCGGAAGAAATACTCGTAGCATGGAAGCTTTGAATATATATTTTGGTGCATGCGGACTTTTTTTTTAAACAAAGATACTAGTATATTCAAAATGCGCGTGTATTCAATGTACTAAATAAGTAGTAAAAATAGCTGATGAAAAAATTAACACATTTTTTTTTTTTCAAATGTAAGGTCTACTTGGTTTTGATAGTGAGAAAAAATTGCGTAAATGGCGTTTTCTGCCGAGTAAACTTTAATCACCACTATATTAAAAAATAATTTCGATGCTGAATATGCAGAAAAAAAACATATTTTCAAGACGTGCAATAATGGATGATAGCTTTATTTGATCATAGAAAGACATTTTAAAAAATGCCATTTTTAAAGACAAGATGTGGAATTTTTCACTTGAGGACATGTAATTTTAATACGGTATTGTTCAAAGGATGCATCAAATGTTTAAAGAACTTTTTGTCTTTCACCCGAAAATATATCAATTGTTTGTTCCAGTATAAACATTTGTCACTTATATTAGAATGGACCACACAAATTTAAGTATGCTATGTACAATGATCAACCACCACCACGAAATGAGAGGATTGAGGAAACATTTAAAGCATATGGACATACCAAAGGTATATTAAATACAAGAACGTACTAGTCTATATAAAACATTTGCTAGTAATCTGAGTTGTTTGTGCCTTCTACTAGCTCGAAAGATACAAATTTACAATGTATTTTTTATCCGTACAGGCATGTATGCATTTGATGAGAAACAAGGATTCTGGTTGATATCAAGTGTTCCGCAATTTCCCGCTCCCCTGTCACATGGTTACAACTATGAACAAGGACAAACAAAATTAGGACAGGCCATGATCTGTGTGTCCCTCAGCAGAAAGTATCTAACAGTAATAGGTTAATAAATGTTAAAAACTACTTACAATACACGTCACCCGCGTGACGCAGTGGTTAGAGCGTCTGCTCTAGAGTCGAGAAGTAAGCAGTTGATCCTTAGGTCGCGGGTTCGAATCCCACTGTGGGACGTGGTGACCGGTCCTTCGGATGAGACCGTATAAACCGAGGTCCCGTGTCGCAGTAGGTGCTGGCACGAAAAAGTTCCCTCACTGCTCAATGGCCATAAGTGCCGAGTATAGGACAAAATTTGCAGCTCTCCACCGGCAAATGGTGGCGTCTCCATATGAGTGAAAAATTCTCGAGAGGGACGTTAAACAACAAACAAACAAACAAACTTACAATACACAACTTCCTGAATCTTATAAAAGAAACACTTTAGAAGAACAATAATCTGAGCTCTCGAAGGTCAGCCATCGATTCTGTTGCTTTTGTTTTGAACACATTTTATTGAATAAATCAAAATGATTGGAAACAAGTACTTACAACATTGATTCTGTTGTCTTTTTTTATTTACCCCCGGTAGAAACCATTACCTATGGCTTTTTTTCAGATTGTTACATTACAATGTTTCCACGAGTTGCTTGCCCACATTTGCTTTCATGCGACATTGATGTTTTATATTAATGTCTGTATAACTTATATTTTTCCAGAAGACATTTTCAACATAACAAATCCAAATATATATGACCCAAAGCGACGTCCTCGACGCTATTACTCGAGTGTTACGTTGGTACCACAGAAAGTTTTCCCAATTTCAACAGTAAAAGGACAGAGCTTCCGATTCTTTGCGAAGTCTTCCATCTTTGGAAAGGGTGAGAACGTACAGACCAATTTTCATGAAATTAGACAATATAAGGAAAATTTGTTAACTCTAATTTTATTAAAGATTTGTATGACGGACTTGTTGCACCTGATTTGAGTGAATCTCTTTACGTGCACACATGGGAAGCAAACTGGCCTTCAACTTGTAATATGAGATTTAAGGTTTGCACATTAATTCATATACAAGCTTTTTATTTTTCAAATTCTAGAATGAAAGTCACGCGCTTGGGACAAAGAAACCTTAAGTTTTAAAGTAATCAACCACTTAATCATTAAATTAATGTATTTCAGGTTATGAACATTGAAATGATTAAATTTCCCAGTGACATGGTGTTTAAGTCGAACAGTGACCACTCAAAATGGACTGTATCTACGAAAGATTCGTGGGTGTGTGTTGGAGACATTAACAGAGCGGTAATTCTTTAAAGCAAGGGTTTCACCTTTTAATTTGATATATAAGGCAAAATAAACATCCTGGTTGAGGAATAAAATTAGATATCATTAAAAGAAAATTCAATCACTGCGTTTCGCTAACAGAGGATCGAGTTAATAAAACCTAACTTCAAACGTACGAAAAGAACTTAACTTCAAGTAAATTGATTCCGGTGAATTGTTGCTAGGACTTATTGAGTCCCTTTTTTGGTATCTTTCACAGACATCCCAGTTCAAGAGAGGTGGCGGAACAATGTGTTTGTCAAGTGTCTCCGTATGGAGGGCCTTTAATGCTCTAATTAAATCTGTGCAGAATTGTACAAAATATCTATAGACTGATTTCACTTGTCTTAATAATCATTTCACTGTCAACGCAAGATAATGGCATTGGGAATGTGTGTGCTGTTTTTTTTCCTGGATCTTTGAAAGTGAATGTGTTGTCTCTTTGTGAAGCTGTTTGTGTCTCCGTGAAGCATTTTAAAATGACATCACCATACTGGAGGATAAATTTGATCATGGTGGGTAGTGAAGAAATGAATAGTTGATTTTGTTGAAGATCTGAATCGGGAACGGCGATGAAGGTCTCGAATTTTACAAAATTGTCGTCCTAAAAATCTTGCTCTCTGGGTGATATGAAGCTGTAGACATTGTGTTATGTAGGTTTTAAATCTAGTACACTAATCATTCATAGTTCAAAAACTCTCATATCTAAAACCATAACTAAATACTAGGGATGGCAATCGGTAACCGATGAATGGGTTAAATTACTCGGTCAGAACGATGGCAATTGTTTGCAAAATCTGTAATCGGTTACTCGAAAAAAAAACGTGATATACTTAGTATCTAAACTCAATTTCATCAACAAATTCATTTCAAATTCAATTTTAAATGTTAATGCTAGCGTTTCACATATCTTAGAAATCAATTTGGGGATACATCTCCGGATTGAGATTGTTGGGGGTAATTGGTCAGGGTCTTTCATTTGTATCTGATGGTGATGATAATACAGAATAATTTTTTGACATCTTGTATGAAAAATTATCAATGTCTCTGATATCATAGAAAAAAACTTTATTTGGTCTTTTTCTGTGTATGTGAATAGAGTGATAAGAAAATAAAAGCTATCGATATGCAAAGAAAATTGATATTTATTTATGATTAACCAGTTAACCACTCGTAAGGTGAGGCGGTTAACAGTTGGCAGTTTGCATTCGATTGCCATTCCGTACCACATACTACATACATTAGTAAAATAGTGTAATTTTAAAACACTTGAAATATATATATATATGTAATGAAATTGAGACTTTAAAAAGACAGTATTTACATGTATGCTTTATTTTTTATTCTAGATATAGTTCCTTGAAAATTATCTTGATAACGATACAAGTAATATGTAATATATTGTCAAATGGTACACCACTAAGGGCATAGTACAAAAACAAATAACAAACCATGTAGTTATATTGAACAACAACTGAAGGTACCAAAGGACGATGCATTAGGAACAATTTAAATTGGCAATTTGGCACACTCCTTATAAATATCATCATAGGGTTTCCAATTTGTTTACATTTCATAACACTATTAGTAAATAAGGAAGTAACGTTTCCTGTATTTTTAGGAAATTAATATTTGATTTTAGTGTGATAATTCATAATCTACTTAAGATCAAATTTTAAAAAATGATTTCTCTCAATATCTTATTATTACTGTATTACTTTAAAAAAAAAATAGATTTATGAGAAGATGTTGATTTTTTTTAAATATATAGAAAAAGATGTTTCATCTTTTATTTTCCTAGTCCTGTTTAATGTCCTTCTAGATATAACTTTGAATTAAGATCTTAACAACACATTAGCAATTTGCAATAGGATTTCGAAATGTCATAGCCAAAATCTTATGACCTTGCAGTAAGATCATGACATATCGTCAGGGTCATGGTCAAGAGAAATAGTTAGTGTATAATCCAGATTTAGAAAGTTATGCTCCAAAAAATTGTCACTTTTTAAGGGACACTATAACTTAAAAAAATAAAATCTGCTAATCTGAAATGTGTGGGTTTTTTTTTTTCAAATGATATTTCTTTTTATCTTGTCTTAATTCCTTCCAAAGAAAACCATCTGGAGAATTTTGGTAATTTGCATGTTTCAGGTCTGTGTTACATAAAATAATAGTACATAAACCTCTCAAGTTATATTACTGATAGTATACTGTTGAACCCTAAAACAAATAACTGACAAGGTTCACTTGAAAATTACCATCGATTTTTTTTAATCTTTCATGAGGTTTTTATGGTAAAATTGAAGTACTCATAAAGAGGAATTGTTTTTAAAAATCAAAAAGATCTATCATTTCAAAAATTGGTATCCGTGATCAGATAATTTACATTAATCGCTTCCGTGTTATTGCAATAAAAAGTTGATTTCTCCAGGAAAAAATGTTAATTCATGAAACACACAGGTTTTAGCATGGCCTTTGGAAACTCTCCAGTACGACTCAGTTTTGGTACATATGTGTTAATACTGCTGGGCACACTATTGTCGATGGTTGTGCCACTCTGCTTCTGTTTGAATTGTGTGTCACCCTCCGGGAAACCTGTAGACTGGTAAGGCATAGGACATTTTTTTTATATTTGCAAAATTGCTTAAAAAGTGTATTTTATGTTTGCGATTCATAATTGTTTATCTTTATGTAGCTAGGTACATTGAATCTTAAGAAGATGCAAATATCTGCTTATCTAAAATGCATACTCTTCTGTTAATAGGTTTATAATTTACAAGGTTCCTGTAGCTAAGGGGGAAATGCCAATTAAGACAACGGGAGAAGAGTTTTATTATCTGGACGCTCTCAATCCTGTCTTTTCCTATATAAGAGACAGTATACAGAAGAAGCAAAATAATCCTTTATTTAATACTCTTCAGCAAATATACGACGGAGTAAGTTAATAAGCGTTATGTGTCCAACTCTCTCTCTCTCTCTCTCTCTCTCTCTCTCTGTGTGCTTTTAACCAAGCACTTGCGTACTTTTTCTATACCGCTTATACAAAAATAATGTTAGAGTGGACCGATTGACAGAAAATTTGAGCACAAAAGAGACGTTGATGTTTTAACAGACTTCATCGAAATAAGATTTGAAGTAAGATGATCTTTCACAATAATTCAAAATACTTGATAAACTAGAGTGTTCTAAGAAACGCAAGCCATGTATCACCTGCTTTATTGCATCAATTAAAATTAAATAGATATAAAAATGGTCAGCAATTTATTTACCATTAGCATTATAGTTTATGCATTTGCCTGCTAAGAAAAAAATCTACATCTACGAATAGTAAGACCAAAAGAATAGCATTTAACATATAAATTCCGACAATCAGATAGAAATATGATTTCCCAACAGTAATGGATAATAAATCAGTCTACATTGATCCTTTTGTATACCGATCCCGATGTACTTTCATAGTATTTTAAAGAAATACGCACGCAAACTCTCGATTCCCGCCTACATTTTACATCCATTCAATATAAATGACAATTTAGCCATTAATACTTGCTTGAATGCGAAAAAAAGAATTCATTAGTTACTGATTAATAATTTTAAAACCAGTGTCAAAAAATTATTTTTTTGTTATTTTCGACTCTTTTCAGAAAGGGGAGGGTGAAAATTTTATCCATTGCAATCAGGCTTTAAAGCTTCGCCAGATTTTCAAATACTCATGAAAATGGATAAATGACCCTTAAATCTTTTCGTATGTGTAATTTGTGCAGAATTCAACATAAAGGTTTGATAAAGTACAATTTTTATTTTTAGTCTCAATTGAAATCGGTAATAAAATGAACATTTTTGCTGTTTTAGTTTGTAAACATACCCCCCCCCCCCCATCCCCCGTGAAACAACAAAAGCATTGGTTTGAATTTGTAAAATAACAATTCATAAAACTTGTAAAAAGGAATTTTTATTTCATGGAGGGGAGGGGTTTAAATATATTTTCCGTTTTTAATTGATTTCGATAGTGAAAAACGCAATTTTTACCAAAATTATCTCTTAGAGTTATCTCTCTTTGTTTTCCCAAATCATTTATATCTTATGAAAATTCACATAAATATTTATATAAATATGAAAATTCATTCAAATATTGAAATTTGACTTGGAGGCAGTTCTTTTAGTTTGTGAGGTAACTGTATGGGATGATGCAGTTTTAAAGTTCAGTGTCATAAGCTCATAAACATGTGATACAAATGCTAATTATATCAAAACCCTGCCTCTCAAAATTCAAAAGACACAAGTTAAATCAACTGTCCGGCAATATTTTTGCAAAGTAGGTCAAAGGTCAAGGTAAAATGGATTGCTGGAAGTTTTCATAATGTTTTATGACAAATGTAGTATAGACTTAGCTCAAATGTCTAAAGTATGCTGTCTATCGGGACAATAAACTATTTGGAAAATAGGTCAAAGTTCAACGGTCACGAGGTCGTTAGCCAAAGCCAAAGTCCCAAGCAATACGTGGGTAAAATATCGAATCCATATCTCTTACAGTTCTCAAGAAAGGAAGTGTGACAGACGGACTAAATTGGATCTAATATAATGTACATTTTGATAATATATTAATTTCTAATCCCATGCACTGTAGTATAAATATTTATCAGGTATTTTGTATGCTTAACACAACAAAAAAACCGCCAATTTTATTAATACTTATGTATTTAATTAAAAAAAAATATTTTCATTGCAATAAGCAGTTCAACAAAGATGTACATGTAATTTAAAGATTTTCTCATAACATGTTTTCTCAGAAAGCACAAGTTTACGCCATGTACAACGACTGCCCTCCATTCCATAATAAATCTGGAAATACGACGCATATATACCAAACATCTCCTTACTGTCCGAGAAATGATGGTGCTCACATGAAAGGTCTTCCAATTTTTAAGTCAATGTTTCTTATGAAGATTCTTTGAATAATAGTATATCTATAAATATTTATTGGCTATTTTGTAAGCCTAAAACAACGAAAAACTGTCCATTTTCTGATCACTTTTGTATTTGACAGAGCAGAAGGTGTTGCTTCGTTAAACTATCCTCATCGAAAAAAAACTAGTATATTAGGGATGGTAATTTTGTAACCGGTTAACCGGATACACATTCAGAATGATGTGATTATGGGGACGATGTAGTGATTATGAGGATAATGTAGTGATTATGGGGACGATGCAGTAATTATGGGGACGATGGAGTGATTATGGGGACGATGTAGTGATTATGGGGACGATGTAGAATTAACTCTGTGACATCATGTCTGAAAAATCTTAGTTTTGTAAATTGTCAAATAAAATAAAATATATATAGCGTTTTGATTAAGCATATAAAGAATATTGCCAATGTCTCCTTTAAGTATGAGAGAGAGAGAGAGAGAGTACTTTAAAAAAATGTCAAGTAAATGTGCATTTTGATACGATTAAGCGATTAATTGCGGTTATATTAATTAACCTACTGGCAATTGTGTATATGTTTGTAATCCTTATACGAGGGGTGATCAAAAAGTTCGCGAACTATCTCTATATTTACAAAACCACAATTCAGATCAGAATGAAATTTGGCATACATATAGGCATTCACATGTTCTATAAATAGCATATGTTATGTAATGTTTTGTTCCATGTTTGTGACGTCACAATGTGAAAATGACGTCAATATATAGGTAACTTGTGACAAAAAACGATTGACTCAGTCGTACTCGACCAACAAATGGCTAAAAAGTTTAACCCGTATCTTGGAAATTCCTTTGCAGTAGCAAATAATAATTTGTCATTGGTCATTTGCAAAATTAGTTTGTTAAAAACATTCTGATTGTACACACAAGTACATGTACTCTGAAGTTGACATTAAAAAGGTGCTTGAGTTTCTGATTGACAATGTCTATGTGGTATTTGGAGACCAGGTCTTCCAACAATCTATTGGAATTCTCATGGGTTCTAATTGCGCCCTGTTATTAGCAGACCTTTTTTGTATTCATATGAAGCAGAATTTGTCCAAAATCTTTTACGTGAAAAGAAGAAAACACTTGCTGTGGCCTTCAACACGACTTTTAGATATATCGACGACGTATTGTCAATTAACAATGGCTATTTCCATTCTTATGTCGATACGATATATCCTGATGAGCTTGAGATAAAAGATACCACAGAGTCTGACACATCTGTTTCATATTTGGATATTTTACCTGAAAAAGACGTTAATGGTAATCTAACGACCAAGCTTTATAATAAACGTGATGACTTTAACTTTTCAATCGTCAACTTCCCTTACTTATGCAGCAATATATCTTCATCATCTGCATACGGGGTATATATCTCTCAGATGATTCGATAAACAAGAGCATGCTCTACGTATGTACAATTTCTAAAACGAGATAAACTATTGACAAACAAGTTGATGAAACAAGAATATCAGCTGTCTCGTTTAAAGTCATCATTTCGTAAGTTCTATGGTCGATACAATGACCTTGTCAGCAAATACAATTTATCATGGAGTCAAATGCTGACTGACGTTTTTCATGCTAATTGTTAGGCCATTATTTACACACTGAATTGTCGACGGATTTTTCCGTTATTTCCCGATCATGACAAAGGAGCACACGGCGGGTGTGACCGGTCGGCAGGGGATGCTCACTTCTCCATGGCACCTGATCCCACCTCTGATGTTTGGAGGTCCGTGTTTGCTCTGCTCCTATTTTGTATTGTTTAATGGACTTTTGAGCTTGAATACTGTTTGTTATCTCCATATATTTCATTGTACAAGGTTTATGAAGACAAAAGACTTGCCAGAAGTTCAATCATTAATTGGATTGATTGTTTTAGTGAAGAAAGGGAGATGGTTAAAAATGATGTTTGTTCTGTTTCCCAGTGAAAAATAGCTAGTGAAGATATGTGTCCTTAGATGAGCAATTTGTTATGAAAGATCGCAAAGGTACAGTTAGAAAAATAGTTGAATATCTTAACAATAATCTAATTATTAAATCCATAAATATTGTGTACTTTAGAGTTTAAACATATCAGATATGATAAAAAGAAGGCACCCATACTTTATCCACAGTGGATAAATGAAACTCCAAAGACTGAGGACTCGGGTTGTGATGGTGACCATGCTAATTCTGGGAAGGGAAATCCTTATCCACTCATACTATCGCCGAAATTTGGCCATTTCTGACAAATTGATTGTTCTTGTTATTAAAAATAACTTGCAGGTAAGAAATATAAGTCTCGGAAAAATCTTTAAGCTTCTGTGAACAGAACGCTACAGAGCATGTCACGTGACCGCCTGTATCACGTGATTCGCGCATGGGCAGAATGGTGGCAGATGTGAATTTAAGTCGTCGAAGATTACTTTAATAAATAATGAACACTGAAAGCAAATTTCATTTCTTTTAAAAAAGTAATTCAATTAGTTCGGGAACTTTTTGTTCACCCCTCGTATATATCTATCTATCTATCTATCTATCTATCTATATATATATATATATATATATATATATATATATATATATATATATATATATATATATATATATATATATATATATATATATATATATATATATATATATATATATATATATATAGGTGCTTATGCCTTTGATGAGAAGGATGGATTTTGGTTGATTTCAAGTGTACCAAGGTTTCCAGCTCCACGGACACAAGGCTACAATTACGGACAAGGGCAGCTCTTATATGCACAGAGCGTCTTATGTGTAACCTTAGACAAGAAGTATCTTACAGAAATGGGTAATACACACACAGGCACACCCTCACATACGCGTTTGTCGTTCTTTTTTTTTTGGGGGGGGGGGCATTGAAAATTGGACAAATTCTAAAGTAATCGAACTCCATAATATTTCATTTCATTTAAAGATAAAATCTTTCTCATTTCTACGAGATATGACTTTTTTTAAAAAGTATTTTCAATTTATCTTTAAACGTAGTACAAAACATGACTTAATGATGTCTATTTCAGAAAAAATATTTAATCTAACAAAACCTATGATTTATGATAACAATGGCCCTTTGACTGAGAATAAGGAAATAGATTACAGCAATATACCGGTATCGGAAACTTCCACAGTCGTTCCTTTCACGTCAAAGGGAGAACAAAAGTTTCTGTTGTTTGCGAAATCAGTTGGCTTTAGAAAAGGTAAGATTGTGCGTTTGTGTGAGTTAGGGAAGTGTGTGTGTGTGTGTGTGTGTGTGTGTGTGTGAGGGTGTGTGTGTGTGACAGTGTGTGCGCGAGGGTTGGTAGATGGTTGGGAGATCGTTTTCAATGTAAATTTTATTTCTATTTTATATATGCTATTTGTCTTTCACTAATTAACACTTTTCAATTGCCAATGAGTACATGGCTAATTAGATCAGTCATGTACTCATTGGCAATTAAAAAAATTGCCAATGAGTGAAAGACATATTCGAAGGCAAGAAAAACAAAATCCTTCCAGTTCTATTCGGTACTTCTTCTTTGCTTTTAGTATTCACATCATAAATATATTCCAAGGATTTGGATTCTCCACCTCTTTCTGTTCAGGGAGGGGATGAAAATTAAATATTGAAAAAAATATTGCATAAGTTTCTGTATTATTCCTTGCAATAAATTATTTATAATGAATTTTCATAACTTAACTTATTAATTATTCGATATCACTTCTATAACAACTTTTTTTATATAAAAATATATAATTTTAGGAGGATCAAATATTTTGTCTGCGAAATCTTGGAAAATTTGAACATATACAGTGAAAAAAATTTTTCTTTGGACAACTCCTTTTAATTATAATCTCTTTTGCTAATAACAGTAATGCAGTTTTTTTTATCTTCAAAATTCAAGTTAACACAGTTTTTTCAAATTTGATTATAAATTATATTTTCAATTTAATATAATAGTCATGCAGGATTTTTCAATTGTCTCCTTTCTACATCTCCCAAACAAAACAGAGAATTTATTTCCTGCATGTTGATCTCAGCAAGAAGGACAAATGAAATATTGTGCACGAAGTGAGTCATTTTGGCAATGTCAAACATTACATTGTACGTACCAAAAATGAGAGTGACATTGGGGAAAGTTTTAGAAAGTGTTTAATGTTTAGTACGTAATTTAAATGGTTTTCTCGCTAAACTTGACATTAAAAAGATGCTCGAGTTTCTGATTGACAATATCTATGTGGTTTTTGGAGACCAGGTCTTCCAACAATCTATTGGAATTCCCATGAGTACCGATTGCGTCCCGTTATTAGCAGACCTATTTTTGTATTTATATGACGCAGAATTTGTTCAAAATCTTTTACGTGAAATGATGATTGATTGATTGATTGTATGTTGTTTTACGTCCCATTCGAGAATTTTTCACTCCTAGAGAGACGTCACCATATACCGGTGAAGGGCTTTAAATTTTTACCTTTACTCGGCACTCAGGGCCATTGAGCAGTGAGGGATCTTTATCGTGCCAACGCCTGCCGTGACACGGGGCCTCGGTTTTTAAGGTCTTATCCGAAGGACCCACAACTTTCACTTTAAAGTGCCGAGCGCATGGCGAAGGAACAGTTGCTACCCATTTTTTTTTTTATCGACTTAGGTCAGTCGCGGCCGAGTCCAACTTACGACCTCCCGATCACGAAGCGAGCGCTCTACCGACTGGGCTACCGTGAACGATTATGTGAAATGAAGAAAACACTTGCTGTGGCTTTCAAATCGACATTTAGATACATCAACGACGTATTGTCAATTAACAATGGTTATTTCCATACTTATGTCGACACGATTTATCCCGTTGAGCTTGAGATACAAGAGGCTCATGGGCCACATCGCTCACCTGAGCACATTGGCTAGGCTAAGACACAAATCAGTTCAGTAATAAAAATATAACGGGGGGGGGGATGTTGAATTTAAACTACTTGATGATGCTTCCATGTCAATGTAACAAATGGCTTTGTTGTACTTGAGAAGATTTTAAAAGAATATTCCCATATATTTCTTTGTAAAAATTTGATCCCCCATTGCAGCTCCTCCCTAACCCAGGGGTCATCATTTGAACAAACTTGAATCTACATTACCTGAGGATGCTTCCATATCAATAAGACTAAAGATAGCTTTTCTGTTCTTAAGAAGAAGATACTTTCCTATATCTTCCTATGTAAAATTTTCAATCCACCATTGTTGCCCGACCCTATCCCCGGGGGTCATCATTTAACAAACTTGAATCTACACTACCTTAGGAAGCTTGCATATCAAAATGACTAATGATGGCTTTGCTGTTCCTGAGAAGAAGCTATTTTCCTATATATTTCTATTTAAGACTTTGATCAACCAGTGTGGCCCCGCCCTACCCCTGGGGGTCATGATTTGAACAAATTTGAATCTACACTACCTAAGGATGCTTCCATATAAACTTGACTCATCATGGCTTTGCTGTTCTTGAGAAGAAGATTTTTAAAGATTTTCCCTATCTATTTCAATGTAAAATTTTGATCCTCCATTGTGGCCCCGCCCTATCCCCGGGGGTCATGATTTGAACAAACTTGAATCTACACTACCTGAGAATGCTTCCATATAAATATGACTCATCATGGCTTTGCTGTTCTTGAGAAGAAGATTTTTAAAGATTTTACCAATATATTTCTATGTAAAACTTTGATCCTCCATTGTGGCCCCGCCCTACCCCTGGGGGTCATGATTTGAACAAACTAGAATCTACACTACCTGAGGATGCTTGCATATAAATATGACTCATCATGGCTTTGCTGTTCTTGAGAAGAAGATTTTTAAAGATTTTTCCTATATACTGCTTTGTAAAACTTTGATCCTCCATTGTGGCCCCACCCTACCCCCCCTGTGGGTCATGATTTGAACAAACTTGAATCTACACTACCTGGGGATGCTTTTGTATGAGTTTCATCTTTCCTGGCCCTGTGGTTCTTGAGAAGAAGATTTTTAAAAGATGCTATTAATTTTTCACTAATTCTTAATTATCTCCCCTTGAAAGAGGGCGTGGCCCTTCATTTGAACAAACTTGAATCCCCGTCACCCAAGGATGCTTTGTGACAAGTTTGGTTGAAATTGGCCCAGTGGTTCTGGAGAAGAAGTCGAAAATGTGAAAAGTTTACAGACAGACGGACTACAGACAAAATGTGATCAGAAAAGCTCACTTGAGCTTTCAGCTCAGGTGAGCTAAAAAGATACCACAGAGTCTGACACATCTGTTTTATATTTAAATATTTTATTAGAAAAAGGCGTTAATAGTAATCTAACAATAAAGCTTTATGATAAACGTTGTGACTTTTACTTTTCAATCGTCAACTTCCCTAACTTATGCAGCAATATACTCTTATCACCTGCATACGCGGTTCATATCTTTCAGTTGATTCGATACGCCAGATTTAAAATTTTGTATGCTTCAATGGAACTGATTGCTATTTTGAAAAATTTAAATGTTGAATGCATCAGGGGCGTCGGCAAGTATTTGACATTGGGGAGGCGAATTGGATCGAAAGGGGGGGGGGTCCTAACCAACTTTTTGTGAAATAAACTAAAAAATTAAAATTTTCGCCAAAATGGTGATATTTTTCCCATTAGCCTAGACGTATTTTCTGATTGAAAAAGAACAATTAAACACACAACAACAAAAAATGTTTTATGTGTTTTAAATAAAACCAGATTAAGCAAAACCGGAATATTTTTAAATAGCTAGGAGCTCGGTTTTTTTCCCCCCGAAACGGCATAGAAAAAACTTTGAAGGGTAAATGACGAGGTAAAGATTAAAATACATATAATTTTCTATTATTGTATAATATTTAATTGTTGTATAATATTTATCGTTACTTGGCGAAAGAATGCATAGTTATGAACTTTAAAATAAACAGGGTGATTAATCCTTCATAATCCATCCATTTTTGAAATGCAGAAATATGTATGACATTATAAAAAAAATCAACTGAAGTTGTTTAAAAAGTAATTTTTACCCAGTATTTTAGTATTTTGCTTTAATTTGATAGCTTTCAATTTCGATTCATCAAAGATTTCCAATCATCGATCGACCAATTCATTAGACAATGAACAGGCCTGTTATAGGCTGGGGAAAGTGTCAGGAAGGGGGTTAGGGCTCCATATTTTGCCCAATTTCTCCACCTTTCTGGGAATAGTTTTTTTGCTTAAGTTTCGATAGGTAAAAATTCACTTATTCAGACGCTGCTTGCCCACCCACCCCCTTTCATACACACTTTTTGTTGCTGTTAGGTCGAACTCAGGCAAATTCCAGCATTTGAAAAGAAAAAAAATCTGGAAACTTAGAGAATCCCTACCCCGCCCCCTAAAAATAGAATTTCCAAAAACGTTGCTAGCTTTGCGCCTGATGGAGAATTTGTAGCAAACTTGCATGCATGATGCATGACTAGACTTTTTGATTAAAATTTTTGTGAAATCTTATTAATATTTTCTACTGCGAGAGCACCTGTGGACAAAATATACTTGAAACATCCTCTCCATTGTATATAAATTACACAGAGAAGGATTTCCCCTGGAAAACTGAATCTGGTCTGGGATTTTCGTAGGGAAAAACCTACTCTAGAGTCATTTTTCCGTAAGGAAAATTCTCCCCTAGAGCTTATTTTCAGCGGGGGCGGGAGGGGGGGTTTAGAAGGGGAAAACCTAATCTACAAGATCGGTTGTCCGATACTGGTAATTAAATAGTAAATGAATTTGTTACAGACCTGTATGATTCTCTTGTTGCCGAGAAACTGGAAGACAATCTCTTTGTAGAGACTTGGCGACCAAATCTACCATCTAACTGTTTAACGCATTACAAAGTAAGAACAATTTTTCTTGGAATTCTATGCTCATAGATTATACAATGATATTTATCTAAATCACCCTACCGGTAAATTATTTTTTCAGGTTTACAATGTAAAAAGAGTAGAGTTTGTGCATGATAAACACGTGTACTGGTTTAAATCAACAAGAGATCATGCAAAGTGGGCAATAGCAGAGAACAAACCATGGACTTGTATTGGTGATATCAACAGAAATGTAAGTACATCGTATTAATTCGTAAAATATATCTAAGCAGTTAGTCAGTAAAGCACTTAGGGGAGCCTAGATTGATTGGTAAATCTTTATCTCTAAAAGTACTCAATGCTACTTTATTTTCAATAAATTTATTATAAGCATTTAATTTGACATAAACTGTGTAGTTTACTGCATTTATCAAACGCAGTTTTAAAACAATTGAGATATGAAATATATGCATTTAAACTGATAACAAACCGTTGTAGCATTCTCAGCTAAAAAGAGGAGGAGGAACAATGTGTTTATATCATGAAGGTGTATCCAACCAGTTTAGAAAACTTGTGAAAGATTTTGACAAATGTAAAAGGAAAGGAACCGTCCTTTGGAATTCATAATAATCATTTTCAGATAAGATATAGTAGTCACCAGTTTCAGTATAAGTCAAATTATGTTTACTGTGGAGTCCATCAAATGTTCACCAAGGAAATTTTGCAAAGAAAATTTTGTTGCAGATTTTTTTCTCAAATCAACCATGATATGACAGTGATTTGAATTTTGATTGATTTATTTATCTATCTATTCTTTTTCAATGTATTTACATTTGCAAAATGACAGGAATGACAGGAATGATTAATGTATATAATTAAAGAGAGAGAGAGACCATCAGATATAAGACCATCAGATATAAGAATGCATATCTATATGACATAAAAATAAAATCAATAATTTCCAGATAACTTATATCATTGCAAAATATAACGGCTTGGCCAAGATCAGGTGCCCATTTCCAACTAAATCATGTTATATAGATGTAACTATTTATAGTTACATCTAATCTAAATGTCTTTTATTGCATTGTAAAGATCAGAAGGAGAGCTTTCCATTGGTATATAATATCATATATTTAGTATCTGCATTTTTGAAAAAACAACAGAATAAAGTCAAAAATTCATAATTTTTGAAGCATTATGCTGTTGCACTTGATTTTTTACATTTTAAATAATGGTTAATTAAAATTATTTTGAATGAAACATTCCAAAATAAATATGCTTTATTATTGAGAAATCATTCTGGTTAAGTTTATTTTTTACAGAAAAGAAAAAGGATAAAAATTGTGGAAATTATGAATAAATGTGTGCAGATATACCTTTGTTATATAATTTAAGATTTTTCAATGTTTGAATAAATGCATAATTTCTAGCAAAAAAGAGCAAATAAAATGGGTTTAAAATTTTTTATTTTATTTAAGAAAAAAAGTACTATGAGAAAAATATATTGGTTAAATTGTAAAATGTGTGTGCATTTTGTATTTTATTTTCCATACTGGTCTAATATTTTGTATAGTCATTAGCCCCATATTTCATTATAGTTTGTGTTCAACAAAAGAATGTAGAATTAATCATGCTCTTGTTTAATATTTTCACAGTTACCAGTAAAGTGAAAAACAGTAATGAATAGCTTTTGCGACAACACTAAAAGAAGTTATAGAAGAATGATTGGTGTCCGTAGCCCTGTATAGTCCGTAGCCCTAATATAATAACTTCCAGAAAAAGTCATATACATTATTGATACAATAACTACAATATAAAAATATGTTTATTCGAACAAATGCAATGTTTTTAAATACAAATACCACTGTAAAAAAGATAAAATGTCTGAAATTAACATTTTTCAACTAAAGGCTTGCTTCTGTAGTCTGTCCTGTTTTGTTTGTGGTCACAACATATTTCTAAATATACATGATAAAGTTTTCCTTCTTGTGGTACATACTATCAATCTATTTAGAATAATTAGCATTGGAATATTTTTAAAAGAATATTTAGCCACACAAATCCTGCTTACAAAAGGGCTACGGACTCTACAAATAAAAGCAAATATACAGACCATATAACCGTACTTCTGTATTAACAAGAGATTTTTTCCTACTTGTTTCTACTGCAAAATGGGGCTTCAATGGTTTATTAGTTCTCATCGACCCATCTTAACATCCCATTGTGGGATTTGTGGGATTTGATCCCAAAACATAAGGATCAACTCCTTACTTTAAAATTTAGTACAAAGTGAGACCTACACTCTTATAATTGTGCCACCCAATCTACTTGTCACTGAATTGTTCATTTAAAAAAAAAACATTCATCCTTTATGGATAAATATTGTGCTTTTGTGTTTCATACTTCAAATGGTCAATCATGTTTTGTATTTTTTTTTTTTTTTGAATTACACCATATGATTATAATAAATCATATACTGATACACCTTTTGAATGACCATCTTGAGTTATATATGCGTTACATTAAATCGAAAAAAAATATGAAGCAATATTGTTCGTAACCCCCCCTCCCCCCCCCCCAAAAAAAAAAAAAAATCATGCCCTGATTTAATTACAGCTCCTGTTGCTTTTATTCATTACAGTTTGAACACCAATAATGCTTTAATTAGTTGAATTAGTTGAACTGGATTTTCTTTTGGCATTGAAAGTACATAGTACATTAGACAATTGATTTTTTAAGTATGGTATTATAAATACTCAAACTAAGTGGCGTGAACTGTTATAGAAAACCAATTAATAAAAAAAATTACCCAAAATTTAATTATACAATTATATTTTCTTTAAGTTGATTGTCAACAGTAGAGATGTTTAACGGTATAGTCCGTAGCCCCCGTGCTCAGATGAAATTCATCCTTCTTAAATGCTAAATTGAAGCTCATTCTGGGTTTTTTTTAGATGGTTTTAAACAATATTTTGTTATCAAAACACCAATAACATGTAATTCTGACATGTATTATTTTGTTCTGATAATTTATATTTTACTCGTATTGTGAATTTATATAAAGTTTTTGTTTTAGTTTGTTAAATTTCACAGGATTTGGTATAAATTGATTTAATATCCAAATGAAAGGATTCATTAAACAAGTGTGAACTCCAAGAAGATAATTTTAACAAATATTTACTGATACAAGCAACTTTTTTTTCTATAGTCTCTCATTAAATGAAAATACTGTATGTATAGTCCGACTTCATTTTTTTGTTAATCTGCAACCAACATGGGCACCTGATCTTGGCCAAGCCGATAAAATAAATGAAAATGGATGAAACTTTCTTTAAAATAGATATCTTGGGGAAGGGGGCAAAAATCTATGGCATATAGAAAAAAATATAATCAGGAATAAAGAGATAAAAGAGTACTCTAAATCTTAAGCTACTAGTGACGTCCTGTGTACTTAAGTTAGCAAATTTTTCGCTATGCTGAAGGTTTTGTTCAGTAAAAGTGACAAATACTGTAAATGTATTATATTTGGCGTGTACGATATCTGGCGGAATTTTTTTTTCAAAAAGTTAGCGTAAATTTGATCAAGCGCTATCCGAATGTGCTAGATATAGCGTATGATATACAAGACATTTAGCGATGCACTTGATTTAGCGGATTCTGCTTTCCGCCAAAATCGCTAAATAGAATACACCGCTAAATGCAATACGTTCACAGTAAATACAACAGGACACCATTTTTCATCAATTAGTCAAGACAATCTTGAGGGATAGTTTTCTCGGGATAAAGTTTGGTACCATTTCGAACTTATGACCAGTCTGTCCTGGGAATGAACATGACAGAAAACAAACAAAAAATAAGAAGAAACAGTAACAAGAACCTGAAGTGTGCTGTAACATCATAATATGTTTCTGATACATCAATTGAAGAATTCAACTATTGCAGATTTACGTGAAAAAAATATGATGTACAATATGGCACTTTTTTTAATTTTCTTTAAAAGAACATGGAACCTGTCGATTTATCTCTTTATTGAAGAACTTTTCTTCGGTTAGTAACTTTATTTCGTTTCTTGGACCAAAAGCAGTCTGATACAGGGACTTAGGGAGGAGTTGAAACAATGAATTTGTTAAGTGAAACCGTCTTGAATGTCTTCTGATCTATGCAGTACATGTATTTATAAAATGGTCTAAAACAATTTGATGGGTTTTTTTTCAGTGAAATTTTGTTGCACTTATTACTAAACACAATGATCGTTTGATTTTCAATTGATAGATTCTACTGAGTAAATTATAATATCTTCAAACTCAAGAGAATTTTTTTTTAAATTTATTTTATCCATTTATTTTATTTTATTTTATTTATTTATTTAGAAAGGAAGGACTGTTGATTTAAAAAAAAAAAACAACAACAACAACTAGCACTGGATGTAAAGGTTTATAGACTCGTCACTTCTTTAATAAGTTACAGATAACGCTTATAGTGTGTATAAGCTAGAACACACTCAACAGTGAAGTTGGCATTCTTGGTGCAAAATAGTAATTCATTTTATTATTTATTTTATTAGTATTTATTTTTAATAAGAATGTTTTGCAATACCTTATTTTATGTACATGTATATATCTATAAAATTTAGTGTACAATATAAAAATTGTCCATTTCATTAAGTTTACATGTAAATGTGTGCGCGAAAGTTAAAATATATTCATATTCATAAATTGATTTTATTTCTTTTAATCAGGAATTACTTAATAACAGCATTTACTTGCGAGAAGCATCTTTAGGAAAGTCATTTCGACGTGCAATTTGTGAATATGATATAAAATTTCCTTGCAAGGTTTTTAAGATATTGTCTGGAAACGAAAGAGTTTCACGTGTAGACAAAATAACAGCTTGTCGGACAGTCAGACCCAAATTAATATCCTTCACTTTCAGTGAAAACGGGGGAATTAATGCACCGCTGTAAATGTTTGTTAACTAATTATGTCTGTGGAGTGATTGTAGTACTAGTTAAAGCAAGATTAAATGTAGGAGGAAGACCTGGCATGGGGGAAGTCTGACTCTGCAACTAGTAGTAGAGTTGGTCTTCCTGTGTAACGCTGCAGGGAAGTGTGGCTCTAGAGTGAAACTTCCCCGGGGGTTCTCCCGCTCTGGAGTCAGAATTCCCCCAGGGGGAAGTCTAATTCTAGAGCCAGGTTCAGGGGGGAAGTCTCACTCTAGAGCATTTTAAAGTTTTTTCATACCAGTTGCTCGGTCTTTATTTTTATACAAAATTGTACACTTATTATGTTATTTTAGCTGGAAATTAAAGAAATAAAATAATTATACATGTTATTAAGTACTATTTCTTATTTTGTAAAAAAAAAAAAAAAAAAAAATGAACGAAGCTGTTGAGTTAGTTATTTAAAGTGTTCCTGATTGTCGATGGTTTATTTACATATGGAGTGATTATTCTCAAGTGCTCTGATAATGTTATGTTCGAAAATATTCTTTTCCGGCTCATCGCAAAGTTTCCTTATTGCATTTTTTTTCTGTGAATATTAGTTAAATTACAAAACATTTTGATTAATTTTAATGCAAACGCATTACGTAAGGTGACTTTAAATTGTTTGGAAAAAAAAGAAAGAATATCGACCTGATCTTCACTATTAAGATGCCCATTCTGTTTGACTTTATTCTTTGGATTTTGTGGATAACGTTTTCGGTTACAGTCCGTGGAGAGGAGTACACGAATGGAATAACATGCCAGGGTATTGATCGCCAACCCGTGGACTGGTATATATATAAATATCTTCCTACATATTTTCTAAGTGTCCTTCCTAAAAGAAAAACTTTCCTGTCATTGAAATTTATTTACGAAATAATATTTAAGGTGACCTTATGCATTGGAAAGGTGACTTTCTGTATCATTTTTCATCAAAGTATTTCTCCTCATACATTTTTTGCTCTGATTTTAATAAGAGTAATCCACCGTAAGGCAAAAATAACTGGAGGAACTGTGAACACTGATTTCACAAAATAATACCCCCTCTTCTGTGATTAAAATAGCAGTGCCCATGTTTTGCTATGGGAAACCCCAAATATCTGTCAGATCAAAATGTAAAATTAGATGTACACAATGGTACTATGTGAAAAAGATTGTGTTAAAATCTCATTAAATTTTATTCAGTGCCATAGGAAGAGCTACAGATAAGGGATGGCTATCCCTAAGCGTAAGGGACGTACAGACGGACGGACACTCCCATCACTATACAACCCCCGCTTTTCAAGCAGAGGAGATGAAAAAGAAACGTTACTTTAGTTCTTGAAAGTTTTGTAACACTATTTTCTATTGCATGTATGTAGGTTCTAACCAGTAGACTTCAGTCTCATCGGAGAATTACGTGTATTTCTAGGCATTTATGTAAATTTCAGTTTTTACCTAGGCTACTATGAACACAGATCGAATTACTTGTTTGTTAGAAAATAAATAATAGTATTTCATTATATCATATTTTATTATAATGCTGGTCCCTTACTCTTTTAGGTTTATTGTTTACAAAACTCCCCAGGATCCCCAAGACAAAAACAAGATGATATCTGAGGGCGTGGCCTTCTATTATATGGACTCCCATCGACCTGTAATGACCCTTTCTCCCACCCCAATAGACAAGGATGGACACGCTCTTTACAACACACTCCAACAGATCTATCTGAATGTATGCAATCTCTTTTTTTTTGTCTCTTAAAAGCATATTGTCTCTAAAAATGTTCGTTTTTATTATATTCTTTACAAACACTTTTTTAAAAGTTTTTAAATCGATAAAACGTGTTTTCGATTGAATTGTCATCCATGAAAATACGTACGCGTAAAATGCGAGACCACTCTGCCCTAATCTTTAAGTAAAAATAAATGGGCTTCCAGGTAAAATTATATTATCCACTCTTGTAAAACTATTATTTCTATATTCTATATTTTTAGCTTTTTTTTCTCTTTCTTCAGTACTTTATGTTGGAATATGGCATGTATAACGACGAACCGCCGAGGAATTCAAACAAAACTTGGAAAGAGAAAGATGAGTTTGGTCAAACCAAAGGTATACATTTGCCATACCAGATAAAGCTTTTGTCTTTCTTTTTCCTGTATTTTTTAAACCATATTTGACAATAGTTGTGAAACTCTGAGATGAAATTAACTGCCCATTATAGGTGTATATGCATTTGATAAGCAGACGGGATTTTGGTTGATCTCCAGTATTCCCGGGTTTCCCCCACCCAAAAATAAGGGATACGCATTTAACAAAGAAGCGCAGCGGGACGGTCATATGATTGTCTGTGTCACTTTAAATACTCAGGAGCTGGTGAACGTCCGTGAGTAATTTTATTTTGTGATTTAACTCTTAACATTGTACCCTTTATTCTAAGGGTTATCTCATTAACAAATTTTATTTTTGCCATTTATATTATTTAGGTTGTCGATATGTTTTGCAGGTAAAATATTCAAAATAACACAACCCAAAATATACGATGGAAAAGGGCCTGAAGCGCAAATACCACAACTTCAACCCTCAAACGAGTCTTTGGTATTAAGCATGTATACCCACGACAACATGGAACTGAAGTGTTCCGCCAAAAGCTCATCAGACCAGAAAGGTTAGGAAATTTTAAAACTATTCAGAATTTCCTTATCACGCGTTAGATAATCAGGAAGTATGACAGATTTATTTAATACATTTGTTTTGATAAATATATGATTTTTTTTCTAGACCTGTACGATTCTTTGGTTGCTCCGAGTTTATCGAAAAACGTCTTAGTCCAGTCCTTTCAGACAGACTCTGGGATTCCGTCTTCCTGCTCCTCAGAGTATAAGGTTGATTCAATCTTACATGACCTTTGTGTGAGAGAGAGTGTGGGTGTTGTAGGGTTGTGATTGTGTGTGTTCCACAGGTGTATACTAATTGCATTTACATGGACAAAATATATGACCTTTCGTACTTGTATATTTTAGTACTAAAAATTTGAATACTCTGACAACCATATCTTAACCTTAAAAGAAGGAAGGGGGAATGAAATTCCGGACTTATTTTCCTAGAGAGAATACCAGTACTTGCAAGTGTTTCCGGTTCCTTCATCAATGTCCAGAATTTAAACCATAAACATAAGATAACGTTATTTTTTAATCCCGTTTGGTCATATGATACCGTTTTCCTAATTACTTGAGTATTGTTTCCGAATTATCTTTATTGTGTATGTTTGCATAGGTGATAAATGTATCCAAAATACAGTTCCCGGATACCAGCATCTACTTGTCCGGTAAAAGAGATCACGCCAAGTGGGCTGTGTCCGAGACACTGGGGAGATGGGTGTGTGTTGGAGACCTTGACCGAGTGGTAAACAAGTTCTCTCTTCATTATCTTTACGAATAAAGTTTCAAAAATCCAAGATTCATAGCAGCGGGAAATCTCAAACAATCATTCAAGTTCGAAGAAATGAAATGCCAATTTCATATCCTCTTCTCATTTGATTGCGTTTTTTTTTTCACTTTCATGGTACGTTATTTGGTAAGTAATGGATTTTTAATATACATTGTACTCTGAAAAAAACGTTCTTTTCATGTTCTTTTCTGATTTATAGACTTCAGCCCTCAAGAGAAGAGGAGGAGCGTTGTGTATGGTCAACTACACGGCTTGGAAGGCGTTTCATAAAATCATAAACTCCATTGACAAATGCTAACTTGAAATCACTGTTGTTGTTTTTTTTTTTAAAACTTCTTTGATTAAAAAAATAACGATTTTTTAAAAATATTTTTTATTTATAGCTCATATGTTTTTATTTACATTTGATTGACAAGGGGAAAAAATTGGATTTGATTTACTAATTGATGTTGATGATTATCTTCAGAATTTATATTGCTGGTAGAAAATCGGACCGGAGGAAAATGTTTACTATTTTGAATGATGAAATATGTGAAGATAACTAACAGTATTCGAGCTCAAAAGTCCATTAAACATTACAAAACAGGAGCAGAGCAAACACAGACCTCTAACACATCAGAGGTGGGATCAGGTGCCATGGAGGAGTGAGCATCCCCTGCCGACCGGTCACACCCGCCGTGTGCTCCTTGTCATGATCGGGAAATAACGGAAAAATCCGTCGACAATTCATTATGTTAATAATCTCAAAGGACATAACTATTATTACGTTTATAGAACTTTCAAAAAGTTGTTTATCGTAAACTCTTAAATTTATTTTATTTTCACAAGGCAAGTTCCTTACCGTTTTATATTCTTACACTTAATGACATTTTCCTAATTTCAAATTGCCCAGTTATCAACTTATTCTGCTATTTCTTTCAAAAACAATATGCTGCTATATATTCTAAAATATACTTGATTGCATTCAAAAAAATAGTACACTGCTATATGTTCCAAAAATAGCATATTCGTGGTGTTCCAGAAAAGCACACTCCTTTGCGTTCAAAAATAGCATATTGATATACGTTTAAGAAATAGTATATTGTTCTAAAATAGCATAACGCTTTATGTTACAAAAATTGCATTCTGCTATATGTTTCAAAAGTAGTATACTGCAAGCTGTTCAATAGTTAGTGTACGGCTATATGTTCGAAAAATAGTATACTGTAGTGTGTTCCAAAATAGCATACTCCTGTGCGTTCAAAAAATGGCGTATTGCTATGCCAGTCTGATTAAAAGCAGATCGACCTTCACTAGCTCCTTGTCATTTTGATTGTTGCATGAAGGCCTCATTTTAATCAGACTAATTACCATGCGTTCTAGAAATTGCATACTGCAATGCATTAAAGAAATAGTATACTGTTATAAGTTCCAAGAAATGACATACTGCTATGCGTTCCAAAACTAGGACACTACTTTATTTCTAAAAAAAAAAAAATAGCATACTACTATGTGTCAAAAAATCAAATTATTTTATTCTCTAACAACATACTGAGATATGTTCCAAAAAGCATACTGATTTATGTTCGATAAATAGCACACTGCTATATGTTTCAATTTCAAGTTTTCCATTAAATATCAAAACCAGCAAATTCAAAGAATTGTGGTCCACCGTTTTCGGTGTCTTACTGGTTGGGATGTAATTATGGCATATTGTAACTGTCTTGTTTGTGTGTCCTGTCTTGTCTATGCATCATATAAAAAAGATATAAATTATTGAATTCATAAATCTATGGTAAAGCTTAAAGCTTCCCAAATCTGCATCAAACTTCAAGATCTAGGTCAAGAGGTCAAATATAATAAAATCGGAAATCGGAATCACAAGTAATGCACATGTTATTAAAAAATATGAAACCCCTGCCCGTTCTGGAGCAAAAGTTGTGAGCAAAGTTAAATTTTTTGATAAGTTAAATAGGTCAGACTTCTAGGTCAAGGCCATGAAGTGAAGAATGATATACCTTTCTGAAAGGTGTTGTCATATGTGATGTACATGTAAAAATAGGAAAGCCCTATTTTCTCTTATTCAAAAGTTATTACCATTGTTAATTTGAGAAAAGACTGTAGATTAAACTTAAAGGTCAAAGTCATGAAGTCAAAAACCAGAGTTCATTCGGAAAGCTCTTGAATCAGGTAATGCATATGCAAAATGTAAATACCCTATCTTCTTTCCATCAAAAGTTATCAGCAATGTTAAAATTATGTCAAACCTCAAGGTGAAAGTCATGGGGTTCAAAATCATAGTATATTTAGAAATGCTTGTCACAGGTAGTGCACGTGTCAAATATGAATTCCCCATCTTCGCCCCTTTCACAGCAGCAATGATAAAAATGTTTGAAAATTAGGTGAAACATGAAGGCCAAGGCCTCGGTGTCGAATATCGTAGCACATTCGGAAACTTCGGAAACTTTTTAACACATTTAATGCAATTGTCAACTATGAATGGCCTTTCATCTCTCATTCAAACGTTCTTCATTGTTAAAATTGTTGAAAATTAGGTCAAACTTGATGGTCAATAGGATAAGAATTCATAGGATGTTCAGAAACATTTTGTCATAGGTAATGCATATATCCAATATGAAAGTCCTCTCTTTTCTAATTCAAATGTTATAAATAATGATAAAATTAATGAAAAGTAGGTCAAACTTCAAGGTCAAGGTCACGGAGTCAACAATCACGGTATATTTGGAAAGGTCTTGTCGCGGTTAATGTACATGTGAAATATCTTTTTTCATTGAAAAGTTATGATAAAGGATAAAGTAACGTTAAAAGTTTTTTAAATGAGGTCTAACATCAAGATCAAGGTCTCAGGATCAAAAATCATAGTATATTTGGAAATGTCTTCTCACAGGTAATATACATATGAAATGTGAAAGTCCTATCTTTTCTTATTCAAGAGTTATGTCCAAGGTTAAAGTTTGTTAAAAAATTGGAAAAGTAGGTCAAAACTTCAAGGTCACAGGGTAAAAAAAAATACATGTATTGTATATTTGGAAAGGTGTTTCACATGTAATGTACATATGAAAAATGAAAGCCCTATCTCCTCTCATTCAAAAGTTTTGACCAAGATTAAATTTTTCGTGACAGGCAGACAGAGGGTCGGACTGACAGACGAATGAGATTTAGCTTATTTTCTCTTAGACAAATTTGATGTATGATTTTAACAAGAGAAACGAGATTATTGAATGTCAATCATGTTTTTTTTTATCCTAAAACAAGTTTTCGAATATGAATATCAACTTTTCTAAAATTAATCACCGTTCACGGTAGCTCAGTCGGTAGAGCGCTCGCTCCGTGATCGGGAGGTCGTGAGTTCGAATCTCGGCCGCGACAGACCCAAGTCGATAAAATGGGTAGCAACTGTTCCTTCGCCATGCGCTCGGCAATTTGAAGTGAAAGTTGCGGGTCTTTCGGATGAGACCTTAAAAACCGAGGCCCCGTGTCACGGCAGGCGCTGGCACGATAAAGATCCCTCACTGCTCAATGGCCCTGAGTGCCGAGTAAAGGTCAAAATTTGAAGCCCTTCACCGGTATATGGTGACGTCTCTATATGAGTGAAAAATTCTCGAATGGGACGTAAAACAACATACAATCAATCAATCTAAAATAAATCATGATTTTGCATATTGATTGATTGATTTTGCATATTGATTGATTGATTGATTGATTGATTGTAATTTGTTTTACGTCCCGTTCGAGGATTTTTGCACTCAACTTTAACTTCAAAGTACCGAGCGCTTGACGAAAGAACAGTTGTTACCTTTTTAGGTCAGTCGCGGCCGTGATTAGAACACAGGACCTCCCGATCACGGAGTGAGCGCTCTACCGACTGAGCTACCGTGACGGCCTGATTTTGCAAATTAATCAGTAGTTTACGAATCACAAGTAGAATACGATTCACAAGTTCACGAATGTGAATGACAACTTCTCGAATATAAATCACAAAGAGCAAGGCACAGTTTCAATAAAAAATTGGCTCTGTATTTTTCTAAAATACAAACGTTATGAAGGAAAATTAAAACTCATGTTTTCTTAATCGTTGAAATTCCAAAATCGTTTTTCTCATATGACTTCCTTCCGCTTACGTCATAAACGTTTATTCCACTGCCTAAAAGTATTCAAAATGAAATCAAAATCTCTTTTGTTAATATTAAGGTAGAGTGGTATATTTAATAATTAAGTTTATAGATAAAAAAGGAAATTCTTAATTACTAAGAATTTTGTCTGGAATTTTGGGTTTTTTTTTTAAATGATCACTCTAACCACCATTTTTTAATTGAATGTAATTACTGGGTTTTTTTCTGATATAAAATTGAAAATAGGAAATAATTTGCAATAATTAAACTGATTTAGCGTGAGGGTGAATGGGAAAGTATGACAGCTGCTCGGAAACATAGTATATTCTAGTATTTCCTCATACCATAATATTAAAAGGTAAGCATTCTTTAAATAATATCCTATATATACATGTGAGTACCTTGTATTGTAATGTACCAGTAATACGACAAAGGAAGTATATGAAAGGTGCAAAAACACTCGATATTAAATAGATGAATCTTTACAAAGATACGACCATAGATGATAAAAATAAATATGAATGAATTTTTCCCTTTCTTAACGATATGATAAATAACATGTGATTCAAATGGGCGTGTTTATTAGCGTTTCAGAAATTTTCTTCCGCTTCATATTGATTTTCTCTTTTTTTCAACACGTCAGATAAAATACAACTACCAAAATGTATCAACATAAACTTCTGAAATGGATTCAATGCCTTCCTATATAGAAACATGCGTACGATTTCGAGTTTTAACTCCTATAGTAACGATACTGTACAGAGAAGGTGTAATCTTTCGAGTATTGTTTTCTAGCGATGATCAAAATTTTAAGCAAATTATTATTTAAACTGACATAGTGAGTCAATATCATGTGTTTCTTTTAAGATAATTGTATTATATAAAAGCCAAAGAGCTATGAGAAATATGAATACGGCAAAGTTTTGAGATCTCAACATTGGAGCAATCAAAAGTGAGGAATAAGTTCTGATCATCTTTATTGAAGATTATATCAAAATACACGGTCATCTGACATTTATACCTATGGAATTGACACCATGTTAACTTCAACTTTTCTGCGCATGTGTACCTTAAAGAGGTAGAAGTGAAGCAATATTTTCGTGTTGGGGCAAACTAAATTTATTTTTTACTTATATTTTTCTCCATGAAAGTATATTTTTTTAGGTTCTGAAACCTGTAATTTTCTGAAAACTAATACTTTCAAAAATTGAATAAAAATTGCATGTGTCTTGCAAAAATTCTACTTTTGTCAATTTTCCCGTTTTTCCGTCACGGTGTCTCTTTACATCTAATATTTTTTTCTATGTAAATGTACAGTCAACGGTAAGAGTCCATACTGTATACAGCAGTCACAGTAGATCATTACCTACATCATTTATACCAAAGATTTTTACGCATGCGCAGCAAATAAGTTACGGACAACACGACTTTCAAATTCCATCGTACAGATACTGACATGCAGATAACAGGTTTGAAAATATCCTTTGGTTTGATTTGATTAAACAAAACAAAAAAAATCTTCCTTCAGGTTCATTGTTTACAAGTTACCCATGAACAAATCAAATGGTAATCCTCTAATCAAGGAAGGAGTTGGATTTTACTACATGGACTCTGAAAACCCTTCTTTTTCCTTGTCCAATGCTGACATTCAAAAGAAGGGACACGCGTTGTACAACACCTTACAACAAGTTTATAACCAGGTATAATATAAACAGTACAAATCACACTCTTTCCTTCAACGAAGCTTTAGAAGAAAAACTCGGAACGTGGAAGCTTTGATTAAATATTTTAGTGCCTACGAACTGTTTTTTTTTTAAACTAAGAGATATATTAAAAACGAACTTATGTTTTATTTTACCAAATAAGTAGTATACGTAGCTGATTTAAGAAAGATATATTCAAAATGCGCATGTGTTCATTTTATCAATAATCAGTAAATGTAGCTGATAAAAATTAACACAATTTTCAAATGTAGTAATGTCTAGTTGGTTTAGTAAGTAAGAAAAAATTGCTGTGTTAAAGGCGTTTTCTGTTGAATAAATTAATACTCACTACTTTCCTTAAAAAATAATTTCGACGTTGAATATGCAAAACAAAATTATATTTTCAAGATTTGCATTAATTTAATGAATGATAGCTTTTAATTTATAGAAGGACATTTTTAAAAATGCCTTTTTTAGTTGTAAGATGTGGAATTTTTGCACACGAGTACTTTAATATTTCGGATTTCCAATGTTTCGGCATGAGCATCACTGAAAAGACATAATTTGTTGAAATGCGCATCTGGTGCATCAAAATTGGTACCATGTATGATTTACATTATAATCTCTGGGTCGAGGCCTCTGCTGGTGGACTGTTAGTCCCCAAGGGTCTCTACAACCCACTAGCTTAAATACTAGCTAGAAAATACGGATATATATTTAATTGCTGTCGAAAATGAAGAAACTTATTTTAAAATTAAGGATTATCTCCCTCATGCATAGCTTTGATCCTTCTACGTATTTGGCTCCAGTCTTTGGCACCCCCTTTTTCAGCTCTTCAAAGTTTTTTCTTTATTAAATATTTCGGATTTCCAACGTTTCAGCATGAGCATCACTGAAGGGACATAATTGTCGAAATGCCCATCTGGTGCATCAAAATTGGTACCGTATATGATCTACATAGTATTGTTCAAAGGATCCAATAAATGTTTCGTTAGGTAACTTTTTAGTCTTTCATCCAAAAATGCAGCAATTGTTTGTTTCAGTATAAGTATTTATGACGTTTTTTTCAGAATGGACCACACAAATTTAAGTATGCCATGTACAATGATCAGCCACCAAACCGAGATGATAGGTCTGAGGAAACTTTTAAAGGAAAAGGACATACCAAAGGTATATTAAACACGAGAACTCGCTATCATTATAGAACATTTGCTAGTAATTTGAGCTATAGTGATTTCTCCTTCTACTAGTTAAAACATACAAATTGACAATGCATTTTATCCGTACAGGCATGTATGCATTTGATGAGAAACAAGGATTCTGGCTGATATCAAGTGTTCCGAAATTTCCTGCTCCTCTATCACATGGTTACAACTATGAACAAGGACAAACAAGATTAGGACAGGCCATGATTTGTGTGTCCCTTAGCAGAAAATATCTAACAGTTATAGGTTAATAGAAGTTAGAAACTACTAAAAATGCATTACTTCCTAAATCTTACAAAAGAAACTGTGGGAAAAAATAGTCTGAGCTCTCTATGATCCGCTATTTATCGCTTTTTAGCTCACCTGAGCTGAAAGCTCAAGTGAGCTTTTCTGATAACCCGTTGTCCGTCCGTCTAGCTGTCCGTCTGTAAATTTTCAAATTTTCAACTACTTCTTAAGAATTACTGGGCCAATTTTAACCAAACTTGGTACAAAGCATCCTTGGGTAAAGCGGAGTTTAAATTGTTAAAATGAAGGACCCCTTCCAAGGGGAGATAATCAAGAAAAGACAAAAATAGGGTGGGGTCATTAAAAAATCTTCTTCTCAAGAACCACTGCGCCAGAAAAGCTGAAACTTATGTGGAAGCATGCTGGGGTAGTGTAGATTTTAACTGTTTAAAATCATGACCCCCGGGGATAGGGCGGGGTCACAATAGGGAATCCAAGTTTTACATTGAAATACTTAGAAAAAATCTTAAAAAGTCTTCGTCTCAAGAACCACTGGGCCAGAAAAGCTTAAACTTATGTGGAAGCATCCTGGGGTAGTGTAGATTTTAACTCTTTAAAATCATGACCCCCGGGGGTAGGGCGGGGCCACAATAAGGAATCCAAGTTTTACATTGAAATATGTAGAAAACAAATTTTAAAAATCTTCTTCTCAAGAACCACTGGGCCAGAAAAGCTGAAACTTATGTGGAAGCATCCTGGGGTAGTGTATATTTTTAATTGTTCAAGTCATGACCCCTGGGGGTAGGGCGGGGCCACAATAAGGAATCCAAGTTTTACATTGAAATAAGTAGAAAAATAACTTAAAACCTTCTTCTCAAGAACCACTGGGCTAGAAAAGCTGAAACTTGTGTGGAAGTATCCTGGGGCATTGTAGATTCTAAATTGTTCAAGTCATGACCCCTGGGGGTAGGATGGGACTACAATAATCCAATTTTTGCATTGAAATATATAGGGAAAATCTTGAAAAATCTTCTTCTCAAGAACCATTGGGCCAGAAAAGCTGAAACTTATGTGGAAGCATCCTGGGGTAGTGTAGATTCTAAATTGTTCAAATCATGATCCCTAGGCCCCAATAGGTACTACAAAGGGGGGATTAGGTGAAAAACAGCGAGGCAAAAGTTACTCAGGCGAGCGTTGTGGCCCATGGGCCTCTTGTTTTTAATTATTATTATTATTTGGAAACCTTAACCTATATCTGTTTTGATCTGTGAAGCTCCAGGAATGTAATAATTTTGACTATCACAAAAAGTCATCTTAAATATCTGATTGATTGTATGTTATTTTACGCCCCATTCGAGAATTTAAAGTGAAAGGCTTTAAATTTAGACTCAGGGTCATTGAGCAGTGAGTGTTCTTTACCGTACCAACGCCTACCCTGACACGGGGCCTCGCTTTTTAAGGTCTCATCCTTACTTTCGCTTTAAAGTGCCGAGCGCTTGGAGAAGGAACAGTTATACCTATTTTTTATCGACTTAGGTTAGTCGTGGTCGTGATTCGAACACACGATCTTCCGATCATGGAGCGCTTAAATATTTGATAAAGCAGTTGAAAATGAAAAGTTTCCACAAGGAATTGCTCTGGTATCCAAACTTGACGCAAGTAATGTTTGTTCAAAAACTTTTCCAAAGGTACTAAATCTTCTCTAGAATGAGATTAGCCTGAAAGACATTCATAATACCAACAAAAATGAACTTTAATTACACAAGAAATGATGTCTTGCTCTCTTTATTGGTCAATCACAAAGGGCTACGTCTTCAGCATCGACAGAAAATTTGCAAAGGACTTTGGTACTTTGGATATTCAAACAAAAGATCCACTTAGAATTTTTTGCGCATTTTTTCTTTTGGTTTCATTTTCCTCCAAATTTTTTCAATGGGCCTTAGACTATTTTTTCTTCCAAAGAGATCCTTTAATAAAGGTGGAGTACTTTGTTTGGAAAATTTAATGTGTACTTTTATCGGTTAAAGGTAATGCAAATTTTTTTTCATTGTAAATGTTACATTCTAGGTTTCCAAGAGTTGCTTTCCTAAATTTGCTTTTATGCGACATTGATGTTTTACACTGATTTGATTTGAACTAGGACTGTGTCAATATATCGAATATTCAATACTTATCGATATTCAGGAATGTATCGTATCGAAAAAATAACTTCCAATACGTATCGGACAGGCAGTTTTCCTTATAATTCTGTCAAAATGTTGGGAATTTCAGTTACCAAAGATTATTTTTAACTGTTTTGAATTAAAACTGGTCAATAATGAAATAAACATTAAGGAGATAGCACATCTTAAATAACTATTACAAAATACATAGACAACTATATTTCAAAATGTTATGTTAGACTCACCCAGTTTTTATCAAATTTATGCATTAAATGTCATTTACAAGACATTTTTGAAAGACTTAATAAATAATCCAATATATCGCATATCGCTTTATAAAATATCGTATCGTATCGTATCGAAATATTTTGCTCAATACACAGCCCTAATTTGAACATATTTTATTATGTACTGAAACATAAATGGATTGGGCAGCAGGCATAGCCTATATAAGTCCTCTCCACTTTAATGTTTTACATTAATGCCTGTACACATATAGCATTTATTTTCCCAGAGGACATATTTAACATAACAGATCCAGATATATATGACCCAAAGCGAAGTCCTCGACGCCATTATTCACGTGTCACTTTGGTACCACATAAAATTTTCCCGATTTCAACGGTAAAAGGACAAAAGTTCCGATTCTTTGTAAAGTCTTCGATTTTTGGAAAGGGTGAGAACAGGCCAATTTTCATAATATAAGACAATTATTTTTTTTTATTCAAAAAAATTGAAAATTTTAATTTTGTTAAAGATTTGTATGATGGACTTGTTGCACCTGAAATGAGGGAATCTCTTTACGTGCATACATGGCATCCAAACCTGAATTCAACTTGTAAAATGAAATTTAACTTAAAGGTTTGCATATTATTCATATATATACAAGTATTACAGTTATTCAAATTCTAGAATGAGAGTCTCACGTTTTGGGACAACGAAACACAAGCTTTAAAGCAATCAACTATTCTACTGAATTAATGTATTGCAGGTTATGAAGATTGAAGTAATCAAGTTTTCTAATGACATAGAGTTTAAGTCAAACACTGATCATTCAAAATGGACTGTATCTAAAGACAATTTCTGGGCGTGTGTTGGAGACATTAACAGAGCGGTAATTCTTTTCAGCATGTTTTGCCTACATTGTCTTAAAAATTATATAGATTTAAACATGATTGATCAAGACTAGTATAAAATTAGATACTGAAAGAATTCAAGAATTGAATCACTGCGATTTGCAAGCATTTGACCAAGTAAATGAATCTGACCATAAATGTTCGGGAAAAAAAAAACTTCAGGTAAGCTGTCACTTCAAGTTTGATATGACTTATTGATTCCTTTTGGTATCTTTCACAGACATCCCAGTTCAAGAGAGGTGGCGGAACAATGTGTTTATCCAGTGACTCCGTATGGAACGCTTTTAACTCCCTAATCAAATCTGTGCAGAACTGTCCAAAAACATGTATAGAATCATTTGATTTGTCTTAATACATGTAATCATTTCACTGTTTAAAACGGCATTGGGATTGATGCGTGTAATCTTTTTTTCTGAATCTTTAAAAGTGAAAAAGGGTGTTTATCTCCGAGAGGCATTTTGAAACCAACTTCGAGGATAAAATTTTGCATGATGGCTACACGGAGGGCTAGTGAAGAAATGAATGTTTGATCTTAATCGGGAAGAGTAAAGATAGTGTCGAATTTGACAAAAATATTGTCCTGATCTTGCTCTTGCACAGAGCTATTAGAAGTTGTACACATGTAGTGCACTAAACTTGCAGGGTTAAAATCTCTCATGCTACTGTGGATAAATGTACCGTAACTTCATACTAAGGATGGTAATCAGTGTGCAACCGATGAACCGGTTACTCGGTCAGAACGATGGTATCGCTAACCGATGAATAGGTTACTCGGTCAGAACGATGGCAATCGTTTGCAAATGGTGTAATCGGTTTACACTCAAACAAATTTTAATATGTGTATAATTGAACTCAATTATTTCATCAGCATATTAATTTGAAATTCAATTTTAAAAGCTTTAAAAGTTAATGTTAACTAGTGTATTCAAATCTTATAAATCAATTTGGGGATTGAGATCGTTGGGGTAAAAGGTCAGAGTATATCTTTTATATGTGATGATGATGATGACAATACAGAATAAATATGTTATCCCCTCACAACGGAGTTGGAGGGGATATAGTAACGCGCTTAATAATTATTATTATTGTTATTATTGTTGTTATTATTATTATTTTTTTTAATTTATTAATTTATAAAGCGCAAAATTACATATAGTTTCTATGCGCTGTACAATGTTTTTGCTAACAATTAATGACAATATACCAATAAAAGACCTATCATGGCTATGATAAAATTATTATGGAAAGTAAATGATCGAAAGGCCTTTAACAAAACATGGTAGTAAGATGAAAATTAGTGAACTTAGACTAGGCAAGATAAAAAAAAAATAACTGACACACAGGTAGTTGTATTCATATGTTAGTACTGGATTGAAGTTGAGTTTGCAAGAGATTACACATAGGTTCCTTGACGTTATTATTTTACATTCACAGGGCATATTCATGCTTGAACAAGAGTGTTTTAGGTTCTTGCGGAATGCTCCATGTGCTTCAAGCTATCGAAGTTCCAATGGCAGGTTATTCCACAATTGTGCACCCAGTGTGTTTATGGTTCTTGCACCGTATTTGTTTAATGATTTCTTTACTACCTGTTTCCATTTGTCAGATGATGATCTCAAGGTCCTATGTGGCTGGTAAACAGGACATAACTCTCTCATATATGCTGGTGCTGAGGGGGAGTGTAGTGACTAGTGTATGGCTGTCAGCACTTCAAACAAAACACGTTGTTTTACAGGCAGCCAGTGGAGTTGTTGAAGTATTGGCGAGTTATGTTGTCTGCTCATGTTCTTATGAGACAACATGCAGCGTTGTTCTGAGCCACTTGTAATCAGTGCATGGTTCGATCGGTTATGCCAAGCAGAAGGGCATTGTGATAGTCAAGGTGTGATATGACTGTTGCATTGATGACCTTTGCACACGCTTCCCGAGTGAGATGTTGTTTCACCTTGGAGATTCTCCTAATGTTGAAGTACATCTTTCTTACCAGGTACACCAGGAAGAGAAGGGGGCCAATAACAGACCCTTGAGGCACTCCAGTGGACAGTGGCACATCTGAGGACACACTGGTGTTAATCTTTACTACTTGCGTGCGGCCACTCAAGTAAGACTGTACCCAACGGAGTGCTGTGTCCGTCAGGCCAACTTCGTCATGTAGTCTCTCCAGCAAGAGTGTATGATCAATGGTGTCAAATGCTGCACTCAGGTTGAGAAGGACCAGGAGCACGGCGTCACCTTCATCCAGCACTGCTTCTACGTCTGCTTTTATTCGCAGGATGGCTGTCTCAATGCTGGTACCGGACTTGTAAGCTGATTGTAGGTCATCATGCAGACCATTCCTGGTAACATGACTATTAAGCTATTGTGCAACAATGCGTTCGATGACCTTGCTGATGAAAGGAATATTTGAGACTGGTCTATAGTTAGTAAAGATATTCATATCCAGTCAAGGCTTTTTAAGACGTGGTGTAACTAGTGCACGTTTCAGCTTATTTGGAAAGACCCCGGTTGAAAGTGATGTATTCACCAGCTCAGTATGGTCAGCAGCACCACAGAAAGAACAGTACTGTTCTTCAAGAGCGCAGTGGGGATGGCATCCAGTGAGCAGATCTTGTTTGCATAGCTATTGATGACTTTGTTTACTTTATGCGTCTGGACCTTGAAGCAGCCAAGTTAAGGCACCAGTCTGTCCAGATCTGGAGTGTGAGTGGCTTAGTTTGTCCTTGTGTGCGAAACGGAAGTGAGGTGATTTGCATCGGGATCGATGTAGAATGTTGTCTTGGTTTATAGATATGGTAGCTAAACACAGTTTCGTATAAAATCTAGGGGGGGGGGGGTCTCTCAGAGAAAAATGGGTATGATGCGTAGGGATTTTCCCTGCTTTTTCTATGCAGTGTACATGGAAATTGCAGCTTTTTAAATTTTTATTTGCATAGATTAGAGTTTTATCTTAAGATTAAATGAAAAAAGTATACAAATATTTTTTTTGAGAATTAATTTTTCTGTGACTTTTTAATAGTGGGAGATAACTCTAAAAATACCCATTTTTCACACGTGCAGAATTGCATGATTTGAGTAGCAGGTAAAGTAGCTCTTTAAAGAGCTGGAAAATGTACCCTAAAAGTACAACAAAAAGAAATCTAAGGACTTGTTCTGTGAAATGCATAGCACTTATATTTTCTGATTTCTGTGCCGTTTGTGATCAAGGGAGCTAAAATGCATAGGTGTACTACAATTAGACGCATAAACTTCCCCATTTTCCCTCATGTTTCATGTGTCATATACACCCTATTAGTTAGTGATAAATGCAATATATTTATATATTTATAAAATTCACCATTTTATCTTTCTATTGTTATATAGATACCTACGTAACAAGTCTTCATATTATTTCTTTATGGGGGTCACTTTAGCATAACCCCCATTTAGTAATGTCATGATAACGTCATACATAAAACTGTGTTTTGCACCCTATGCTCCTTTCCGAGGGGATGCTCTGCTTTGCATTACATACCCTTGTTTCATCTTGGTATGAATTTTTTTATCTGATATATTTGGCAAACCATTTCTTTTTACCTTTTGTGTACGTGAATAGAGAAGAAGAAAATAAAAGATATCAATATGCAAATAAAAGGGATATTTTGATACGATTAAATGGTTAATCACTCGAAATGTTAACCATTTGCAATTTTGTATTCGGTTGACGTGCCATGTTATTATTTGTTTATGTAATGGAATTAAAAAATTGCATTTATGCTGTATTTTTTTTTATTTCAGATATATTTCAAGGTTTCTTGAAGCCGACTGCAATACAACAATATCAATATATAACAATGACAATACATAATATATGTAATAGATTTGCCAAATCATAAGTCCGTCGCTAAGAGCATAGTATACAAACTAATAACAATCCATGCAGTTAATGATAATTTCGTGCAGCACATTTGAACATCAGCTGAGGGTATACCAAAGTACGATGCATAAGGAACAATTTAAATTCGCAATTTTGGTACTCTCCTTATAGTTACCATCATGGGGTTTTCAAATTGCTTACATGTTATAATAAATAAGGAAGTTACATTTCCTGTATTTTTAGAAAATTATCATTTGATTTTAGTGCAATAATATATAATCTACTTAAGATCAAATACCAATAATTATATAAATGATTGCTCTCAATTGCTTATGATCACTATTTTACTTTTAAAATAGTAAATTTTTGACGAGACGTTGAATTTTCTTAAATAGAACAATGTTAATTCATCTTTCATTTTCCTTAGTCCTATCTAATTTCTTTCTAAAATCCGCCTTGAATCAAGATCATAACACACATAAGCACTTTGCAATTGGATTTTGATATGTCATAGCCAAAATCACATGACATTGCAGTAAGATCATGGCGTATCGTCACGTCATGATTAAAAATATACCGAGTAGTTTGTGTAAAATCTAGATTTAAAAATTTATACCCCAAAAATTGTCACTTTTAAAGCTAAATTCTGCTAATCTGAAATAAATGATTTTTTTTAAAAAATGATATATTTCTTTTTTATCTTGCCTTGCAAAAGAACACCATCTAAAGAATTTTACTCGGTGTTTTGCGTGTCTGTTATTTAAATGTGGAGTCGGTAAATAAATCGGTTTTTGTTTTAAATTCTTGATATCTTTGAAACGCGATTGATTCAAATTTTGTTATTTAAAGAAAAGTTCTATCTTTATAAAAAATAATAAAACAAATAGAAAGATCTTTTAAATTTTGGTTATCTGAACGTAAAAAAAATACGCCATATATGGCTTAAGACAAATTAACTGCCATGTTTCACTAGAAAATTACCATCCAATTTTTAAAAAAATTATGTAAGGTCCTTATGGTAATATTGAAGTACTCACGACGAGGAATTACCGAAAAAATAATCATCAAAAAGATTGGTATCCGTGATCATGTATTTTGCATTAATAGCTTCCGTGTAATTGCAATAAAAAGTTGATTTTTCCAGGAAAAAATGTTAAACAGTTTATGATACACACAAGTTATAGTATGACCTGTGGAAACTCTCCAGTACGACTCAGTATGGGTACATTTGTGTTAATCCTTATGGGCACACTATTGTCGATGATCATGACACTCTGCTTCTGTTTGAATTGTGTGTCACCATCCGGAAAACCTGTAGACTGGTAAGGCATCGGACATTTTTATACCCACATTTTCTAAATTTATGGAAGTTCCGGAAAATTGTCGTTATCCTAGTCCGTCTGAATGTCTGTCTGTCACACTATGTTCTACCTCAAACTAATCTTACATTTTAAGCAGTAACCAACTCATCTTTTGGAATATCATTCCAGATGTGCTTAAACATGTGCAAACAGATGTTGAAATTCTCATCTTTATCCCGGGGACCACAACTGGGTCCAAAGCAAGTTTTCTACAAAAATCTGTTTCCCTGAATCCCTCTTACGCTCTTACATTTTTCACAATAGCCTAATCATACATTTGAATAAGTCTTGGCGTGCCCTGCATATGAGCATTTAGGAATCAGAATTTCGATTTTAATTCCTCATGGGGTAAATCTGGGACTGAAAACAGACTTTTGTAAATTATAGAATTATTGTGGCTTCTTCCCTTGTTCCTCAAATATGAAGGTGGGTACTTTTATAGACAAACACCTCATGCGGGTGATGCTGTCTTACAACAGCATTTAATTTATATTTGCAAAATTGCTTTTTTAATAAGTGTATCTTTAAACCTTCAAAACTGTTTACCTATGTGTAGCTAACTATATTGAATCTTTTAAAAATGCAAATATCTACTGCTCTAAATTGCATACTCTTCTGTTTATAGGTATATAATTTACAAAGTTCCTAAAGCTACGAGGGAAATGCCAATTAAGACAACGGGAGAAGAGTTTTATTATCTGGACGCTCTCAATCCTGTCTTTTCCTATATAAAAGACAATATACAGGAGAAGCAAAATAATCCTTTATTTAATACTCTTCAGCAAATATATGACGGAGTAAGTACATGAAGTGTTCAAGTAACTCTCTCTCTCTCCCTCTCTCTCTCACCCCAGCTCTTTAGGCCTTAAAGAAATTTATTCTTGGTGACAGAGAAAACAGATGTTTTGTTTTAAAAGTACTAATCACAAAAAATAATTATTCATGATTCCTCAGTTTGGAACCATCTGCAATCATTTTATTTCGAGGATATCACGGAAATATTTTACACAAGTACACTGTACATAATTTAACAATTAGTTCAAGGCAAAATATATTTGTGATAAGTAGCCCTCCAAGGTCGAGAAACTCACAGATATTTCTTGAATACAAATAAATATTGGTTCACACTAAATATCATTCAAATATTGGTTTGTACCATTTCTACTCAGTGATATGATTTGATTCATTTTTTACTGCTGCCCATTTCTTTATATCTGGGCTTGTTGGTATCAAAATTTATAATTTCTCAAACCCAAATGCCTTTTTTACATTTACATGTTTAAGTGTTAGGAAGCTGTATTACTCACAAGGAAGTTGAAACACTTTTATGAATTTCAATGTACGAGGGTTGTTCGGAAAGTTCGTGGACTACCGTCATAACTCTTTTACTTAACGTCATATTATAGCCAAATTTGGAAGAAATATTTCAACAGTAAATTCAAATGATGTGTATTAATTCTTTTCAAAATATCATGGTTTATTTTAAACTTATTTAGACTTTTAAAAATGCGAAAATCGGATCACGGAGCAGGTCAGAATTTGGTAATTTACAATTAAGACACTAAATAATGTCTAAAGTCATATCTTCTGTAAAATGACACAAAAACGGAAAAATTCTATACGTTCAAATTCAGAATTGTTTCATCGTTCTGATTCCAAATTATGACTTAATATTTTGCTTCGTTGAAAAGAAATCAGTTTCAGAAGATAGGTAATTCTTATTGAAAAAGGCAACAAAAAAAGATGACGTCATAGAACGTCACGGCGCAGCAGTTAACCATACAATTTTGTGTTGTACTCTGGAAAACTCCAGAAAAAAAAACTCTGAAAATGCCGGAGGAAGTAGGAAATTTGTCATAAGCGAGTCATGTATGTGTGTACATGGTACAAGCGGCATTTGAAGGATATACTATACTCTGCTTAGACGATGGTGATCTGTGAGAAAACGGATTATCTGTAAAAATCTTATCAAAACATTGAAAAGATAGTAACGTCATGATGCTAAGAGTTTGGCGCTTCACAGATGCTGATCTTGTGAAAGCACACTTATGCAGTGAAAAAAATACAACATTGACAAACAAAATGATGCTACTGGAACAATTGTTAGCAAGATAGATTTCACGTGATAGAGAACATATTTAATGAGTGCACTGGTATTGGGCAATACTATGTGAAATGTATAGGGATAGTATTTTTGAGAACCTCATGTCGGTATGTTTTTGACGTTACAGTGTTGTTGAGTTTGCGCCATGGTTACAAAACGTGTTGATTTTTAAATTAAATAACATGAATTCTATTAAATCACATGGATTGAAATTTTACACTTAAACAAAATAAATATTTTTACATATGATAATATGCACATTTTAAATTTTTTGAAGATAGTATAACGAAGAATGGCATAGTCCACGAACTTTCCGAACAACCCTCGTATATTCCTAATACATTGTATATATAATATAAGCAGACTTTATTTAAAAATGATATGAAATTATTATTAAAGCGGACGATGTATATGACAACTCTTTCACAACATTTTCAACCTCATTTTCAAGGCCTGATATAGTTGATAAAAAGGAACATTTTTAGACATGAAAAGTTTGTATCATTCCTTTTCCATTAAAACGCCAGATAAAAATTAAAATAAAGCATTAAATCAATCACTGTATAAAAAGTTTCGTTATCTATCCCTTGTCTAATTCACTGTTCTTTTTTTAAATTTATTTATTACATATTTTATTTAACCATCCATTACTGTTTTACAAGGTATGAATAACTTTCTTCAATACATTTATATGCGTATGTAGCTAAATCAAGTCGAATTGAACATATATAACTTTATTTTTAAATCTTTTGAAGGATAAGCATTTATGGATGAATTTCAAAGATCTTAAGATGTGTGTTTATGATTCAAAAATATGTTTTCTCAGAAAGCACAGGTTTACGCCATGTACAACGACAATCCTCCACCCCACTATGAATATGGAAATACGACACTTATAAACCAAACATCTCAATGGATCTACCATATTGGTGCTCATATGAAAGGTCTTCCATTATTATCATTAACATTATTATCATTACAGTATAAAAACTTACAAGTTGTTGTTGAAACTGCTTAATTTCGAACACTTTCGTATTAAATGCTATTTTTATACAAACATGTAATTTGACTGGACGGAAGGCGTTATTAAATTAAATTTTCCTCTTAGAAGTTCATCCCAGTCCAAAAAAATCCAACCCAGAAATTTAATGACAATCAATCAAAAACAAAATAAGAGGCCCATAGGCAACATATCTCAACTGAAAACTTTGGCTAGAAATAGGCAGAAATAAATTCAGTATTGTTAAGTGATCCACCCCCCGGCAGAGGCAGGGAAGGGTGCATGATTTGAACGAACAAACAAACTTTAATCTACACTAACTAAGTTCTAGGATGCTTCCATATATATATATATATATATATGATTAATCGTTTTTACAGATTTTCACTACGTAGTCCTATGCAATAGTTTGATCTCATATTGTGCCCCTACCCCTGGGGGCATTAAATTAACAATCTTCAATTTACACTTACTGGGGGTGATTCCATATCGATATGATTAATCATGACTTTGCTGCTCTTGAGAAGAAGATTTTAAATGATTTTTTCTATATACTGCTATTTAAAACTTTGATCGCCCAATTTGACCCAACCCAACCCCTGGGGGTCATAAATTGAACAAACATGAATATACACAACATGAGAATGTTTTCTATTTATAAAATCACTGTGCATGACTTTCCTGTTCTTGAGGGGAAGATTTTCAAGATTTTCCTACATCACTTTATGTATAACTTTGATCCTCTATTGTGGCCCACCCTACTCCCGGGGGTCATGATTCGAACATATCTTAATCTACAGTGGTACCTTAGGATGCTTCTATATTAATGTGACTTATCTTGGCTTTGCTGGAAATGAGAAGAAGATATTTCCTATATATATTCCTTTGTATAACTTTGATCAACTGCTGTGGCCCGACCCTACCCCTGGGGTTCATTATTTGAGCAATCTTGAATCTACACTAACTGGGGATGATTCTACATCATAGACCTAGTAGTGTATCAGCCTTGATACAGGCGTTTTGGACTAGGTGAGACTGCTTCTGGGAACTAGGGCTGTCTCGCCCTCAGAGCTAAGCCCGTTGTCAAATAAATTTCAATCCATTATTTCTGTTAAATTCGTGTGAATTAAGAGTAAAATTTTTAGTAGAGTGTTAAGAAAAATATTTTGTTTGCGAAAATTAGATAAAAATCTTTTAAAAATATTTTTATGCTAGAATATCGAGAAAACTATTTTTAAAAAGAGTGCCAAATGATGGTACTTTTGACGTACCTAGTCCAAAATGCCTGTATCATGGCTGATACACTAATAGGTATATATATGATATAAACAACATCACACTACTGTTTTGATCTCTTCCCTGGTTTCAGCCCTCGGATGCTCTCCGTCCACGCCCTCCGGGCTTGGGCCGATACCAATCGCTCGGGCTGATACCAGGGCCGAGATCAAACAGCAGTGTGACATTTTATGCATATTAATATGACATATTCTGGCTTTGCCTGGCATGAGAAGATTTTTAAAGATCATATTTCCTTTATATTCCTGTGTATAACTTAGATCCCCTGTGGTGGCTCCGCCCTATGCCATGATTTGAACAAACTTGAATTTCAATTTGAAATGAAGCTTTCACAAAAGTTTCATTTTTTTCTTGCCTACTGGTTCTTGACAAGAAGATTTTTAAATGATGTCGATAAATTTTACTAGTTCTAATTATCTAGCTCCCCTTGACAGAGAGCATGGCCTTCTTGTGATCAAACTTGAATCCCCTGCATCCAAGGATGCTTTGTGACAAGTTTGGTTGAAATTAACCCACTAGTTCTGGAGAAGGTGAAATTGTGAAATGTTAACGTCAAAGCCGAAGACAATAACGAGAACGGAAGACTACGGACAATTTTTTAATATATATATATATATATATATATATATATATATATATATATACATACAAATATATATATATATATATATATATATATATATATATATATATATATATATATATATATATATATATATATATATATATATATATATATATATATTTGTGTGTGTGCGTGTGTTTATGTATGTATTAGACAAAATTTTCAATGCTTTAGGTGCTTATGCCTTTGATGAGAACGATGGATTTTGGTTAATTTCAAGTATACCGTGCTTTCCAGCTCCACAAAATCAAGGCTATAGTTACACAGACCATCAGCTCAAATATGCACAGAGCGTCCTATGTGTAACCCTTGACAAGAAGTATCTTACAGAAATGAGTAATATGTGCATATATTTTATACATATATAGCTTTTTTATGATGTCAACCCATAGATATATCGACATCACAAAAAGCCTATCGGCTAGAACGAAGTCCGAAGTAAATATATTATTATGAAGTCGAAAAGTCTATGGATGAATTGACGAATAAAAAGGCTACATTTGTCATGTTCTTTTCGGATTAAATAAAAGACAAATTGATTCACTGAATTAAAATTTGTTAAATTTCAATGAATACCCACAATGTTTGATTTTTTTCACTAGTAAGTTTTATTAACTCGAATTCTCGAATCAATATCGTTAATTACATGTAAAATTTTGCATGGGACATTAGAGACCAGACGATTAATAAAAACGGAGAAATTACTAGCTAAGGATATTTGTAAAAGACTTGTATTTTGATATTTTTTTTAAAGTAATCTGTTAAAGGCTAAAACATGTGTACTTTATTTATATTTATGTTGGGGTTTACATATTTATTTATTGGGTGGGTGGGTGTAGTATTGAAACTTGATTAATATATCAATTTTACATTCTTTTAGGTGATCCAACGATTTAACTGATATTTGATTACAATTGAAATCTTTTTTCACTACCTAAAGGACTTTTTTAAATCAATTTACTTTTTAATCTTTAAAGGGGCATGGACACAGATCTTAAGTTAATATTTTCTCAAATGTTCTGTATAATATCATGACTTAATATATGTTGCTAAAGCATTTCACACGGAAAATATATTTGAAAACTTATTTTGTATGATATTATAGAGAAAATTTGAGAAAATAATTACTTCACATATATGCCCAGGCCCCTTTAAACGTAAAACAAATGGATTAGTCTATTTCAGAGAAAACATTTTATCTCACAAAGCCTATATTTTATGATGGCAGTAAACCTGACTTTCAAAAATTACATCACAGCAGCAAAACAGATAAAACTTCTACTGTCGTTCCTTTCACGTCAAAGGGAGAGCAAAAGTTTTTATTATTTGCGAAATCAGATTACTTTGGAAGAGGTAAGATTATGTTAATGATTATAAATTGGTGTATTATGTACGGAAGCATATTAGTACCACGTTAATTTTTTTTTTTTTTTTTTTTTTTTTTTTTTGAAGTTGGTTATTCCAACTTTAAAGTTGGTAATTCCAACTATATTCTTCATTTTTCCAACTTTAATCCTGGCTGTTTCAACTTTAAAGTTAGTAATTCTAACTTTATAGTTTGTAATTAAAACTTAAATCTTAGCTTTTCCAACTTTAAGGGTAAAATTCCAACTTTGAAGTTTGCTTTTCCAACTTTATTGTTAGTAATTCAAACTTTAATCTTGGTCTTTCCAACTTTAAAGTTTGCTTTGCAAACTTTAAAGTAGGTAATTCTAGCTTTTATCTTGGTTTTTCCAACTTGAAAGGTTTTATTGCAGTTTTAAAATTTAATTGTTAATGTAAATCACACAGACTTGTCACGTTAGCGTATTTTGTGAAGCGCGATGTAGCAGATTTCTCTGTGTACGTTGAAAAGGTATTCAAATCGAAATAATATCTTCAGTTTTTAACTCTATCGAAGCAGCAACATGATATACGTTTGTCTGAAATAAAAGATGACAAATCAAATTGTATCATGTTGCATTGTGAAAGCGAGTTTCTACGTCTTCGCCGCGTTTCACTCGCTATCGTCGCTGCTATTTTAAAATGTTGACAGATTTTTCGGATTTTCTCTTGCTGACAGTTTAAACATATAAGGTTGGATATCCGATTTCATATCGACAAAATCAGTAATTTGGCCGTCAATAACGCAGAAAACCCAGGTTGTATCACGTATATTTTAGTAAGATGAGCGTAAAGAGCTGATCAGCCATTATCGCCTTTGAAGCCACAGGGTCATGTGATCGCTATCTAATTAACTCGGATTTTTGATTCAGGGGTTTTCATTTGTGTCAATAATTGTTTAATTACCGCGGTTTATCCCAATAAAACAAGACATTTATAAACTGTGATCATAAGGAAGGTAAAATGCTTTTAATTTCACAAAATTGAGAAACATGCGATAAGTCCTTTAAGAAGGAGATTAGTGCAAACAACTTGATTAGTATATGAATATTATATAAAATCAATAAAAATATCAATGATCTCTCTCTCTCTCTCTCTCTCTCTCTCTCTCTCTCTCTCTCTCTCTCTCTTTCCAGTAAAACATATTTTAAACAATACTTTTGGCGCTAAATGTTCGCAGCATACATCGTCTCCCACAATATGTACCAATTTTGATGCAAGGTACACTTTGTCGCCCATTCTACAAAAAGAAAAAAAATGAAGAGATCATCTCGGCACTTATTGTTACTGCTGACCGTGTCAGTATGTGCCGATGGACGACAATGTCAGGGTGTAGTACCTAAACGGTTGCTATCGGAACAAAAACGCGTTCAATGTTTCTATTCGAAAAATGTACAGCAAATATATTAGAGACACTTAGAACAAGTTGTAATATTGCCAAAAAGTGACCCAAATCGGTTAAGTCTCGGAAAAATCCTCGTGCAAGGAACAAGTCAGGAATTTCTATAAATGATGCCATATGCTTTTTGCAGAATAACCGTCTAAAAATTCATATATATTAAATATTTCCGAAGCCTGTATCAATTTGCAAGTCAAAATACTCCAAGTTTTCATGCTTCTTTTTATCATTTATAGGTTAGATTGTGTTTATTTTGGTATGTGAAGATGTCTCACTCTATCATATACATAGATATAATAAAAACTATTTTTAAAAGTGTATTTTGAAAGAGATTTCTAGACGAAAGACGATATTCTTATTTTGAAAATTTAACTTGTCCAACCCAAAAGAAGAGGAAGTTGATAATTAAGACAACTATCCTTACATGTGTATCGCAGTTCCACCTTTTTTCATAAAGATAAAATGAATGAGTAAATGAATTCAATTAAGAAATAAATACCAAGTTTAAAAACTTCATTGGGAATTGAAGTGGGTCGGTCATGTGATCAAATCCTGTGAAGGCCGAAGGCCTTCTCAGAAGATTTGATCACGTACCGACCCACTTCAATTCCCATTGAAGTTTTTAAACTTGTTATTTATTACTTATATATACATTTGAGATGGACAATAGAATGTAATCGAATATAAATATTGCACTAACTGTACGTCGTAGATTTTGACAAATTACGCTAGGTGTAAATCGGCTTGAAAAGCGGTTACGCTTCAAATTCATCTGGCAAAGGATTCTGTTTTGAAGGGAATATTCTGTGAAAGGCTACTTTTGATCAATTATAGTGAGCATATTGGTGTCTATGGGAATTTTTGTATTCATGAGAACCCATATTCGATGTTAAAAAACACAAGAAACACGTCCGATGTTTGATAATAAAAAGTTGGAGGAATTTCGGTCGGAAAGGGATGGATGGAGACACTTGTCCGGACCAGATAACTTGAAATCAAGTACAAAATTTGATCAAAAACATAAAATCTACGATTTCAGTAAGGCATATTTATTAATTTATGATGTTGACATGGAGACACTGGCGACAGCTTACATTGTTAAGACGACGTCACAACGATCTCGATGAGTGCAGTGTTTGTCAGCTGTTTGTGGCGTGATTGCATTACATTGATATTTTTCAACAGATTTTCAAATTTATTGTGAGTAAAGTTTAATGAAAAAAAAAACAGCATTCAGAGGTCTGCGAGAAAAATAAGGGTAAACGTTGAGACTATGCAGCTCAGACATGAAACTTATAACATGTAGTTTTCTATTCTCTATGTAAAACCGATCAAAAACTGTATTAAATACTCGTTTACATTGTAAATAAAATGATTATTATTTTACTTGCGTATTTTGTACATTTTTATGCATGAAAAACATGCTATATTGCTTAGTGGAGTAAGTCTTTTTATGTAGATATTACTGCGCTGTGTGATTAGGTCACGTAATGACCTATGACCTTCGAAAAACTTCATACAGGTATATTTACATTTGCAAATGTTTTCTTTTATATAACACTGTTAAAAGCAACGCGTATCTATATCCGTATAAACACGGGTTCCTCGCGTCATAAACGTTCGACGTAATATCTCAGTGACGTCATAAAGGGTCGACGCGCAATCAATGGATCAAATACGTGCCGTTGAGTTTGAAAAAATAAAACGTTTCACGCGTTAAAGATTATAATCAGGAAAATATAAAATATGAATAAGTCATAAATGTAAATATAAGTAATAATGTATCATTTTTAAACATCTATCGGGATATAAATACGGGTTGGTACGGGATCAAATTTTCAATAAAGCCCTTCGGGCTTTATGGAATTTGATCTCGTGACCAACCCGTATTTATATCCCGATAGATGTTTAAAAATGATACATTATTTCTTAAATGAAGATATTTGCTCTCTGCATGTTTATATAATAGAGAGATACCACAAATGTATATATTCTTGATTATAATAGAGAGAGAGAGAGATAATCATATAAATATAATTATAGTTTTAACTAGTAATTTTTGATACGTTAATAGTTTCAATGTTTAAATATAGGAAATACATTTTTTTCTTACTATAAAATTACAGAAATAAATCAAAATATATAAAATGCAAAATTTAATCATTTTTCGTCATAATCTTTCCGTAGATTCTCCTTCTCCAAATTCACAATTATGATATAGACTATAGCAATTACGTAATTACCTTACCTGGACAAATTCCCGTTTTGCACACATTTTTTCAATACCTGAAATTCAAATGTGTGCAAAACGGGAACAACCCTAAATAGAAATTTAACACACAGTTTGAATTTACCTATTGATAGTCGTTGACTTTAAATTTATGGTAGTTTGACACACTGTATGTCAGATACCAACATTTTGAGATATTGTTTAGGATGATGAAAAAAATCAAGACATCCATTGTTTTGCATAAATATATCAGAAAGCTTAAAAGTGTAACACATGATTTATCGAGTTAACTTGCTCTTAATCACCTGTCACAAATGTCCCAGTGGAAAATATTTTCATTGTGACAGGAAAATCTTTAAAACCCGATAGATGTAGGTTAGGGGACACAATGTTAAAGAATTTCATTAACATTCAAACAATGTTAATGTAAAGAGAAAAAAGTAACTGAATCTGATATGAATATAACGAAACTTTCTTTGTTTCTTTTTCTTTTTTTTTTTTTTTGGACATAAGTTTCTAAACGTAATTTATAATTTAATTAATTACATTTGTAAAGTAATTGTAATTTAATTAATTACATTTCTAAGTCCCTGTAATGGTAATTTAATTGAAGGTTTTGGGCAATTAATTTGATTTAATTAATTACTTTTCTACGTTATTGACCCCATCCCTGATGCACCGTTTATAAACTGAAATAATGCACCGACTGCTATTTGAAAAATAATTTCTTGTCCGTTAAGAAAATATGGCTGCACAGACCTAAAAAATATATTATAAAAACATCTTAAACAGCATGTGAAGCATAATGTCTACAAATATAATTGACATTTACCAACTTAACTCGTATTTATCGTATCGTGCTCTGCCAAGTAGAGCTGATCTTCGAAAGGCACCACTATACAAAATCCAAAAGAAAGCTATACGAAGGAAACGAAAATTCAGTTTAAATGAATTCAAATGAAAGAATTTTTCCACCTTTCCAAAGCTTATCTTTATTGATTTTTTAGCCTACATAATAACATTTATACTTAGATTTAAATAATATCTAGAAAAATTTAAGTACATGTATAACCTTTGACATTTTTTTCCCCAAAGCATAGTAGTTGCATTGGTACGCTCTAGCTACAGAAAATATAATTAACACGCCATATTCATACCATCGGATCTTAACTGGAGAGGATGTCCGATCCTCCCTTTGGATTTTCTGAATCATTAAATTTATATAGACAAGACGAGACAACCCCCCTGCCGTCATGAAAGAAAGAGGTTTTTCAGATAGTGAAGTGTTCCACTTTTCTGCTTGTCAATTTTCTTAAATTTACTTCTATTTCTCTCCCTTTTTTGAATGGGCTTGGAACCCACCCCCCTTTTTTTGGAAAAAAAATTGTAGATTCGAATATGAAAAAGGCCTAATATATCCAGTAAGTAATATATATGTACATTTAAAGGAGCATTAAATTATTAACAGACATATGTAATCTTTTTCGAGGTAGAAATGGAGGGGGAGGGGAGAAAAATAATTGTGTGCAATTCCACTTTCGTTCTCATTTTCAATATATGTATATTTTTCGGACATTGGGAGTGGTTGACCATACTGTACATCAAAAATTGAAACTAACAAGCAAATTCAAAGAATTGTGGTCCCCCACTTTCGATGCCTTAGTGGATGAGAAGCGATTATTTATGGCATATTGTAACTGTCTTGTTTGTGTGTTCTGTCTTGTCTGTGCATTATACAAAAAAAAAACAAATTATTGAATTAATAACAGTTATGGCAAAGAATATAGCTTCTCAAAACTACATTAAACTTCAAAATCAAGGTCATGAGGTCAAATATCATGATAAAATCTGAAAGGTCTTGTCACAAGTAATGCACATGTGAAAAATTTTTTTTAATAAAAAACAGAGTATACAATAGGAAAGGTCTTGAAACCGGTAATGCACATGTTAAATGTAAATGCCATATCTTCTTCCAATTAGAAGTTATTAGCAATGTTAAAATTTTTGAAAATTAGGTCAAACTTCAAGGTCGAGGTCATGGGATTAAAACTCAAAGTACATTTGGAAATGCTTGTCACAGGTAATGTACGTGTCAAATATGAATGTCCTATCTTCGCTCCTTCAAACGTTAGTAACACTGATGAAATGTTTGAAAATTAGGTAAAACTTAAAGGTCAAGGTCACGGGGTCAAATAGCATGTTCGGAAACATTTTGACACAGGTAATAAACTTGTCAAATATGAACACCCTATCGTATGTCATTCAAAAGTAATCACCGTACAAGAGGGACAGTACTTTTGGTACATATACCATCACAGTCGTTATGGGGTTTGCATGCGTAAGAGTGTGCAAATTGTTGTGTGAAATTATATATTTGTATTTGTGAATTTTCATTCACAGTTATTGATGTGGGATAGGGTATAACTTTATGCCTTTATCAGTTTGACGTAAAGAAATCGTTTATTGATTTATCTCAGAAATGTGAAATTCTTACCCCATTCTTCCCCTTTAAAAATCTATGCATTGCCCTAAAAACTCTCCTCCTGCATACGTCAGACAGGACAAACATCACATGGCAAAAGATCTAGTTTAAAAAGCAGTAGATTAAATTGGAATCAGGTGACATAAAATTGGCTCACAAAAAGTTATATAGTACAAATAAGACGATAACAAAATAAAAGAACATAATATAGTAAACGACTTTATTTCAGACCTGTATGATTCACTTGTTGCTGTGAAACTAGAAGACAATCTCTTTGTGGAGACTTGGAAGCCAAATCTTCCATCAAACTGTTCAACGCATTACGAGGCAAGATCATTTCTTTCTTACATTTTTGTATACTCATTAATCGTTAAAAATTTTTTTTTTCATAATCCGGGATTTTTTTTCAGGTTCATAATGTAAAGAAGGTGAAATTTGATAATGAATCATACTGGTTTCCTTCAACAATGGATCATGCGAAGTGGGCAGTAGCAGAGCACAAACCATGGACCTGTATTGGTGACATCAATAGAAATGTCAGTGTAGTAGAATTTTACTGGTATTGTACGGACAGATTGTACAGTTAAACCCAGTTTTCCTGGACCTTTAATTTTATTTCGATTTTTGCTGTCTCTCAGTACTTCATAATTTGAATTTCTTTGTTTAAAGCTCATTTAAACATGGTTGACATCATGCGGATTCTATAAGAGTTTATTAAGGAAGTATATATGCACTTAAGTTTTATTATAAACCATTGTAGGAATCACAACTTCGCAGAGGAGGCGGGACAATGTGTTTATATCATAAAGGTGTAGCCAGCCTGTTTAGAGAACTTATAAAATTGTTAGCGAAATGTTTATAAAGAATTTCTTCCAATCAATTATGATGATATCTAAAATTTTAACCAACCAGTACTATTTTCAATTTCGAACGCTATAAGTCAAATATTTAAGTGTAGAAAATCTGGAAATACGGCAATTAAGTATTTTTTCTTCAGAATATTTTATTTCTGAAAATGATTTAAATATGATTTTTTAACATTATGATATCAATGATTGATAATTATTTTTAAATTAAGAAAGAATTGATTTTGTCTTTCTAAACTTAAAGATAGCAATGTGAATAATTTACCAGGGTTGATGCAAAAGTATCGTCACAACTGCTTTATAATCTTTAATAATCGAATTTTTTCAACAAATATACATTCTAATATCCGTTTCTATTTTAATTTTTGTCTATAAATTTCATTTTCTTTAATATAACTTTTTTTAAAAATATTAAGATAATACAATACGTTTTGTCTTTCGTCGCATGGTAAAATTAATTGCCTTTTGTTACTTAAAAGTTATGTATTTATACACATTTGCATACATATCCAGTTTTTATGCCCCCTAATCGAAGATTCAGAGGTACATGCATAGTTTTTGCCCCGTCTGTCTGTATGTTTGTTCGCAAAACCTTTAACCTTGCACTTAACTTTTGATTGGTTGGAGCTACAACTTTCATATTTCACATGTGCATTCCTTATGATAAGATCTTTTTTGGGGTACCAACATATTTGACCTCTTGACGTTGGAGTTTGGCCCACTTCTGCAAAAAAAATTACCAAACTTTAACCTTGGTCATAACTTTTGAACAGTTGGTGCTAGGGTTTTCATACTTTACATGTATATTCATTGTGACCTTTCTTGGGTAAAGAAGTTTTTGACCTTGACCTCAGAGTCTGACCCACTTTTAAAAACTTTAACCTTGGACATAACTCTTGAACATTTAGGACTAGGGCTTTCATATTTCACAGGTATATTCTTTATGACATGACCTTCCTTTGGATACTAAAAATTTTGACCTTGATCTTGGAGTTTGACCTACTTTTTAAAAACGTTAACTTTTGCAATAACTTTGAACAGTTGGTGCTAGAGCTTTTATATATCACATTTGTATTTCTTTTGACAAGACTTTCAACTGGGTACCATTAATTTTGAACCTTTGACCTTGACCTTAGAATTTGACAACTTTTAAAAACTTTAACTTTGGCCATAAATTTTGAGTGGTTGGTGCATGGGCTTTCATATTCCGCTGGTACATTCATTGAGACCAATGCGTTCTTTGGGTAACAGCTTTTTCGATCTCTTGACCTTGGAGTTTGGCTTGCATTTAGGAAAGCCTTTGACAGTGTTGACAGGGAGAGAATATGGAAACTTCTGCGACATTATGGAGTTCCTTGTAAACTGGTAAATATCATCCGCAACTCTTATGAACACCTGACATGCAGGGTCATACATGGAGGACAACTGACAGAACCATTCGAAGTAAAAACAGGAGTTCGTCAGGGATGTCTACTGTCACCCTTTCTGTTTCTTCTTGCAATAGACTGGATAATGAAATCATCTACAGACAATAGGAGAAATGGATTACAGTGGACACCATAATCACAGTTAGACGACCTAGACTTCGCGGATGACCTGGCACTCATGCAGGCACAAATGCAGGAGAAAATTACAACAGTGGAAGAAACATCAGCACAGATAGGACTCAACATCAATATTGCAAAAACAAAGATCCTAAGTGCAAACACACCATCACATGCTTCATTAAATATAGAAGGAAAGGAAATAGAGGAAGTAGAACATTTCACCTACCTTGGTAGTATACTGGACCAACAAGGAAGAACGGAAGCGGACATAAAAGCAAGAATAGGAAAGGCCAGAGTAGCATTCCTGCAACTTGGAAACATCTGGAAGACCAAGGGAATTACAACACGCACCAAAGTTAGGCTTTTTAACAGCAATGTTAAGGCAGTGCTTCTCTATGGTTCTGAGACATGGAGGATGACCGTTACCACAACAAACAGGATCCAGACATTCGTCAACTCTTGTCTGAGACGCATTCTCCAGATTAGATGGCCCGACAAAATCAGCAACATCAATTTGTGGCAAAGAACCACGCCCCTATAGAAGAAGAAATAATGCAGAGAAGGTGGAGGTGGATAGGGCATACTCTACGCAAGCCCCACAATAACATCACAAGACAAGCCCTATCCTGGACCCCCCCCCCCCTCCAAGGAAAACGTAGGAGAGGTAGACCAAAGAACACCTGGCGGAGAGATCTGGAGTCAGACGTGAAAAGAATGGGCAAGAACTGAAATTAGGTGGAAAGCATTGCTCAGGATAGAGGGGCCTGGAGGAATCTTGTTAGCGGCCTATGCCCCCAAAAGGGGTAGCAGGCATAAGTAAGTAAGTACTATTAAGCTGTCATACGGGGGCATCAGTGTTTCACAAACACATCTTGTTGCATATGTTAAGAACAAAGTCAGTATCTGCTTTTTTAAATAGTTGAGAAAAACGGTCAACATCATTAGGAATGGTTTTTTTATGGGTATAAACAGGTAATAAAAAAGGGAAAAAGAAATAAGCATGCATATGTGTAAGCTGATATCTTTACGTTTAAATGATGAAATATGAGCCGTTAGATGGATGTAAAGAATTCATTTTAGAACTTGAAATACTCATATTGCACCAAGAAGCAAAAAAAAAAAAAAAAAAAAAAAAAAAAAAAAACATTCGATACATTGACAAGTTCTTAGCAATATCGTTTATATCTCTAATATCAGTTTGGAATATTCTGGATTGGGCAATCCTTCTCATTAGATGTTATTGAGAACAAGCGAATTCTGCTTGACAAATCAACGGAAATTTAAGCTTATACTTATTATGACGGTTCAATTCTCAAATTTTATTGTAAAAATTTAACTTCTGCGTTTGGTTAAGGAAAAGGCAACTTAAGTAGTATGTGAGATCCCTCTTTTCTTCTATAGTCTTTCAAATGACAAAAATTAAACTTCCCTTTTACATTTTTTATCACAATGACTTGGTTATATCTAGGCTTAAAACAAACGTTATGATTGCTGGGTTATATAACAGGAAAAAAAATTATTTGCTTTGATGATCTGAATTTTCTTTTTCCCTCGATATTTATGTCAATATACTGCAGGTTTTTCACTCATTTGTTATTTATTTAGCACATTCTGAAAATTATTTAACATTCAGTTGCCCCTCGTAAATGGGACTTTTATATATATACGTTTGTGGCTTACTGTATGCTAATATTATCAATGTTTTACATACATATGTACAATGTATATAAGTTTTGTAAATACTTATGTTTTTTTATAAACCTGAACACCATAGAAGCTTTGTTGTTGTATCATATTTTGATGAAAAACAAAGGACTTTAACACAAGGTATTTCTTGAATATCTGCCTTCGCAGTCTTTAAGTTTATTTTTTTTTTTCATCTCATTGTTTTGTCTCCAGAAATCATAACCAATCATGAAGTTTGTGCATTTATGAAGTTGACTGTATGCTTGTCGTTAATTTTACATTCTTAATCTTCATTTTAATAATTTTAAAATCTGCCTAGACCTCTCAGGAGATTTATCTCCTAAAACATACGTTTATTAGATATAAAAACATCATTTTTTCCATAAAATATCTAAAGAAAAAACAGACAAAATGCATTTAGATATAAGCACTACAAGCTCGACTTTTTTTTCAAATAATCGTGGAAAATCAAAAGCTTCAAAGAAAGTTTGTCTCTGACTGTATCAACTGCAAAGTAAGATTTCCATTAGAGCACAAAGTACAAGTGTACTCCTTATCTATCGCACAGGTGCTTGAGGACAGGACCCCCCCCCCCCCCCCGATGCAGACCCCCGGGCTTGTTCGACTTTTTTCTCATAAATTATATATGGCTGACACATCTGTGATATAATCTCTATATCGTCAATTCGGAAAATTGACTTAAACAAACATTTTATAAAAAATTACTTTCCTACCCTATATATAAAAAACGGGTAGGAAAGTAATTTTTTATAAAATGTTTGTTTAAGTCAATTTTCCGAATTGACGATATAGAGATTATATCACAGATGTGTCAGCCATATATAATTTATGAGAAAAAAGTCGAACAAGCCCGGGGGTCTGTATCGGGGGGGGGGGGAGTTTCCTGTCCTCAAGCACCTGTGATCTATCGTATATAAATAAAGTACATGTATACAGAAATACTGATGTAACATAACTCATTAAATAATAAAATATAGTTTAAATGAAGCACTAGTGCTTATGACGAGAGATGGAAGTTCAAATATTGTCATGTGATGATCGATTTTTGCAAACAGGATATAAAACATAGAGTATTTACTTCCCTATTGCCAGATTTTATCATTTTAAGGAAATGTAATCATACAAAATCACGAATCATACAAGTTTAAATTTGGTTCAAAAAGAAACTACAGCAAAAAATCAGAATGTTAACACCTGTGTCACCTCTGACGGTTACTCTATTTACTACAGTCCTGGAACTCTATTTCTGTTTAAACTGTGTGTCACCTTCAGGAAAACCAGTGGACTGGTAAGAAATTTTATTTTCAAGGTTGCTCGAAAGATGTATTTTGGCTATGTGCTTAAAATTTGCTTACGGGCATATAACTTCGAACATTTTCTTTAAAAGATATTGATGTATGTTAAACTACATGTATCATATATAGATAACTCTTCCAAAAAGGTATATAATGTACAAAATTCCTCGTCCTACAAGAAGATCACCAGCAAACACTACCGGAAAAGAGTTTTATTATATGGACTCTGTAAATCCAGTCTTTACATTTAAAGATGTCAGTATACAAGAAGAGAAGGAAAACCCCTTGTTCAAAACTCTTCAGCAAATATATGAAGGAGTATGTAACCATACCGTATTTTTGTGACAATCTCTCTCTCTCTCTCTCTCTCTCTCTCTCTCTCTCTCTCTCTCTCTCTCGGTGTTTTCTCTATAAATCAATAACTAAATAGATTGATAGATCCAATTATTTATAAACATGATTTGTATGATATCCATTAAAGTTTTAAGATACAGGGTGTTTCACAATATATGTTCCACATCTAAAGGCAGAAAGAAAAATTACAACAAAATCTGCATATACATTTTATATATCATTTTAATCAGCAGATATTCAAAATTATTATTTTTAGTCAGAAGTATCCAACATTCTCCATTTCCGTTTCTATGGCAAAGATTTCCTAAAATGTTATACTCCACGTGTTTTCCTTACCATTGTCCTAAATATCTTGACAGACTCGTGTTAAGAAATTTCTAACCACTGCGTTTCAAAGGATACTTGACAGATTTCTTGTTTATATCTAACTTTTTAGAACCCCCAAAGTGCATATTTATTTGTTTATTTAATGATTCATTTAGATAAATGTGTCATATCAGAACTACCGGTGTGTGCTGATGTCCACTTCTCTCGTTCTTCCTTTCAATCAATTTTGCATCCTTAACTGACTCTGAATGTCAGTTGGCTTTAAATGCTGCAATGCTGAAATCTTGTATGCAGACACACTCAATTCAAATAAAAAATGTCTAAATACACTTGATACATTTACATTGTCCCAATCCATTTTCGTAACTCAGATCTGACTTTCTAAAGGTTTTCTCAATGATTGACTTCAATTTGACAATGTTCTCATTTGGGAGGGGGGGGGGGGCAGGATGTAACTGTCTTTCATCTTTACATTATGTTTTATTTAAACTTCTTAATTAACCTTATTAAATGAAAACTAGACAGGGCTTTCTGGTCTGGATATTTTCCTTCATCACACCCTGTACAATATTTAGGATATCGTGCTTATAATAAAAGTTTACAAATTCAAATTTTTGTTGCTAGTTGTACTCCATTTTGAGAACAGCTGAAATTATGACATCACTGAATACATCATCAATGAACTTCATGTTATTATAATTTTCCCAAAATTTTGCAATATCATAATTTTATATTAATATGATTGTCTATGGTACTTTGGTATTTTTGGTATCATGCTTGATATTCAGATTATGGCCATTTAGACGTGTGATATATATTATGAAACACCCTGTATATATGCAGATTGCTGACCATTCTTAACATTGAATAATGATTTTTTCAAGCCAATTCTTTCTAGAAATCATCGGTGTATGCCATGTACAATGATGAACGTCCAGATCGTTACACAGTTTGGTTTACAGCAAAGGAAAACAGAACATTTCAGTGGGAGACAAACGGTGGTGCCCACATGAAAGGTCTAGCCATATCATATAGTATTTTACTAAAGGAAACGAGCGAACAAGACGTGCAGATTGCCTATATATCGTCAGATGCACAAAAAATCATATTCAATTTGTGATTTAAGTATTTAGCGTAAAGTACTTATTTCTGAAAATTATGAAATTATGTCAAACAAAACTTTCCTTGTGGGAAATTTTCTCGGCAAAAATTATTCTATTATTAAAGAAAATGTGATATTACATACATGTAATAGGTTTCGAGCCCTAGCATTAAAAATCCTGAGTATCTTTTAAATTTCTTTGAGACTAACACGTTTACCACTATAAGTATTTCTCGGGAAAATACGAATGTTGTATTATAAAAGTGGAATTTTACGGTATAGTGGGTCTTTGCTGCATGTTTTTGTTAACCAAAAATGTATATTTTTACGCATACTTGAGGATACACTTTCAAAAAAAAAAAAATAGAGCCAACCCACAAGTATGGAAAAATTGTGCTACAGTATGAGAAAAAAAGAATTTGTGCCCTTATAGAAAATGTTATAATTGAGAATTAATTTTACACTTTCATATTTGTTGCACTATAGGCATTTTGCTCGCCTTGTTGGTCCATCTTCTTTGTTCAAATCAAATAAAATTGTGTCATTTTCTTTAAATAACGATATAAATGTAAACAATTTATCACACAAGAGAGGGATCAGACATTGTTTAATTGTTTCATTGGGGGTTGGGGTTGGGGGGGTCAAGAGGGGAGGGGGTTCAGGTATTATCATATTACGTAACTTATATTAAGAGCGTGTAAGTTTGATCCCCTTTGTGTATGCTTAATAGTTTACATTTATATCCTCATTTTAATAAATGGCATAATTGATTTCAAATTTTACAGAATAAAGGAACCATTTAATAGGCATTGATTCATAATTGAAAACATTTACAAAAATATTTGCATTAAATCCATAAAAACAGTAATTTTACATGTATATTAATTGTTGTTTTATATGCACATCTTATTAAACAAAGCCCTTTTATGAGGTCGATCCATAGATACATCGGCTTTATTCGTCGTGATAGGTGGATATGCTTTTTCTTTGAAGTCGATATGTCTACGGATTGTATCAAAGGTCAACATTTCTTATATCATTTTCTGTAAGACAAATAAGTAACAAAATCCTCATAGTAGAACTTTTATGGGATCTTGAATTTCCTACTTAATGTGGATTTTCTCGATTTTATTTTAACTTTCCAATATCTGAAATCTATGACTTAGCAAGTGAAATAAACTAAATCACATTCTGAGTTTCAAAGTATATTTAAGGAATAACTGTCTAATTTTTTGGTTTCATGATGTGATCAATCGATTGGCTTGCGTGATAATTTGCATAAACGCCGAAGGCGTTTATGCATTAAATTATCACGCAAGCCAATCGATTGATCATCGTCATAAAACTACAAAATCTGACCGTTATTCTTTTATATATTTACATGCTCTTGATTCTGCAAATTCACGTGCTACAAGCCCCGCTTCTGTCTCTGTCTGTCCCGCCCCGTACGTGATTTTTTTTTCACCACGCCTATCGATGAACCAGTAGATTCATGTAGAAATAAAGTATTTTTACTATTTGAAATTTTATATCGGACAAAGACATTGGAAATGATATATATATATATAAAACAAATATTTTAGGCGCCTATGCTTTTGATGAGAACGAAGGCTTTTGGTTAATTCTAAGCATACCGAAATTTCCCGCTCCAAGAAAACAAGGCTATAGTTACGGTCAATCACAAATCGCAAAGGGACAGAGCATACTATGTGTTACTCTTGACAAGCAGTATCTCAGGACAGAAATGGGTAAGTCTATTGCTTCTTGTTTTGTAACTCTTAACGATTAATAAGAATCACATGCAAGTTCATTGTTTTAAAAATAATTAAGTAGATTAATTTTGGAAAGATATGTACAATGTCTTTTTAATCCAATTGAATCTGGGTTTTCATAAATATGACTATTTAAGGTTTAAAGTGGCTTCCCGGTCAATTTTACTGATTTATTTATTTCAGAAAAAATATTTTATATAACAAAGCCCACATTTTATGATCGTAACAATGTGGCAATGAAGACGGGGCAAAAATATATCAGCTCTTCTGCTGTGGTTGGCTTCAAATCCAAAGGAGGACAGAAATTTCGATTCTTTGCCAAATCAGACAAGTTTGGAATGGGTAATATTACGTTAGTTGACTGTTCTAACAGTCTGTAATTTCTGTATTTGGATATATTACACTGATGATGGTGCTGATATACAAAACCTTCGAGGAGTGAAAGATTACTTTGTACTAAAATATTTTACTGAACAAATTTAATGAAATAGCTTTAGTACAATTAACCTGATTGAAGTGAATAATTTTAATTATGGTGTCCTTATCATATTTAAAATTAATCTTAATGAAGATGGGAGAAAGATGTTCAACCTCAACTACCAACCCACCCCCACTCTATTTTCTGTATATTTTCTGTCCTTTAAATGATTCTATTTCGATAGACCACAACTATTCTTTACAGATATCTCTTAATTTCAGGTGCTATCTGTTACGTTTTGGACATATCTCTATACAAAGTGATATCTCTTAGTTGCAAAAACTCTTTATGACAAAAAAATCACTACATGTCAAAGCGTTATTTCTTTAACAAAAGAACATCCATTCTGAAAGAAATATCTCTTTTGATTAGAAAGATACTTCCTTCCAAAATAGATTTTTTTCATATCAGTCAAAGATATCTTTTTCTACCAAGTTGATATTAATCAAGGAGGTTAAAAGAGAGTTCTCATTTTGCAAAAATCTCTTTTTGAAATAAAAATCTCAAAGAAAAGGAGATTTCTCTTTCTAGAATTCATGGAGAGATACCTTTTGTCAAGATCAAGATAACTCTTTTTAAAAAGTAAAATTACAAAGTTAATTTCATTGTCAAAAAAGATATCTCATTGAAAAGGAGATATCTCCTACTGGAAAATTGAGAAAGAGAAGTATCTTTCATATCTAATGAAATTTCTCATTCTATTTGATAGACATTTCTTTATGAAAGAAATATATCTATTATAACCAAAGAGATATTTTATTTTGTTAATAAATAGTAAAACTGCTTACCATAGTTGGAAAGAGGCCATTGTCTATATACTGAGGTTGGTGTACTTTTTCCATAGCATTTGGTTCTATAGTTAGTAGCTTATTCCCTTTTATTCAGATGATACAGAATACATGGACTCCTTGCATGAGAGAGATACAATTTCTATCAGATGGAAATTTCTATCATTCAAAATTGTAATCGATTTAGGATGTGGTCTGAAAAAATATGCAGAGAAAATGACTGATTAAATTTTCAGAAAATATTTTCATGACATAAATTCCACATTCACAAGTTTCCAATTTGACCTATATTGATAAAGTGCACTGAACTGAACTTTCATTTGATATAAGGAAATCAACCCAATAGTGGAACTTCAGTATCTCAAACTTTGATATCTCGAATACCATGTACATGTTAAAGTGAGTTGGAAGTCCAACCTCCCCCCCCCCCCCCCCCCAAATATTAAACCACATTAGTCTCAGTCTGTCCATCTGTCTGCCACAAAAACTTTAACTTTGGTCATAACTTTTAAATGAAAATTTTAAAAAATTTTAACATTACTTTTGAAGGAGAGAAAATTAGGCCTTTATATTCAACTTGCATTACATGTGACTGTATTATGATTTTTAAACTCATGACCTTGACCTTGAAGTTTGACCTACTTTTCAAAAATTTTAACATATTGCCGTTAACTTCTAATGGAGAGAAGATAAGATTTTTATATTTGACATGTGCATAACCTGTGACAAGACCTTTCCAAAATATACTATAACTTTTAACCCCATGACCTTGACCTAGAAGTTTGTCCTACTTTGAAAAAATTTCAACATTGCTGGTAATTTTTGATGGAGAGAAGATAGGGTGTTTTTATTTGACATGTGCATAGCATGCAACAAGACCTTTTCAAGTATACTATAATGTTTAACCCCATGACCTTGACCTTGAAGTTTGACCAAATTTTCAAAAATTTGAACATTACTGATAACTTTTGAATGAGAGAAGATTAGGCTTTTGTATTTGACATGCACATTACCTGTTTAAAAACCTTTCCAAATATAATCTAATATTTTGACCTGACCCAAAACTTAAAGTTTAAACTACAGTCTTTTTCATTTTTTTTTTACTTAGATGATAACTTTTGAGTGAGAGAAAATGGGGCTTTCATATGTGCATATCTTGTGACAAGACCTTTCAAATTGTATCATATTTAACCTCATGAACTTGAAGTTTGATACAGTTTTAAGAAGCTTCAATCTTGACTATAACCTTTCTTAAATCAAAAATTTAAATTTTTTGTTTGATGGACACACAAGAAAGGGCATACAAACAAAATGGTTACAATATGCCTAAAATAACTGCACCAAAAGTGGGAACCACTTTCTTTGAGTTTGCTTGTTCTTTAAGTTTTAACCTCAATATCTCAAACTCTTGTATATCTTGAAGTGCTTTCTCTGTCCTACTGATTTCAAGATAACAAGATTTGACTGTATTTTCAGAGGTATTGACATTACCAATTCAAAATAGATAAGTGTGACACAAAAATAATTTCATTTATTATTAGAATAAAATAATTTTTTTCAATTATTACAGACCTGTATGATTCACTTGTTGCATTGGATCTGAAAGACAATCTGTATGTGGAGACTTGGTACCCAAATCTGAAATCCAATTGTTCTACAAAGTACAAGGCAAGAACATTCATTTTAGTCCCTCATTGACCATACAATGAAATGATATTTAACCTTCCTTATTACAATTCTTTCAGGTTTATAATGTAGAAAAGGTGAGGTTTGGTGATCATTACAATTTCCTGTCTACAACAGATCACTCTAAGTGGGTGGTGGCAGAAAGTAAACAATGGACTTGTATTGGTGATATCAACAGAAATGTAAGTAATTATTCAAAAACACAAACAATTAAAATACTATCAAGTTCTTTCAATCCAAGTCAGGCAATAAATTATAAGTGAAATCACTAATTTTTGTGGGGTTATTTTTTATTGTTTTCATGATGTGAAAAGACTCATGAATTCATATCCCACATGAAATGTTCATTTTTAATAAGTCATGCATTATGGTATTTCTTTTTTAACCATGAATTCCCCTAAAACCACAAAAATTAGACCCCACAAAAATAAGTGATTTTACAGTATTCATATTTCTAAAAAACAATTGTAGACGTCACAGTTCAAAAGAGGAGGAGGAACAATGTGCTTAAATCATCAGAAAGTTTCCAAGCAGTTTAGAGAAATTGTGGGAGAATTTAATAAATGTTAAAGAACAGGACCTGTCCTCTAAGGTCTTCGGGATGTGAAATTTTTCAGTCAAGAAAGATGTTACCAACACTCTCAAGCTTGATATACAGCAAATAATTTGAGATTGGAGAAATGTCAGTGTTTCTAATGGAAAAACTGTGCAGAATTATTTTCAATATTTTGCAGCATGAAAAATTCAGATAACTATGATATTGTGATAATACTAGTTCAAGAATAACTTAAAGTTCAGGTATTTTCAATGTCAGCAGTGGTCAATTTCAACAATATTTTAAATATAGCAAGAATAAATCTTGTTTTGAATCTATTTAAAAGATATTAATGACAGGACTCAAAGTATTTTATATATATATATATATATATATATATATATATATATATATATATATATATATATATATATATATATATATATATATACTGGTATATAGAGGATGGACATATATTCTGTAGATTCCTTACTGTTTGCAAAATAACTCCAATGTCAAATTGTGAGAACACACAAATTAATGATTGGTCTACAGTTTTTACAAATATTTCTGCAACATAACAGTAAAAGTCAGTAATTTATTTCAGCCATGGTGCTTCTTGCAAAATTATGCAATAATAAATTCCTTGCACTTAATAATGAATCTACAGCAATATCATCTGATCTCTCCATTGAAAACATTACCTTTCTGACAACCAGAAAACATTGAACTAAAACATTTTTACTACCTACATGTACACATCGAAATAACAGATATTGCCAGCTATTTAAACAACAATCAAAATACCCATATTCTCTTCCACAAAGATGACCAACTAGATAGAAATATTGTAGTCAGCACCATAAGGAAACTTTCTTTAGCAACTGGTTTCCTTTAGTCCATATACAGTAAAACATGGATATAGCAAACTTGCTCATAATGAATTCATGCGTACAGCAGATTTTCATTCACCATGGTTCTAAAACATATTGTAATCTTGACAGATATAATGAATCAAAATTGTTCATCCCTAGCACTTTGCTATGAGCATGTTTTACTGTATGTTAAAATTGGGGAAAAAAGGAAATTTTGTTAGCTAAAATTAATATTCTTTGAGGTTTTACTGAACAGAATTGCCCTTCTGCTATGAAATATTGTCATATTTATGAAAATAAAGTCTCTAAAAGAATGATGATCAATATCAATTGTATTGATTTTATTTTGCTACATCTTTTTTTCAAAGTTTTACTATAAATGTCCTCTGTTTTATCAGCTGCATCAGTAATCAAAAGTCAATCATATTCATCATCAGAAATTGTCCATTTATTGCTCTCCATCCTTTAAACCATAATTTTATTTTTCTTCTTGGACCCATACTGATAATCCTTTTCTGATTTGCTCATTAAGGTGGAATGATTTCAAATAATTATATTGCAAAGAAACACAATTTCTTTTTTCATTTATTGATAGATGTCCCAAGCCTTAAATATGTATGGCAAGGAACTCACTTTATGAAATCAGCAACACAATTTTCATCGTTCCTAAGAGTTCAAGAAGCATAAACATTTTCTGTTAACTGATTCAAATTGCACCATAATCTTGTCTCTGACATCCAGCCTTGTAATATGCATATAAAATAATATTCACGTTCCACTCAGTGTACCTGATCAACAGACACTGCACGAGTCATTATGAAATATCACAGTACTGTTTGTATTATTTTAGTTCTATCCCATTAAACATCTGCTAGCTTAGCCAATCCAAGTCTTCATCATCATCATCGTCTGGAAATAGTGGAGGTGGACGTTGCTTGGAGTCCTAAAAACAGATGAATGAGTGGTTGTTAGAATTCAAGCAATAAAAATGAACATAAATTTGTAAACCCTCCTACCATTAGCTGCAATAATGTAGCCCTCTCCGTTTTTTTTTTAAATCGGGAGAGGGCTACATTATTGCAGCTATCCTACCATCACCCCAACCACCCCTCACACACACATAAGTATTCATCCTTACGACTTTACAGGTACGTTCTCTGCAGGATGAAATTGTAAAGAGAGAGCTGATACTTATGAAGGATATAAACAACTTAAGACTGTGTCTACAAACTATAAATTTTAAATATACTGCACATGAATTACCTGGTACAATGAATTAAATTCTTTAACATTTGTAATTATCAAATATTTTGACATTAAAATGTTCTTTTCTTTCCTCAGACTTTTTACTTACATCTTCCAGTAAATCTTTGGCTTCAGGTTTTTTCTTATTGTCATTTTTCTCCTTTTGTTCTGTGGTTTGGAATGTGTCACCAAAGGTATCTGCTACATGATCATCCTCCCCGAAAAGGGGACTATATGGAAGGAAAACATAGAGGTGGTTAGTGTATACTACAATGCATGTACTTTCTATACAAAAGTTTTCTAAAGAAGCTCTTTTGAACCAACATCATAAGATTAATATAATGCATTTTTGAAACACCCCCAATTTAAATTTGACCTTTGATCTTGATGACCTTTACCAGCTGTGAAGCTTGACCTTTGTCTTTCTCAAACATGAAGTCTCTTACACATTTTACAAGACTGAACAACATGCTAAAGATACTAACTCATTATTCTCTTCCATCTTCTCACTTTCAGCTGACTCCTCATCATCCGTTATCGGTGGAGGCTCTCGTGACACAATAACAGGAACTTCAAAGTCATCAAATTTGTTTGGGGCTGTATCCTCCTTTGGGATCTGATCCTTCACCTCCTCCTTGTCAGGTTCACTCCCTGTTGGGATCTGATTTTTCACTTCTTCATTGTCTGGATCATTGACTTTGGGAGTGTTCTCAAGGATATTCTCCTGGAGTGGTGGTGTACTAGACTTTGTGGATGTCTCTTCTTCTGAGGGAGATTCCTCCTGCTTCTCTGTAGGAGGAGGTTCTTCATTAGCTGGCTCTGTTTTTGTATCTTCTTTTTTAACAGGTTCATTTTCACTGCTTACAATCACTGGGGCTTCCTTCACTGGTTTTTCTTCTTGATTTGTTTTGGGCTCTGGATAGTAAATAGTAAATGATTTTTTTTTTTTCAAAATGTTATGAAATAAAGGATATACAAGTATTAGTCCAAATCACTGATTTTCTTGAGAAATTCTTTACTTACCTGAACCATACATTTTATGTACATCACATCAGTAAAAAATGCATACTTACAGATAATATCAATGGACTTTTGCGAGAAGCGCTGACTTTTACAATCGACGACTTACTTTTACACTGGGACAATATATGGCAGCTCTTTTGCGATATAAATATTTAGCTAAACAGTTAAAGGATAATGATTGACATTTCAAAGCACATAATACATTGTCTAGGGAGGGGAACAAGAAACGCCCTGTACTAAACCCCTCCCTTTCCCACCATGACATACTCCTGCCAAATTATCCTATCGGAACGTTTTTTCTTCCTTATTTGATTCAGTCATAAAATAAGATTGAAAGGAGATACTATCCCTCACGAATAAGGTATTTTAAGTTATGTTATTCTACCTCCCATCATCTCTCGTGTTGATTGCATACCGGTAAATCATGTAAGTGCCCCTAACACCCTACCTATGACCACTAGTAAGGTTTTCTAATCTATTTGTCAATTCCGTACCTCCGTACATAATTCATGTTTAAATGTCCATGTAAGCCGTCGAGTGTAAAAGTCAGTGCTTCTCGTAAAAGTCCAATAAAAGGTTATATACAGTTTTTTATTTCTTAAGATTTGTGGTTTCTGAGATAACAATCCATCCCTTACCATGAACTTCCTCTTTCTCTTGTTCTTCTTCTTCACTGTCTTGATCTTTATCATCACTATCACCTTCTTCTTCACCTTCCTCCTCTTCCTCTTCATCCTCATCATCCTCATCTTCCTCTTCATCACTCTGTTTTGCAGAGGAACTTTGCTGAACCAACTTTAATGTAGTTTCCTATAATTCACAGTCAACAAAATTACATACATGTAAGAGTATGAAGAAAATGTTCTATAGAAATGCCAGACAATCTATGTTTATCTAATTAAAAGTCACAAAAAGAAAAAAAATTCATTCAAAAAAATACCAGTTGGTCACGATCATAATCCAATGCACACTTCTGTTTGAAGTAACAGCTTCTAATTTTTTCACTTCTAAATTCATGAAGTGAACTGAAACTGGCTTTAACAAAGGCCACACACATTTTTTGTCAAATATACATGTACATTAGCAACTTTCTTTTTAAGGAAAATTAAATTTCTATATTGAATAGTTCAGCTCTTCCTTATGTCCTTCTGGTCAAAAGTATTTTTAAAAAAATTGGAAACAGTTTCATTCAAATTAAAAATTTATATCAAATATTTGAAAACACACAAAAATAAGCTGACATGATTCTTTGACGTGAATACCAGCATTTTGCATAATACTGTGCTTGAAGCTTAGAAAATCTTAACAGACTTACCTTAATGACTCCTAAAATAGATGCTAAGACTTCATCCCCTCGATAAGAATTGTCAGCTTCAAATTTAGACCTCAGGTTTTGGTACACTGAATTCATTATCTTCTTCACCTGTTAAAAAATGAAAAAGACAGTTTCAAATTTCAATGGTAATCAGTAACATCTCTGAGAAAACTTGAAGCAATTGCCTCAAAACAAAAGTTATGCAATGTAGATTTAAAGTTTTACAAAGTTTCTGCCTAGGTTTGATTTCAAGAATTAAATGAATATTATTCATCATATTCAACCAGTTTGTCTATTTCTAACTTAAAGACATAAATCAGATCACTTTGTGAGAATGTAGTAGCAGTAGATTTATTTTGTTGACCATTTTGACTAAAATACTTAACAATACAATTCAATGCTAAATTTGTCACTTTATAAATACCGTCAATTTCAATGTTTTTTTTTAATTAAGCATTGATTTGAAAATTTCTGATAATAAAATTTAACCTTCCTACCCAATTTTTTTTTTTTTAATCCTCAGTCAGGAGAGGGCAAGCAAACATTATTTTAAAGATGGCCTAATCTTTAATCTTTTTTTTAATTTGTTGGATAATGCTCAGCATGGATAATTACCTCAGTAGCAACATCTGCACCTTCTGTAGCACTGCTTCCTGGGGTAGTAACTGGTCGATTAGCCAGCTCTCTCTGAAGAACCTGGATCCTCTCCTCAGCTCTCTCCTTGTCTGTCTCCAACTCCTCTTTCTCATTCTCTAAATCTTCAATCCTTTCCTCATACTTTTCCTTCATAGAGGTTGCCTGTGACCTCAGGTTGTCATACTGAAATACATGTAGATACATGAATGTGTAATTACCTCTGGTGTATTCAGCCTCTGACATTTATTTATGTTCTATCTTCATATCAACATTTACTACTTAACAGGAATAACTGATGATAATTTCTATTTTGGCTTGTTATGAAGTAGGTCATGCAAATCACATTTGCATGCGCGAACTTTATTTTCACATAATTAAGTGAAACCCTCTGCTCACAAAAATTTTATTCTTGCATTTATTTGTACAAGTACATGTATTATCAAAGATTATGTTTAACAATAACCAAAATTTGCGAAAATCATGTTTTGTTAATAAATACCAAACAAATTTCTTGTGAAAATTAAGGTGTTACCAAAAATAAGCAATCTATAGTAAATCATTTGTTTACCTTTCCTTTCCATACAGACATCTCCTCTATTTGTTCTTCGAGTTCCTTCTGTTTGGAATCACCACTCAAATGCTCATTCTTCATTGTATGAATCTGATTTGACAATTAATACACTGTTTATGAAAGATGAAAAATCTGACCACATCATAATTGATCATTTTATCATATACTCATCACATGCATCATGATAAAATAAACATGTACCTTGTTTTCTAATACTGCTACTTTTTCTTCCAGTTCGTCCTTTTCTTCCTTCATTGCCTGGAGAGCTCTGTTCTGTTTTTCATTGGCAGCAGTGAGAAGTCTGTCGCATTTCTCTTTCCATTCCCTGTTCAGCTCTTCCTCAACTTCTGCAACCTACATAACAGGTTAATATAAAAAATCATGAATTTTTAAAAATCCTTACCTGTAAACAGATATTTTTGAATCCCTTGTTTTTCTATATTTACCTGCTCAGCAGTGGCGACATCTGTTGAAGATTTCTGTTTACGTAGTTTTTCCCTCAGGGATTTGATCTCTTGCTGAAAATCATCATATATATTCAGTGTATTAGGGCATACCTTTTTTGGTGTTTCTATATGAATGAAGAAGAAGAATTTAAAGAACCTTTTTTATAGGATTTATGAGATTGTTAGCAGGATTTATGAGATTATCTTCACCTTTTTTTTCATTCATAACAAACCTCGAAATTTATCTTGGTTTCCTCAAACTCATCCTCCATTCTCCTTTTTTCTTCTGCTGCCTTTCGTTTTCTGTCACTTAAATTCTACAATAAAGCAGGTACAATAACTTCAATTAATTCCAATTGTTAATAAAATTTACAATATATGCCAGGAAAGATGGCCTACAGGTTGTTTTACATAAACTTATTTCTATAATCTTAAGTACATCAGGAAAAGCAATTGCAAGTATCAAACCTTTTGAAGTGTTTCATTAGTAGATTTAATATCTGCCAATTCCTCTTGTAACTGGGAAAAGTTATTGTCAAGGTCTTTTCTTTTTTGTTTCTCATGCTTCAAATCTTGACTTAATTCTGCAATTTTTGTTTCATCCTCTGCAAAAGATAGTGAAAATAACAAATATACTGGTAAAACTTGTAACTGAAAAACCAATACAGATAAGCCATTATGTAATACTTAAATAACAGCATCAGTATGCATGTATTTCACATTTATTTCTTTGAACAATGTTTAAACTTAGGCAGATGTGCATGAATTACATGCAAACATACCCAACATTAGTGTGTACTGAGTATTTTACCTTCATGCTGTGCTTTCATGGCCTGTATCTCTTTCTGACTTTTCCTTGAGTCTTGGTCAGAGTTTTCGAACCTTTGCTGTGCAGCCAACTCTTTCTCCCTTAATGTGGCTAACTGGAGTTGTGCATCTCCCAGTTGGGCTGTTACTGTGCTCAATTTTGTTGCTAAATTAACCTATAATTAACAAAACCACAATTTTAACGAATATCCATAACTCTTGCTTACTTTTTAATTTCGTGATGTACATATCTTGGGAAGACAAACATCATTGCAATGATATGAATGAAAGATTCCTTGGACGGAAAATAACCTATCTAGTTTTTAAATCACAAATGAATTCCATCATTTACATATGCAAATATCTATTACCTTTTCCTGTTCAAGAGCAAGGACCTTTGCCTGTGACTGGGAGGCAGAGGAGATGAAACCTTCATTTCTCTGCTCCAAAAGACTCTGGCTCTTTTCAACATACCTGTATAGAAATAAAATTACACCTGTAATAGTGTATAGATCCTGATCACTGTGACTTCAGAACCTAACTTTCCTTGTAAAATATTAAGAACAGCTCTAGAATTGATGGCATAAGAAGCAGATATGAAATTCCTACCAGACATGATAATTTATGGCTACAGTGTTTTACTTAAATGGTTACCATGTGATCAATTAGCAATTTTACATTGAATTTTGATATTACTTACATTTGATTACTCTGTAAAAGCTCTGATATTTTCTCATTCTGTCTTTCTATTTTGGCACTTTTATCATAACCTTCTTTTTTCAGTCTCTCATTTTCCTATTTTAATGCACAAAAATAAATAAATTATTTTGCATAATTTGCCACTTATATTATTGTCAAGAATTCTGGACATACTTAACACTAACCTGCACAATTCTTTGTATATTATGCATTAAAACTGAAGACTCCATGCTAGGCATTGAAGATTCTAAAGCCATGGGTCCTTTTTTGTGTAAAATATCAACCTACAAATAAAACTGAATATAAAACTCCAGCTGATTTTCAACGTAACTGTTTTAAATATTCAGAATACTCAATAAATAACTTTAAATATACAGAATACATATTATTAAATGTGTCCATTTATTTCAAAATGAATCTGTAAAGTGAAATGTACATGTACTGGTACACCCAAATCTTTACCAAACATATAGACCAAATTTCAAATGAATCTGTAAAGTGAAATATACATGTACTAGTACACCCAAATTAGTACATAAAACACAGAAGTGTTTAGCAAACATACAAACCTTTTCCAGAAGCTGATCTATTTTATCCTGCATTTTCCCCACTGACAACCTTAGTTCTGTGTTCTGCTGCCTGGTTTCTGTTAAGAGTATTGGTAAACTGGGTTCTCCTGCCTGGTTCATTGTGGGCATTCCTGATGCCATACTCACACCTGTATTCAACCAAGATGCATTGTATTATTGTTTAAAGCCATTCTGTTTTTAAAATTATAGCTCAGTGTAGGAATGTTAAGTACATGTATGTCAAAAAATAAGTCCGTAAAAACTCTGCTCATTAAGAACTACATGTAAATAGATTGACTAGTAAATTATAATAATGTCTGAAGCAGGACCTTGTGCCCGACTTATCAAGGTAAGACAAATTCATAGAAAATGATGTAATGGATAATTTGTTTTAGCATCAATATACATAAAGCACTGATTTTGGAAAAATAAAATACAGTTGAACTTCGGTATCTCGAACAATGATATCTCAAATATAATGGAAATGTTGAAGTGATTTGGAAGTCCCAACCCCTTATTCTTTAAGTATTTTACTCCAGATATCTCGAATCCTCGGATATCACCAAGTTTTTTCTCAGTCTCATTGAGTTTGAGATAACGAGGTTTGACTGTATATTGATTTTGTCCATGTTTTCGAAAGGGGACTGATGTGAACCAGCATTTTTTTTTCCTTATATAACTGGTCCCGATAAACAGTACCATTCCCAATGCCAAAAAACTTTATTTTTTCCCAATTTTGAGACTAAAAATTCCCAATTCAACTGCCAAGCAACAGAGTCCAATGACATCGTATTCTTTTATATGAAACGTAGTATGAGTTGACTAATTGTTTCACTTCCGCTTAAATCGAAAGTAAAGATCAGTCATAATATGGTGGGACCTGTGGTGTAGACAGCTTTTGACAAATTGAAAGCATGAAAATGTGTAAACAAGTGACATTGAATAGACAACAAATAGTAGTTGTTTATTCTTTAAACATGGAGTAATATTTAATGAGGTTGGAATAAATGCAAAATATGTTTCATTTGTTGACGTGAGAAAATTGTCCTTTGTTCTACTTCGATGCTATTTTTCACAATTGAACCGGTACCGGACCCTTTCTCACTCGGTAGAAAAAAATTGCTGTGAACAGTAAAAAATTGGTGTGTTCTTAATATACTTGAACATAATGGACTGGTGTTGGGAAGAAAATGTGTACAACACTATTTTTGTGAGGAGGCAGGGCTTTTTAATAGGAATATGCAGTCTTACCCTGATCCGGTGTTTGCCCTGCACCTTTTAGGGAAAAACAAACACTCTCACTTTTATGCCAGTGATTTTCACATAAGAATCTTACACTAAGAAAGTAGAATGGCTTGTAATAAAACTAACCTGTGTACATAGGTTGTTGCATTCCTCCCATCATCTGTTGTGGCTGGCCTTGATACGTGCTGGTAGCCTGAAATCCATTCTGGAATAATATACAATTGCAATATTATACAATTTTATGTGCAGTATGGTTCTGTGCAGTTGTAGAATTTTCACTGGTAAATATAGCAAATATTAACTTTTACAAAATACTACTAAAGAATGACAAAAATAATCAGCTGTTAGCCTGTAGTAAGTTTTAATCTAAACTGATACAGTACCTGGAGTCCTGGAGGCACCATTCCTTGCTGTAACATTTGTGGCTGGTACACAGATAACTGTTGGGCTGCAGGAATGTCTGTGTGTAAGCAAAGTCAGAATAAATAATGTTAACACTGAATCTTTGTCTACTATGAAAAAAGTTAAGAAGTAAAATATAAGCTGAAGATAAAGCACGAGAAAGCCCAGATACACTTTAGAACTTCGTGTTTGATATTAGTTATTTTTCACTTTTCAAAATCCAATTCTGCCCTGTTTTCAGTTTATTGTTTTCTATCTATATCTATGGAATTAATTATCAAGAACCTTTGACACAGTATTAATTTTTTTGAATGCACCTACTAATGCTGTAAACAGTGGTTGTTCTTTTTTTGTGTGTTTTTTTTTTTTACTGATTGAAACCTGGAAATCACATGTGTAATGTGTAACCGACTCACTCTGGAGAAAAGCTGGTTGTTGTGGCATCACTTGAACAGGTTGAACCGTTGGTTGTGTTGCTGGTTGTCGTGGATGATGAGGCACTGGTTTGGTTACTGACGGGCCTGTTGAAGATTGTGTTGGTTGAACTGGGGTATCCACAACTGGCTGTGGGGATTCCTAGCAAAAAAATTCATAGTTTTGTATTACACCACAAACAAACACTGCATGCCTTCATGTAAGTTATCATTCTCTAAGAGTTATAAATTCTAAAGTACAGTATTTACAATTTAAAGTTGTCAAAAAACAGAATCCATAAGTTTTCATAATTAAAATGAATCATATTTATGAAAGAGAAAAGAAGATTGTAAAACTTTCTAATAATACTTTAAAATCAACAAAGTAAATATGATGTGATAGAAGTCACTTACCATGACCTGTTCTTCCTCATCATCTGGCTGGACAGGAATGGCCCCTACTAATGGTAACATGGGCTGTCCCATCTTGGCCATTCTTGAGATCAGTTTGGCTTTGTTTGAACTTCCCTGCAAGAAAAATCACATGGAATATGAAAAACTAATGCTATATGTCTAAAAAAAAAAAAGAGGTGAACAAAATGTTTATGCAAGCTACAATTAAGTAGAAATGCAGTCAAACTAAACACTTAATAACAAAGTACATGTAATGCCAACTTTGCTTGATTAGATATGTGACTTTAATAAACAGGAGTCTCAAGAGGTCGTGAAATATCAATTCTGTTGAGTACAAAAAGCCATTTTTTTAAACAATTCAGCGTTGCTTGCATGGCACAGTGATAAGAACTTTTTCATCTAGAGTTGCGGAGTAAGGAGTTGATCTGGGTTCAAATCCCACAGCAGGACGTGTAGACCGGTCCTTCGGATGAGACCCTATAAACTGAGGTCCCGTGTTGCAGTAGATGCTGGCACGAAAAAGATCCCTCCTGCTCAATGGCTCAAAGTGCAAAGTATAGGTCTAAATTTGCAGCTCTCCAACAGCAGGTGGTGGCATCTCCATACGAGTGAAAAATTCTCAAGAGGGAGTTTAAACAACAAACAAACAAAACAATTAAGCATGTTCTTCTATACCTGTGCCTGGTGTTCTGTTAAAGACTTGGTCCTTCCTTTGATTGTCTGATTCTCTTCTAGTTCATCTGCTGGGGAGGGGGCAGTGACAGGCTGGGATGAGTCCACTGCAGGGCTAGGGGACTCTGATGATTTGGCATATTTAACCTTTTTTTGAATGAATGCAATCTTTAATTTGTTAATTCAAGTTTGACAAGGATCATGATGAAACAGATATTATGATTAGTAAAGACTAGTATTAAATAATAAAGATACAACAAAAATCGTACCATTTATTATTCTACTTACTCGTACAACCTCGATTTCAAATATAAGAGTTGAATTTGGCGGAATTCTACTCCCTGCTCCTTGACTTCCATATCCCAAGCTAGGAGGAACAACCAATAATCTTTTGGAGCCTTTTTTCATTCCTACAACACCTTGATCCCAGGCCTACAAAATTCAGTACCTTACCATACAGAACTGAAAACACATCCGTTACAAAATTCTTTGCAAAGGCAAGAATTGTTCCATAAATATATTCCATATGTACAGTATACTCTGGAAAATAAGCAATCCAGTATTGAGGCAACATTATGCAGCATACTAAGACCAAGAGCATTTTCCCAGGTAATATTTGAGACTAACACAAATCATATTCTCACAAATAATTAAGAGTTGGTACACAATATAATGAAAACATCAGTTGAATACATCACCTTAATAACTTTGCCCTGTCCTATTTTGAATCTGAAGAGTTTGTCTGCCTTAGCATTACTATCAAATTCCTGCAAGAAGAATTTGATTATTTTCATTAACAATATAATAAATCTTTGTGACATACATGTACTTTTTTACATATCATTTTCTTTTTAAATAAACACAGAAAAGGTTTACCTGTCCAAATGTGTGGTTGGTCAAAAGCCACCCTGTGTATTTGACCTCTACCATATCACCACTATCTACAGCTGTACCATCACCCAGCTGTAAGTCCTGGGACACAAGACTGGACAAATCTAATCCTGCACTGTTGGCTTTTGACAGGGCAACCTTCAACATAAATTTACATCAATAAAACTGATTACTTAATAGATGATGGTCATCATTAAACATTGTTCTTTGCTGATCACCCAAAGATTAAGTAACTGCTAATAAACCCAATCATAAATGTTTACATCAAATCTCTGAACTTTCTATTCAACTTCAAAGGGTGTTTATTCTTAATATCACTTGATATCCAGCATTTGATATAAAGGTCAATATTTACATGCTTGGCAAACTGGACTGCATTTGCATCAGAATCAAACATTATAGACCATGTCTGCCTCTGGTCATCATAAAAGCTCCCATAGTTGTTTGCCTGTACCTACAAGATAATTAATGTGACAATTCATTATCATGGAACCAATTCTTGTGACTCTTTGGGAAAAAAGAAAGGTATATTTACTAAAAAAAAAAAAAAACATTTTAAAAGATACATATACATATATATATAGAAGATATACAAGTATATGTACATATAGAAGATATTTTTATGCAGTTTACAAATTTGAAAAATCACTCTCAAGACTGGTTTATAAAAGAAAATTATGTACATCTTAGAACATATTTCAATATACATGTATAATAAAATTTATTGAATAGCAAGAGCACATAGATGTGCCAGACATTTGGTGCTGTGGTTACTTTGCATATATATATACATGTATCCCATGCAAACTTTCATGCAGAAAAAAATTTAAACTTACTGTGTAAGAAAATGTTGACAATATTGTTGCATTTGCCACTTGCTGACTTTTTGTCACATACAGTAACACCCTATACTGCAAAATAAATTGGCTTCATTAGAGAATATTACAAGTATTTTTGAAATTTTTGCTTATGATTTCACTGGCTTTTGGAAATTCTCTCAACCTATGAAATGTCTTACAGAAAGGCTAGAATGTGATCCTAATATTGCTGCACCCAATTTTCCTTGACTGGCATACTTTCCATCAACACTACAAAATGTAAATTAAATCAGTTATTCTTATTTAAAGCAAACTTGCAAAGAACTTAAAAATTATTTTGCTACATAAATTTCATCACTCACTAAATAAAATAACAAAATATGTTGACAATTGAAAATATTTAAATCAGATATTTTAATATCATTGTTTAATAAACAACTTAACAGAAAATATTTAATGACTAAATTATCTATTACAAACTGTATTCTGGGCATGAATAACAAGTAAATAAGCTTTAATACTATTTATAAGCTTGTACTGCAGTGGCAAACAGAAGCTGCGGAGCTGCACCAGATTGTGCTGTTGACTCTGAAAAATAAAAATTCAATATAATTTTTGATAAAAGATTGCTTTTTATCACACTTTATGCAGTGGATATAGCTCATCGATAAGATATTGTTTTCATATCCACGGTTGTGATGTCACAATGGTTTTTTGTGGATTTGATCAAGTCAAATATCGTGGATTTACATCTATAAAACTGTATAAAACATGAAACAGCTACATGTATGTGTAAAACATGTGATAAAAAGAATCTCCCATGGTTTGTGTTTGGATATGATTTTTTATCCAACTTGTGTTTTTATCCCTTCCCCTTAAACACAAAATCATATCCAAACACAAACCATGGGAGATCCTATATTTACACGCAAGTAGTTATGAACTCAGTATACCTGCTTTCTTTGGCTGCTTTGGAGCGGTGTACGTCAGGGACTCATTCCCACCCTGACTTCCTCCTCCAAACAAAGAGGCCAGTTTAGATCTGAATTTGAAAAAAAAAATTTCTTATTTTATTTAAAATCAAAGACCATCAATAATCATTACAAACCTTATTGCTTAATACTGATCTGCAACTCATCTATCATAAGAAAGGATGAAATTTTGCTACCGTCCACTATTCTAAGATTGGACAATTTTGAAAAATTTCAATATCTTTTTGCCTACTCAAGTTTATGGTATTTTTACTTAGCTGCACAATGGCATATCAGAATAATTTCCTTGAATTGTTAAGATATCTGTTGACAAAAGAACATTAAACATGTTTTCAATAGCTACACGTAGCATGAAATATCCCTTATTATAAATATTAATTCATTTTCAAAATGCACTCGCTCAGTCGATGGAATTTATAAAGATGTACCATTGGAACTTTCTGTATGAAGTCAAACGATCTGATGTAATTTTGCTTTAAACATCCAATATTAAATTTTAAAAATAAACTTGTGTATTTTCCTAGTCAATGCTCAGATTAGCTGCAGAACTGTAGCTCTCTGCTTGAGAAAATTCGGACAGATAAAGCAGAGAGCTACAGATCCAAGTGTTGTAAAAACCTTTAATTTACGCCGCCACTTTTTTGTCACTCACTTCGGGTATTATTTCTTGTATTTTGTGCTTTCCCCCGCTTTAAGAATGGTATCCGATAATTAACCATATATTTTACTCCTATTCTTGATACTTTATTTACCCTCCAATGGTCCCAAATAGCGCTTTATGGTTTTGGAATCATCGGAATGTATTTATTTTAACTGATACTCCAAAACCACATGCGGCTGTTAGGAACCGTTGAAAGGTAAGTTAAGTATCAAGAATAGGAGTAAAATATATTAGTGTTGTCAAATCGGTCGATTTTTAGTAACCGGTTACTCGTTTATTTTTCCGATTGAGTACCCGGTTACTCGGATGATATTCGTTACAGTTTCTATATCTATTATTTACCTCATCCTTTACTTATCGTAGAAATAAAACACAAATGTACTGTATATGAACTTTATTTACAATTACAAACTCAAACAAACATGCAATGTCTTCAAAGAAGAACCCCGTAATTGCTGGTTGATTTTGTGGAGTGTCAAGTAAATCACTGATTTACGAATTATGTTTTAATCCGAAGGTGATTATACTTATTAGTAGTCCCACCAGTATACAATAACTCAATTTCACATAATTTACATTTAATAGATTTCAAATCAGCTGTTCGTTTCAATTACTTCCAAGCTTTAGATGTCTTCGGCATCTTCTTGTTAAATCATGTTCCTCTGACTTATATAATTATGAGGTAGTTATAACTCGGGTCTTCAAATCTTACAAGTATACCCCCTGGCAATGAAAGCTATCAATTATATAAACTGTGAAAACTTATCAAAATAAATTGTTCCTATTTGTGAGCCACTAGATCAAGTTTAATGGTAAACAAAATTAGAGAAATATGTAAGTATACATTTATAAACAATATAACATTTATTTTCTACGTATTTACTGTGTAAAATGTATTTTTATCCGAGTAACCGAATTGCAGTTTTAATAACCGATACTCGCATAGTTCGACGATTAACCGGTTAACCGGGTACTCGTTGACAACACTTAAATATATAGTTAATTATTGGATAGCATTCTTAAAAGGGGAAAAGCATAAAATACAAGAAGTAATGCCCAAAGCAAGGGACAAAAAAGCGGCGGTGTAAATCGAAGGTTTTTACAACACTTGGATCTGCAGCTCTCTGCTTTAGCTGTCCGAATTTTCTCAAGCAGGGAGCTACAATTCTGCAGCTAATCTGAGCATTGACTAGGAAAATACACAAGTTTATTTTTAAAATTTAATATTGGATGATGAACTGATGTATGTTGAATGCACCACCCCCTTTCTTGATAAGAGCGAATGGTAAGAATTTGTAACGAGAGAGGACATATTTTACAGACCCTCCTCCTCCTGATGTGAGAAAATCTTGGTCTTCATCATCAGCACTAAAGAACATGATCAAGAATGATGCTAAAGAAAGAACAACTTCATCAAAACATGGTGTCACTTTCGTCTGCCGTGCGGAAGTTGACAGTCACAAGACATCACAGAGCTAGGAAAGATTTATTAGTTTCGAATCTAGAATTTACAAATAAAACATCTTATTAATATAAAAAATATCAATCGAAAAGTATTATTCTTTGAATATTGTGTGTTTAAAATGGAAATACTGAAACAATTTTATTTATTGATAAACTATACCTAATTTTATATAGATCCGAAAACGTTATTTAAGATGGTGTGACCTTTCACCTGAAAATAGGTTGACGTTGATGACTTGATCATTCAATGAATGAAACTTTATTCATAAAATCGTGATGTATGTTTAATTCATGGTTATTTGGACACTGACTCCATGACATAAGGTAGCTTTAAGAACGTAAGTAAACAGAGTATGATTATATTCATTTAAGAAAGTGGTTCTTGCAAATATCGTTTAAATTTTTTTATCAGATAACCATATGACATTTTGTCACAGCGCGTACGATGCGTACAGCTGCGTTATTCTTAACAGATTGAAACATATTAATTGTTGTTTATTTAACACCAGCTTGTGTAAAAATCGATATATGTACTTTATAGCACGAGTGTAGCACTGGAAGTTAATGTAAACAGGTATACAGTGTGTGTATGAAAAAAAAAAAAAAGAAGGATAGGACACTCTATTTGAGGCAAATTCGCTTTTGGGGTACTGAGGATGTTTTTATAAAACGGCCTAATGCAATAAATCTTCCTGTATACTTTATTTACGCATTGCTTCATTTCGCTCCAATCCTTTTTTTTATACACGTGCACACACTTTCTTTTAATTTCCAGTGGTTGTGTTATATAGCATAAAACACAGAGGTATTGTCATATGATAGCGATACCAGGGCTTTCAAAAAGATTATAAACAAGTGGTACTTTTACAAAAATAGGAGGTACCCTTTGGAATCAATTTTAATTATATATGTTATCGGATTTTTTCTTACAAATATTTTGGGAGATACAATCATGATGTCAGCCAGGTTAAGTACTGGGTACTGGCATATTTTGAAAGGCCTGTGATACCCATCTGGCATGGCTAGCTACACCTGTTCAGCAGAATGTCAGGTATCTCGAGTTCATATCATTACGGCTATATTTTCAAATTGTCATTACCGCTACATACTCATTACCACTACAAAAAAGGTTACATTACTGCTACATTTAAAAGTATACATTTCCTCTACATTGCCTCTTTCGATGCATGTTCAGATTGATTTAAAGTACAACATTTACATATACAGCCATAAGACATGTTTCCCCTGCTCACCACATGGGAGGTGAAATTAAGATTTTGAGCAAAATGTTTTTGGTTTTGTTTTCAATTTTCATTTAAAATCTATTTTATTTAATAAAACATTTTAGAAAGTGTTAAAACCGAGCATGGTTAAAACACAGTCTTTAAATAATTGATAGAGCTTTGGAGGCCATTTGCTTGACGTACTGCTGTCTGGAAATCTCTAATATGATTTATAATGGGTAAAACTTAATATTCTGTGCCATTGCTGGCTGATTCCATATGTAGTGGTAATGAGTTGTAATCGGCAATTGTCTTTTTGATAAAATGTAGCGGTAATGATCACCCAAAATTTCGAAGAAAAGTAGCGGTAATGAGTTGAGATTTCTCGCAATGTAGCAGTAATGTTGACCTCCCGGTATTCCTAAGTGTAATTTCCTTTAATAATTTAGTAAATTTTAGATGAATTAAAATAAGTTTTTCCAAGTGTAATTAATATAAGCCAACTGATAAACAAAGTAAAGTTCTAGCTGCAGCTTTGGCATGATGGTTATCTTTATCAGATTTTAATATTGGTGTTAAAAAATGGAATACTACTTTACATAGTTATGTTAGAGAAGTTTAGAGTATTGTTATGTAAGCTGGTCATATTTCATCATTTCATATAATAAAATAAAATAAATTATATAATTCAAGTCAGTGGTCAATGTAAGTAAATATTTCATTAAAAATGAAAATCTTGCAATTTGATGTTTGTTGAATTTTTGACAAAAAAACCTAGTCTAGAGTATATTTATTATTAATACACTGTGCACATACAGGACAGATGCAGTTCCATTTTATTAAGCAAGTTGAACATTAAAACAGTAGTTATTAAAATACTTCAAAGTCTCTTGCTTTGTATTGATATTCACTGCTGTTCAAATTTTTAATTGGTAAATTATCATTTCCATCAATCTTTTAATTATTGTTTGTGTTGAAATTACATGTATTTACATGACACAAAACGAGGGTGTTTTAAAATGCATGTGTAAAGTGTTATTGAATAATTTACTTACTTACTTTGGTAACTGTTATTAAGGTCTGGAATTCCTCAGGACCCAAGGACAATTTTAGGCTTAAAATGCTATGATTGTACAAGAAGTAATATTGAAAATAAGGGGGAAAAAATGTAAAATTTTCAATTAAGCTGTCATTCAAGATGCGTAGATGGATTTAGCTCCCTTGTTTTGAGTCATTACACAAGTTTACCAAGTGGTAAGTTTGGTAATGTCTTTACAAAGAATTTTGGTAAGTGTCTATGAAGAACATGTTTTATTTGTATAACACAAATGTTTCAATTTGTCAAGTTGTAAATGAATTAGCTGAGAAAATCTCCAGCATATCAAAATTTTCTTTGATATATTAGCTAACATCGATGTGAAGTAAATCCCTGGCAGTTTCCTTCTTAAAGTTGAAAGTATGTATAACTAACATACCAAATCAAGAAAATTGAAATTTTAGTTTACCTTCAATATATGAATTAAAAAAAAAGTTTTTTGATAAAAGAATTAAAATATTTCTAAAAACTTGAAGTGGGTTGAATTCTTTTCTTCCTTTTTTTTTAATAGAGCAAAATCCATAGACTATCATTTCATGATTAAAAAATTTGTATCTTTTGTTAAAAAAAAAGAGGTCTAGGTCATACCAGAAACAAACTTTAAATATGTGATGCATGCATGGGCTTAGTGTTTAAAATACCAGTATCAATTTCAGTAATAGAAGAACAGAGAAAAGTTGAGTGTCAGGTGTTTTAACAGACAAGTTCAAATAGGATTTTTATTGTGTTGATATCAGTACGAGCAATACATTTTTCCTCCCTTTATGGAATGATTTTGCCCACAAATTTTTGAAAGGAAGTTTTGAGTCAATTTTATACCCTATTTAGTAATAATTGCTTTAAAAACTGCAATGAAAATGAAAAAAAAATGAAGATAGCTCACCTGGTAGAGCACCTGACTGGAGAGTCAGGGGGCTCCGGGTTCGAATCCCAGCCTGGTTGCATTTTTCTCCTCTTCTGTTACGTAACAAATTCCCTATTTCAACAATGTTCAAAACTCATTTATTGTAAATAATCCTGATTTCTTTCATATCATTGGTTAAATTTATCAACCTGACTCTCTCTACATCCCAAATTATGTCGGCAATGTTTGCAAGCAAGTAGAATAAAAGTTGGACTATAAGTATGTTTATACGAGGACTGTTCAATAAATTATGTCCTGAACTCTATGACATACAACATAGAAATATGACATTAATCTTGGCTTTCTCTCATGATTGAACCTTTAATAAACTGATAACCGTTTATGTGACCATGTTTTATCACATAGTTTCATTTTGAGAAGTTGGAAAACAGGGGCTATTCGAGACACTGCATTAAAAACGAATGGTAAAGAAACGGTAAACAAGAGTGAAGTCAGACGATTCATTAAAGCTGTTGTAAAACTTGTTAAGAATCCCAAAGAAATATTCACCGAAATATGTGATGTTTACAGCAACCAATGTTTGTTTTATAGACACATAAGCAGGTGGATATCAATGATCAAAAATGATAAAATGGGCATCGATCAAAAATGGGTACTGTTCTTGGCAACAAAGACTTACAACAACCTATGTAATGTTTGCCAAAATTCAACAAATTATCACTGATGATGTATGATTGACTTTAAGACGCAAATTTGGTAGGCATAATTTTGAGGGAAGTTGGCACTGTTTTAAAGAAACATTTGACAGTATAAAAGCTTAGTATTCAATGGTTACCCTATGTTTTGACAAATGAGTGAAAACGACAGCTTGTAAGAATATCCAAACAATCGTTTTAAAAAATCAGAAGTTGTTGTTATCCATGTTTGTTTGAAATTCTAACAGAAAATGAAAAATGAATCCATTGCTTTCAACCCCAAAGAAAAAAATTACAACAAGATGAACCTGATAAAACAGCAAAGGTCTGATAAGAGCAAAGAATTGCAAGAGCACAAAGAAAGTTTTATATACCATTTTCTTCAATAGCAGTGGTCTTGTTGTTCAGATTCTTATTCGGGAAGGCCTTTCAATTTCTGGACGAGCCTAGAAAGCAAAATTTTTGCAAAAAAATTTAAAAGTTTATGAGAAGAAGGAACCAGAATCAGGAATCTTACACATTAATTTTCTTTATGACAGCGTCCGATGGGATAAACGGAAAGTTATGTTTTGTCACACCAACAATATTCACCAGATCTTTCACCCTTCGACTTGTTTCATTTTTCAAACTTGATAAAACACCTTTCGGAAAGGAGAAACAAGTCCAGGAAATCATAGGATCTGCCATATTCCAGTATACGAAGGGCCATACTCAAAAATGTGTGCTAAAAACAATTAGAAATTGAATAAAAATGTTACAGACATGTGTTTCAATTAAAGGAGAATATTTAAGGGAAATCATTAAGTCAAAATCATTGAAAAACGTTTTTTGTTTCTTTCCGAGCACCGAGGACATAATTTATTGAACAGCCCTCTTAAAGTGAACATAAATTGTTGCATAATGGAAAAGACTACCAGTAGTCATTTGCAAAATTTAAGTTGACAAAAGAAGTATTGAAAGAAATATCAAAAGAAGTATATTTCATATATAATTCACAAGTCTGTGCATTATGGAGTGTAACTAATCCCATTGGTCACCTACTGCTTTTGAAGTTCTCTTTTTGGCAAGAAAAATTTTGGATACTATTAACTGTGGAGGGTATCACCATACTGCAAAAGGGGGGGGGGGGGGGTACTGGCCCTTCAGCAACAATTTCCAAACTATATGTATAGTAACAAAAAAAAAATTCTTTTTTTGCTCCAGTTGTTTTTGTTTTGAAAAACAACTGATTAAAAAATTGACCTTTGTACATTATGATAAAAAAAATCTTAGTCACGACAATTTTATGGATCATTACATTTACCAAATGATCTGTGATAAACCTATGTTGATAATTAGGCATTAAGTTATCAGTCATCCTGCATGTTTTTTGTTGAGATGGTAAAGAACAGAAAGTAAGGTTTGATTAAGAACTTCATTTACATTATTGATCTAGATTTAAAAAAAAAGCACTCTTGTATTTTATGATTTTTCTAGTACATGTACATGTATTAATAATAATTATAGTGAGTACATCAAAATATTCACTATTATCTACCATTATCATTGTTATTTTCCATTATTTATCATGGAAGTGAAAACCCCTATACATGTACTAGAATTACAAAATTGTATATCTATAATCTGTAAAATTTTCACATCTGACTTCTTCATCATAACCACTGCATGGGCCAATTTCATTCAAATTTGGCACAAATCTCTAAAAAAAAAATCTTTTCAAAAACATGGACTAATGATTTAATTTCAAGTTCATAATGCAAGCATCCTAGGACTTTTTGGAAGTCCCAAGCACTTTTTCTTAAAGCATTCTATACCCTCAGTATCTTGAACCCTCAGGTATCTCAAAGTTTCTTCTTGGTCCCATTGAGTTTGAGATAACAAGATTTGACTGCATGTATAAAGTGACTGAAATCATGGACTTTTAATAAATTAATGGCTACAGTGATGGTTATCACACATTCCTTTAGCAGTGAAATGAATCTGTGTAATGCGTATGGACCTCTTGCACCAATGGATCAGTGACATGGAATCAGATCTATTAAATAGGCTATGTACAAAGAGAATTTATTTCAATTCAATGTTGGAACATTCTTTTCAATTTATTTTGGTGTTACAGGTCAAAATCACATAATCAATCCCAAAGAAATGTTCATTAACATGTGAATGCATGACATATGGGTGGGTGTGTCCCATCCAAATTTATCTTCATTCTTTAACTTATCTGTTTTTGTTAGAAATTTGTTCAATTGTTCAATTTAATGGTCAGTGTGGAATTTAGATTCCATTATATGTATAACACTGTATTTGTTATTGTCGATTTTAAGAGTTCATTTGCATTCAAATATCCTGAATTTGAGAAACAGGTAAAGGTCATTTAAAGTTGGTACGTCATGTATTAATATGTTTTCAACAGACACATTTGGTATCAATTTTGCTTGGTACATATATACCCCAGATATTTTGTTCATTCTAATAAAACGCTTGTTAAGTCACAAAGCTGGAACATTTCAAGGCAAGTTTTGGGGTTTTGTTTTTAAAAAGATGTGTGATATATCGTTTGGTGTATATTTACGGACCATGAAAAGTATCTTTCGGTGATTTAAATGTAGGAATTTTCATTGCAGATAAAACATCCTGGATGATTCTACGCATAAAGAACTTCGCAATTAGAAAAAGTGAACGAAAAACAACATAGAGGAAGCTGTCTTAGGCCATCCAGAATCAAATTTGGGGCTGCTGGCTAATAACTCCATCTTCCACAATGAACATGATGAATATGTCAATGGTAAGATTAGTTACAATCTTCTTCTGTAGAAAGCCTGGATTTTTTTTAGTTTAAAGAATGTTATTTTATAATTAATAAGTTAAAAGTTTGTTAAAGGCTTAGATGAGCTTTCCTGGTGTCTATTGTCTTTTCACATTTTTGACTTTTTCTCTAGAACCATAGGATAAATATCAATCAAACTTGCCAGAAAGCATTCTTGGATAAAAGTGGTATTTGTTTGTTCAAATGAAAAGCTGTGCCTTATATCAAGGGGAGATAATTAAGATAGTAGGTAGGGACTGGGGGCCACAATGGGCGATCAAAGTTTTATATAGGGATTGGAGAAAAACTTTAAAAAATCTTTTTCTCAAGATCTGCACAGCCATGATTAGTCATATTAATATGGAAGCATCCTCAGCCAGTGTAGATTCAAATTTGTTCACATCATTACCCCAGGTTGTAGGGGGAACCACAGTAGGCGATCAAAGTTTTACATAGGAATATATAGGGAAAATCTTCTTCTCAGGAACAGGAAAGTCATGATTGGTCTTACTTATTTGGAAGCATCCTTAGGTAGTGTAGATTCAAGTTTGCTCAAATCATGACCCCCGGGGGTAGGATGGGGCCACAATGGGTTATCAAAGTTTTACATAGGAAAAATCTTTAAGAATCTTTTTTTCTCAAGAACAGCAAAGCCATGATTATTCATATTTATATGGAAGCATCCTCAGGTAATGTAGATTCAAATTTGTTCAAATCATGACCCCCGGGAGTAGGGCGGGGCCACAATGGGTGATCAAAGTTTTACATTGGAAGATATAAGGAAAATCTTAAAAATTCTTCTTTTCAAGAACAGCATGGCTATGATTGGTCATTTGGAAGCATTCTCAGGTAGTGTAGATTCAAGTTTGTTCAAATCATGACACTGGAGGGTATAGAGGATCGAGTCATAAAAGGTGATCTTAGTTAAGCAAAGTAATATGAAGGATATATCAATAAAAATTTTCTTCTTAAGAACAGTAAAGCCATATTAAGTATTCATATTAAGGACATTGGCAAGTCAAGATTTTCCGGAGAAAGAAGGTTTAATACATGGGTTTTTTCACTTATAAAATAGTGATTGAGAGTGATCTCCCGTGTAGAATTCTCTAAGCGGTGGAAACCAATAAAGCGTATGTTACAGAGATAAACAAAAGCACATGTACTTCCTTCAACGGGTAGAGCAAGAAAGAAAAGTAGAAATGGCTTTGTTGTACATTGTATTCAGGGACAAAGAGCCAATAGGTCGTCATTTACGATAGTTGTGCTCAGTATGCTGGGAAGGGCAAAGATGTGACATATGCTGAAAGGTAGGCCGACTGAGAACAGTTCTTAGCTAGGTCGTGTGAAGGAAGCAGCATTTAGTAACTACGAATAAAAAATAAAAATAAAACAATGCCAATATTTTTGTTACAATGCGTTTCAATCAATTAAGTCAACTACATGATAAAAACAATCAACCAGTCTCTTGATTAATTTTAGCTGTTAAGGGAAGCAACTCAGAAATAATGATCGGTGCCGGTATATCCATGTTTTGTTCCGATATATAATTTTTAGCCAAAATTTCTAGAAGTCATAGGAAATGAAGATACAATAATGTATATATTACAAAAACATTTTTGAAATAAGTGGGTTTGGGAAAAATATTACGGTGAAAAATTATGTAGGTCATTTTACATAGGAAATGCATTGAGAAGTGTAAAAACATTGATTTCACAAAATCTAAAAAAGAAGGTTGGATTGGTAGGTTAAACGGTCCAGAATATAGCCTATTTAGTACATTTAAACCTACTCAAGAGTTCTTGAAAAATTCTATACAATAACCAGGAACCTTGCCAATGTCCTTAATTTACCAGTAGAAGCATCCTCAGGTATTGTAGATTCAAGTTTGTTCCAACCCCCCAACCCCCCTGACCTCTTTTATATTTAAGCTTTTTAATACTGAACTAATTTCTGTTTTTTCCAAGCCAAAGTACTCAGGTGAGAGATGTGGCCCATGGGCCTCTTGCTATCATTCAGCATCTGACCATGGTATAAGGCCCCATTTCTAAATGAATATTTTGTTTAAAGTTCTCATTTTAAGTGTTTGAAATTATTTTGTATATTTAAGTCATAAATACTGAAAATCTGTAATGACTGTCATGATTTTTTTTTTTCATTTGACTAGAGACATACATTTTCTAAAATAATAGTGATTTGACCCTGTCTTTCAGAACTCTATCAGAACTTTAATCTAATATGTATTGTACAACCCCTTTAAGTGGATGAAGAATGCAGACAAGATGATATAACTTTGACATATTTGATAGTGTCCAATCATAATACCCTCTGGTTTATTTGATGTAGAAAGGTTTGGGAGTTGGGGATCAATATTTTATTTATATGTGAAAATTTATTCTAAATATTCTTGCTGTAAATTACGTATTAGATGAACTTTCTTAACTGAAAATTTACATATTTTACTATCTTGCGTGATAGACATAAGCTTTCAACAAGATTTTTCTGATGAGGAATGTACTAAGGGAAATAAATGTAAAGTTAAATGACTGTATACATTAACATAATCCTATCCATTTTAAATTATACTTCTGTATTTCATAAATTTCCTTTTTAATGGATTATTAAGTGAATAAATATAAATAAATACATATTAAATGATATCTAATTAACTCTGTTTGAAGAATGAGGTTTCAAATTACAAAGCAAATTCAGCTGCATTACACTTAATTATCTGTGTACAGTTTTGAATTCCAATCTATATAAAAGTTATTATAATATCATTAAAATTAGTCATAAAATCTAGAAATAAGAATTGTTATCATGATTATTAACTGTATTGATTTTGTTGTTTATTATAATAATGGAACCCATACATATGTCATTACCAAATTGTATTGTGATGGCGAGTTTCTTTGTCTTCGCCGCGTCTCCTTTGATATCGTCGCTGCTATTTTTACAATGATAACAGATTTTTCAGATTTTTTCTTGCTGACAATTCTAAACTATAAGGTTGGATATTCAATTTCGTATCGATAAAATCAGTGATGTGGTCGTCCACAATGCAGAATATTCATGTTGTATCGCGTATATTTTAGTAAGATTAACTATAGAGCTGATCAGCCATTGTCGCCTTTGACGTCACAGGGTCACGTGATCGCTATCTAATTAACTTAGATTTTTAATTCAAGGGTTTTCATTTGAGTCAATAATTGGTTAATTACCGCGGTTTATCCGCAGCAAAACACAAAATTTATAAACTGTGGTCATAAGGAACGTTTTACGCTTTTAATTTCAAATTATTTAGAAACATGCGATAAGTCCTTTAAGCTCTTTAATAGGGATTTAAAACTGTATATTTACATCATTAGGTGTGATCAGATCTCTTAGAAAATAGGAAATTGTGGAATGCTTATCAGACAATCAATTAGCAATTTAACAATTATAATGATCAGTTTAAATGGGTGATTTACATTATATAAACTATGTCACAGGAAGATCACATCCCCATTAATGGGGTTAACAGCAAGCTAAGAATTAGAACAAATCAGTGTTATTTATTTGATATTTAATGATGTCCTTTGTATGTAGGGATGCTTATAACTAGGAAGTGTCCTTATAAGGACATGAACTATTACTCAGGGGCACATAGAGGTCATATATGCACTAAATGTAGGTAAATGTGCCAATTTATTTATTTATTTTTTTTTTCTTAGAGAGATAAGTAAGCAAAAACTAATTGTCTCATATTCATGTATTAGAGTGTTTTCGGCATCACACAAATCCCATAAAAATATTCTGTACAAATGATCCTTATAAGGATGAACTCTACCAGACTATACATCTGATAGACTTTGTAGGATGAGTGACCAGACCTGCATCCATACTCAAGAAACTGGAGGTCTTATCTGCTCCAACTTGCATGAATAATTCGTAAGTAGTTAGTACCAGACTTGCTTTGAATGACGTTGCATCTGACATTTTGCTGGGAGAAGTTTTTGGGCCTGGTTCATTACCTGCCCTGATATGATCAAACTTGCATGGATGATGCATCTCAGGAAACACCACCACCAGATGATTCAAAGATGCTTCAAATGTTCATCCAATTGATATACATGTGTATATTCTGGATAAGTGCTAGATTAAGCTTTTGAAGCATGTCGTAAAATGTCCTACCAGAGTCATGAAGTGTCATAGCTCATTTCCTCATGAATTATCAAAAATCAAATTAATTTCTTAAATATGTTGTCAGTTTGTTGGTTTTTGAAAAAATGCATCATATTTTTGATATATCTTTTAAGTAAACATGAAAAAATACACAATGTGCGGGAACTCCCCCAAAAATGTCTATGAGATACTTAAGGTACGTATTAATTAATATAGATTAAAAAAAATGAAGTTGCCTTGAACAATTTATATATAAAACCACTGGAGGTGGTAATTAGTAGTGTTTAGGTTTCTGAGGTCAGATTTTGTCAATAATACACAGTGTCTTAGCCATCAAACATCCTCTTTTTCATCTCTGATTAATCATAAAACAGAAGAACAATTGAAAGTATAGTCTCAGAAAATCTAGACTGGACAAACAGGTGTCTGTATCAGAGAGTTCTGTTTCACTGATTCATTTCCCCCCTGTGTATGTTGGCTGTCCAATTTTGGGACATATAAATTGTGAGTAAATTTCATCTACTAGTCTTCTCTTCCTTCATAGAGACCCAGCAACTTCAGGTATGCAAATCTTTGGTTAAGTCTTTCAGCAAGTGGTAACTTGTCTGCATAGCTGTGCATATCTGTATCTCTCAAAATTGTCTCCTTTTTTTTTTGCATTGACATCCTCATGTAGTGCATATTCAAATTTGGCAACAAGGGCTATGGTGGGGACTCAGTTTATAAAGTTGATGTCAAGCATTGATTTCCTATAAATTAAAAAAAAATGTTTTCATTAAGACTCTGAGTTGATTGGTACAAGAGAGCCAAATTTCATTTATCTATAATTTGGTTTCTCTTTTAAGAAAAGAAGGTGCATTTTTTGTGGCCTCTTGTTTTCAAATCTTTCATAATATCTGAAATTTTGCCAGGTATTAAAACTGTTTTGAATGTAGGCAAGTGTATTGATTGAAGAATTTAATTCATTACAATTAAAATTAAATTATGTAATTTGACAGCATTAATGGGGCTTTTTGCTTGAGAGTAAATATTTGCTGCACTGAGTTATCAAGATCCAGACTACCTGTTATTTAAAAATGCCCTTTTGTGTAGTTTTACAGGTAAATGACTCCAACACACATTTTAGCATTTTATCCTGATGCAATTTGTGTTAAGTTTTATTTAAACAGGAAATGTTTACGTTGTTACTCCCCTTGTCTGGGACAGGCCCCTTAAGATGTCATGCAAAAGTAACATTGTTTTCATGCTTTGCTTACATCCAAGGGCATGACTTGGTTACTTAGTTGTTGGGGTGCTATATAGATAAAGACTAGCGAAGAGTATTTGTGTTCTTAATCCACCAATATCTCATCAATTAAAGTAAGCAAATTAATTGATTAAAGAAATTTTATACAAACAAACAATTTTAGATCCATGATTAGATATAATTCTTTCTTACAAGTTATTACTTATCAGTGTGAGTTCATGTAGTATATATTTTTTTTTTTTTTTACATATTTTCATGAGAAGATGGAGATTTTTTTTACTTCATTAATTTTTATTTTTTCAGTCTGTAAATTTCCATAAATTTATGAGACTTTTATTTTATTTTTTTTTGACACAGAGATGTCATGTTATTTATTATTATCCCCTTTTCTAAAATTTAAAAGTTTTGAGCTAAATGTATGAAATTTGGATTTCATATAGAAACCTCAATTGTGAACTTGCAATGATGTGTAGTCTAGAGTGAAATTCTAGTTATCTCAGGTCAGTCAATGTCACAAATCTGCTTTGTTGTGCAATCTTTCAGAGGGTTTTATTTACATGCTACGTGACATAATTTAGGTACTTTATCACTGATAAGTGTATGTTTTAGCCTAAATAGACATAATCATTGATAATCTATTCACGTTCACAGATAGTACAGGGACGTGAATATCAATTTTAAAAGGCAATTGTGCAAAATTCTAATGGCATTATTTAGCAATACTGCTTCATAAATTTTAAATTACACATCAATAATATGCATTTCTTTTACCTGAAAAAGAAAAAAAACCTGTATTACTTATCATTTAAAAAAATTAACTGCCCTTGCTGCTCCAGCCATTATGTACCTGTGTTTTATTAGCTCACCTGAACCTTTGGCTCAAGTGAGCTTTGTCTGTTGTCATCGTCATAAACTTTTCACTTTTTCATCTTCTTCCCTGGAACCAATGGGCCATTTTCATGTTCATATGGAAACATTCCCAAGTTGTGTGGATTTTTATGGTGTTGAGCAGAGCTTGAACATCATCTAGCCAGCATCCATCGAAATCGCCTTTGGAAATTATGCAACCAAAGGTGTTGGTGGATGCATCTGCAGAAGAAAATAGCAATACCCTGGTATATCAATTTCTTCAAAATTTCTCACAATGAATAATAAATTAAAAATAAAATTGCATCAATTATATCTACAGTTAATTCTGTTACAAAACACAGATACTTTGTTTATTCGCACAAGAAAAAAGTGATAATTGTTGCGAATGAATTTCTAAAGCAGTGCGTCGAATGACATGAAAAACGTTTAGGAAGGATAGCCATGTAAAAGAAACCCACCAGGCGGTAAAATAATCACAAAATTACATATATACGGATACTAGAAGACTAAAACATTGAACTTCAAACTTTCAACCTTTCACAATTTTATCATAAAAACAGAAGTTATTGACCTCTATTACTGTATTTCTGCATTTCCTCCAATTCTTAGTATACCACACCCAGTCATAACTCATAATCGTAACAGAGACATGGTTGTAGTTTAGATGCTCTCATTAAAATAATCCTAAGACAATTAGTTGACAATTGAATACTTACTTACTTACTTATGCCTGCTACCCCTTTTGTGACGTAGGCCGCAGACAAGATTCCTCCAGGCCCCTCTATCCTGAGCAGTGCTTTCAACCTCCTTCCAGTTCTTGCCCATTCTTTTAATGTCTGCCTCTAGATCTCTCCGCCAGGTGTTCTTTGGCCTACCTCTCCTACGTTTTCCTTGGGGGTTCCAGGATAGGGCTTGCCTTGTGATGTTATTGTTGGGCTTGGGTAGAGTTATGCCCTATCCACCTCCACCTTCTCTGCATTATTTCCTCTTCTATAGGGGCTTGGTTTGTTCTTTGCCACAAATTGATGTTGCTGATTTTGTCGGGCCATCTGATCTGGAGGATCGTCTCAGACAAGAGTTGACAAATGTCTGGATCCTGTTTGTTGTGGTAACAGTCATCCTCCATGTCTCAGAACCATATAGAAGCACTGCCTTAACATTGCTGTTAAAAAGCCTAACTTTGGTGCGTGTTGTAATTCCCTTGGTCTTCCAGATGTTTCCAAGTTGCAGGAATGCTACTCTGGCTTTTCCTATTCTTGCTTTGATGTCTGTTTCTGTTCCTCCTTGTTGGTCCACTATACTGCCAAGGTAGGTGAAATGTTCTACTTCCTCTATTTTCTTTCCTTCTATATTTAATGAAGCATGTGATGGTGTGTTTGCTCTTAGGATCTTTGTTTTTACAATATTGATGTTGAGTCCTATCCGTGCTGATGTTTCTGCCACAGTTGTAATTTTCTCCTGCATTTGTGCCCGGGTATGTGATAGGAGTGCCAAATCATCCGCAAAGTCTAGGTCGTCTAACTGTGACCATGGTGTCCACTGTATTCCATTTCTCCTATTGTCCGTGGATGATTTCATTATCCAGTCTATTGCAAGAAGAAATAGAAAGGGGGACAGTAGACATCCCTGACAAACTCCTGTTTTTACTTCGAATGGTTCCGTCAGTTGTCCTCCATGTATGACCCTGCATATCAGGTGTTCATAAGAGTTGTGGATGATATTTACCAGTTTACAAGGAACTCCATAATGTCGCAGAAGTTTCCAAATTGTCTCCCTGTCAATACTGTCAAAGGCTTTCTCGTAATCTATGAAGCCTACATAGAGGGAGGAGTTCCATTCAGCACATTGTTCGATGATAATGCGCAACGTTGCTATCTGGTCCGTACAAGATCTATTTTTACGAAATCCAGCTTGTTGGTCACGTAGCTTATCATCCACTTCTTCTTTCATTCTGTTCAGTATGATCCTATTAAATACCTTCCCTGGAACATCTAACAGTGTTATTCCCCTATAGTTGGCACAATCGCTGAGGTCTCCTTTTTTTGGAAGCTTGATGAGGTATCCTTCTTTCCATTCTTCTGGGATTGTTTCTACTTCCCATATTTTTTGAAAAAGTGGGTGAAGTATGTCGGCTGAGTTGTCAAAATCAGCTTTAAGTGCCTCAGCCAGGATATTATCAGGCCCTGCTGACTTGCCATTCCTCATCTGTTTTAAGGCTATTTTTATTTCCTCCTTAGTAGGTGGTCCCCAGTCTATGTCTAGGTCCTCATCTGCTGGTGTAAATATTATTAGGAGGGTTGGGTGGAACTGGCCTATTCAACAATTCTTCAAAATGCTCTTTCCATCTCCTTCTTTGTTCTTCTTCCCCTTCTAGTTGCTTCCCTGCCTTGTCTTTCACTGGCCTTTCTTGTTTACTTCGCTTCCCAGCTAGTTTCTTGGTGATGTCATACAAGTCTTTCATGTTTCCTGCTTTTGCAGCTTGTTCTGCTTCCGTTGCTAGTTCCTCCATGTACCTTCTTTTGTCAGCTTTAATACAGTGAAACCTGTCTTATCTGACATGCTGCGGGAAATAAAAACAATGTCGGATTAGGCAGTGTGTCGGATTACCCAGTGTTGAATATTTCTGAGCATTATCATTAGTGTCAGACGACTTCATACAAAATAAAAAAAAAATCATTTTTCATTAGGTTAAGAGTACACTTGTATTTAATTGTCAAAGTGTTTGCATAATTGTGTGTTTCTTCGCTGTATAAAATATATCTGATTAGCATTTCTTTGAGAAACAGCGTTTGTGATATAGCATTAGTAAACTCTGCAGTAATATACGATGTTTTTCTTTTTTTAATGGACAAAACATGGAACTGCCGATCGCTTCGAGATTTCGAGATGTTGCAATTTAATTTTTACTTACTGACAGTCGATATGAAAGTAAATATTTCGTCTACCTTCTCTACACAGTGGTATTGTTTTTTTCTACAGATTTTCGCCATTGTTTATTTCTCAACATAGACTGTGCTATTAATTTTCATACAAACGGGACGTAACTCTAAAACTGTGCGATTGAATTTTAATCAAACAGACGTAATATTTTAAAATTAAAGGGCAACTGAAAGCGATATTTTTTGCTTTCGGCGAATCTTTTATGTACACAGCCTTGCTTGATTCAGTGTATATTAACCCGGAAATGAAACGTTTTCTATAAGACAAGATGCTGCCTTTCAAATTGTGTATTGAATACATGTTACACAGTAGTTCGCCGAACTCATTTTTTTTTCATAACATGACTTTATGAAGGACCCTGACTGCATATTTGATTTTAATTTCAAGCTAAAAATCTTATTTATTCTGTAACGTAAAGGCAATCTAAACACCATGTACTCTTTTTATTTTCTGTCGCGTGGATGCTATTTTTTTTTCAATGCGAGAATAAAATTGATAACAACAGGGACGTACGTATATATAACATCAAAGAGAAATAATTGCCTAATTTTTTAATTCAAAAACTGTTCATTTATAATTGCTTACATAAACACTTTTGAACTCGTACATGTAATTAACTAACTAAGTAGACCAATCTTGTGACCAAACGTGACATTCATGTTACATGTACCTGGCCAGTGGCTAATTACGGTACACCAGTGTAATTATGTCGGATTACTCAGGGTAAATCATAAAGTAATTATCTACTTCTGTTGACGAAAAATCGCCGGAATTCGGAATGTGCAGTGGTCGGAATATACAGTGTTTTATTCTATATAAATTATAAAGAAATTTTTGGGAATAAAATATTACGTCGGAAAGTCCAGTGTGCCGGATTTCACAGTTGTCGGATTGGACAGTGGGCACTGTACTTTGTTTAGTTCTCTTGTTGGCCTCTGCATACTCTTTTTGTGCTTTTGCTTTTTCAGCTCTTGTTCTGCTTGAATTGACTTCAGCCTTCTTAGCCTTCCTCTCCTGTACTTTCCTAAGTGTGTCATTTGTGATCCACTCTTTATGATGGTACTTTTTCACTCCAAGTATTTCATGGCAACTTGTTGTGATGGTCTCTTTTATCCCTTTCCAATGGTCTTCAACTGTTGTTACTTCCCCTATTTCCTGAAGGGCTTGGTACATTTATTTGTTTTTAACCGCAATCTTATACTCCTGTAAGATTTGGGTATCTTGGAGAAACCTGGTGTTATATCTGATTCTCTGAGAGTTTCCTTCTGTTTTCATTTTTCTGAGCTTCAGTTTGATGCTGCCTGTCAATAGATGGTGATCTGAGGCTACATCTGCTGCTCGTTTGACCCTGGCATCCTGCAAAGATCTTCTAAATTTTTTATTGATGCATATATGATCTATCTGGTTTTCAGTTAATTGGTCTGGTGATACCCAGGTGGCTTTGTGTATTCTTTTGTGCTGGAATAAAGTGCCACCAATAACTAGTTTGTTAAATGCACAAAAGTTTGCTAATCTTTCACCATTTTCATTCATTTGTCCCAGTCCATGTTGTCCCATAATCTCGCCATATTCGGTGTTATCATTTCCAATTTTTGCGTTAAGGTCTCCCATCATGATGGTAACATCTCTTTCTCTACAGGTGTCAATAACACTTTGAAGTCTGTTGTAGAAATCATCTTTTGCTTCTTCCTCTGCATCATTTGTTGGGGCATAGCACTGGATAATGTTTGTGCTAATCCGTTTATGTTTTGTTTTAAAAGATGCCCTTATAATCCTTGGTCCATGTGCTTCCCAGCCTATTAATGCTTCCCTTGCTGTTTTGGATAGCATGTCAGTCTCTCCTTGAGAGTGCGATGAATTTTCTTCTTCATGTCCAGAATAGAGGAGTAATTCGCCTGTAGTAAGTCTGCACTGTCCTGATTGAATCCATCTTGTCTCACTTATGCCGAGCAGTGTCAGATTGTAATTTCTCATCTCTGCTGCAATTTGACAATTGAATAGTATTATACATGTATATTTATTAAATCCTTCATATTTTTTCAATGACTAAAAAGAAATGAGATAAATATTCAGCATGAACATGTTCTACGGTGTCTAGACAATTCGAACATTATTGGGACCATGACATAAGGCCCCAAATCTGTAATTGTCACATTTAATCAAATTTAAAAAGAACTTTTGAAATTGTTTTTCATGTTCGACACCATTAAAGCCTTTCAGGCTTTTGATTTTTCTTCATATTATTGATCCTGGGGTTAGAGAAGGACTAAAATTAGAGAGCCATTTTATCAAGCATTGCATGTTTACTTCAGTCTGCAGAGCAATTGTGAATAAAGTGGGTAAAAAAAAATTTAAATCTTCTTATGAAGAACAGCAGGGCAAAGGTGACTCAGGTGATCATTCTGGCACATGGGCCTCTTGTGTAATTTGTAAAAAAAAAAAAAGGTCAGGATGAAAACATCCTGATAATTAACATTCTCCCTTTATGCCTACCTGTGCATCGCTTTTATTGTGTAAGACATATATACTAAGCAGTTAATATTTATGACTTTCTCGCCCATACACACACAAATAAAAGTTCATTCTTTCCATTTTATTGATGTATTTCAATGTTGACACAATTGATAAACAATTGTCTTTATTTTTTTTTGGAATAAGAACTGTTACTTAACCTGTTTTCCCCGAATTTCTAAAGAAAATATTAATATCTATCTAAACAATGATAATTATTCTTTTTACTCATATTCACTTTCTTCTTTAATGTTTGCTTGTTTACATATTGATTTTGTTTATTTCTTGGAAATCAGTGACATGAGTCATGACTGAAGATCAATGTCTACTGATTTATAGAAATTTCCTCACAATTTTATTTTCTAAATAAAGAGCCACGATTCGGAAAACAGAGGCCAATAAATCAGCATGACTGTATGTAGAGTAAATTACAAATTACCTATCATCCATACTGAGAGACTTCCTTACAGGTGTCATAGAATTCATTTGGTGTTTTATCTTCCCAGAGCCTGATCAGAAAATCATTTTTTAGTCAGAAGAGATTCCCATATCTGTGTCACATGTTTGATTTGAGGGTTTTCCCTTAATAGAATTTATCTATTGCGTTCAGTCCCTGACAGCTGTTATTGGGTAGTCCTTCTAAATTGGGCTTCATGCAAATTTCGTTTTGGGCAAAGTGTTTCTTTATTGTGGAATTTTAACAATTTAGAAAGGTAGGCTTTAATGAGTGAGGGGTATATAGAATTAATGCAATGCATTTCAATCAAGACCACTTAGAAGGCACAGTATATATGGTGATATTACCTTGTGCACAATAAAAAAAAAAAAACAAGCAGAATTATAAATCCATCTTGAAGGGAGAGGGTGAAATAAGTTTTAAGAACTAATGCGCCCAATCCCATTGTATATATATTTATTACAATAAAATAAGTTCAAATCAAATCAAGAAAGTGCATCTTGAAAATATATATATTTCTCTTAACATTTTAGGGCATTAACAATGAGATAAAGATCAAAGTACTAACCAGTTTGTAAAGGTTCAGAAATAAATGTAACTTTCATAGAAAGTTAAAGCTAAAGTATTTTGTTGTTATCCAATGTATGTTATATTATAGTGTCTCTGCGGTATTTGGACTTCCTTATGAACGCTGGTCATAGGAACTCTCTCCAAATATAATTCTGCAATGGATTATGTGCTAAGGTTGCAGATGTTGAATAAGGTTTTGAATTCTACAATGCAAGTAACCTAGATTTTCCATATGATTGCATGATCATATTTAATTATTGTATATCCATTATAATTATTATACCTATGATAGGTATGATTAGTAATATATGTTTGTAGTACTGGTAGAATGTAGGAAATAAATACCTGTTTAACATGAATCTAAATTTTTTTTATACAAATCAGTCTGCAAAGTAAAGATTAGATAATCTATTAGAACAAATTATGACATAAGAGAAAATTAAGCTACAAGTGTATATCTGGTAAATTACTCAGCTAATCATTTGTAACTTCAAAATTTTTATGATACTACATATATAATTTTAATAAATAAATGAGAATTTATCAGTAATATAAAAATAATGCCAACAGCAAATTTAAAACAAGCACAGTTATTTTTCAAAGACACAAATATTAAGAATGAAAAGTTGGAAATGCAAACCTAATTATATACACTTCTTTTGAATTGGTGCTGTATGTGAACCAGCTCCTCTCCGATTTTTTTTTTTTTTTTTTTTTTTTTTGGAGAGGTGTAGTCCTCTCCTGAAAATATCAGATTAAAAAAAATCTGAGAGGGCTAGATTATTGCAGCTATATGTGAACATGGAGCTGATATTGGATAGATGCAGGTTCACTTCCTGTTTCAGTATAATCATCGACACAATTTAAGTCATTGTTTTTAATCTTACAAAGAGATTCATTTCGTGATATTTGAACTTCAAACCACACTTTATGTGAATGGCATTACATGTACACATGTAAACAATATTTACATTTCATCTAATATTTATTGGTATCCTTTAAGGAAACAGACCACTCCAAAAGTACTTTACATTAAGTGATAGATTTGATGCACTGATTTCATTTTTATAATGTCTTTTTGTAAAGATTTGATCTACTGTGATTCAGAATATGTTTTTGTACTTGTATAATTGAAGTATTATTTTATCAAAAAGCAATTGATAATGTAGCAGATTTGTTTGTATTGCACATGTAAGTATTTTAAATTTATACAATGTACTTTAAGTTTTTTTTACTTCAGTAGAAGAAAATATTATCATAGAACTGCATTTTGGAGTCACCTGAGTATAAACAAAGGTGACCTTTGCTATCTGTTCATTCTTGTAAACTTTAATTTGAATATTTTTGGCTTCTTCTGTTAAATGGTTGAACCATTTTCAACCAATTTTGGTATGTATAACCTCTGTGGATGAAGGAAGCCACAATTTTGAAGTCTCTGATCCTCTCTACCCATCTAGGGTATGATACATGCATGCATAATTTACATGCATGTATCTTCAAAGTTTTCTTTTCCCCAAGAAAATTTAGCAGATCTCAGAACTGCTTGCACGATAATGATCAGCTCGCCCTCTACCAAAATTTTGATTCTTGACCCTTGGATGAAAAGTTCAGGCCCTAACCAGGTTGGAGCTATAATTGGTCATATATACTGAAAGTGCATTACATCTTTGAAAATCTTATTTACTTATTATTCTTGGACATCTTGCAGGCAAACTGTTTGCATCTCATAGATTACAATAAACAGCTACTAGTCCTCTACTAAAATTTTGAATATTGTATCTCATAGATCCAGGTTTTAGGCCTCAGTAGTGTGGGATTAAGTTGGTGGTTATGTATTGAAAATATAATGGACTTTTAAAAACCCTTTTTACTCATGGACCTCCAGCAGGCAAACCATTAATTAACATTGATTACAGTCAGCAACTATCCCTGTACTGAGTAGGTGAAAATTGTGTCTGAAGGTCCTGGGTTTGGACCCTCAGGATGCCTGGTTTACTTGGTTTTGTAGTGTAAATAATAGTATTACATTTTCAACAGTGAAATACTAATACATTTATTGAATAAAAGTGATAGTTTGTCACATTGTGAAAGAATATCAAAGTAATATTTTGTCACAATGTGAAAGAATATTTACTACAGCAAAATTAGAAATTTTCCATCCATTCACAAAGAGTATTGTAAAAAATACTCCCTTGCCTTTTATAAGTTAAAGATAGTAAATAAACCCTCCTTACAGAGACTATTTGTTTTTTTAAAAATCAGTGTTTACAATGTTTTCAAACTCACAATCACTAAGCTATGACATCTCAACTGCTCAACAGTGATGTCATAGCTTAGATACTGTACATGTTAAAATAAGACAGAGACAAAGGGAAAATCAAAGAAAATGTACCTGTAATAAACAGAAAATTCAATATTTTGTAGTTGTATATGGAATTTATAATTTCACTCGTGAGATGGGATTTTTTGTATATTCACATGTGCTTAATCTCACTCATGAAAATATTTTTTTAAAAATCTTCTCCCTGAAATTTGTGTCGATCCCACTCCCAGGGAGGGTAAATTGAGTGATCATATATATAAATCACTGCAGAAAAAATTTCATAACCTGCTTACACAAGTTATGTATTTTTTTCTGCTATGTTGCAACATTTAAACAAAGAAAGCATTATTATTATTTAATGATATCAAAAAGTTGCCCATTCAAATATCTCTCTCTATAAAATTATAAGATTATACATCAGTGACTTTGCAGTTTAGTCAGAGAATTGAATAGCCTTATGTGTATTGGTTTTAAAGAGCAAAGCTTGTAGAGAAGCAATTTCAGTTATCTGGATGTTTCATCTATCTGGAAGATTGAACTTGGATGTTACATAGCCATCCGGATTAACAAGGCACAACAGTACTCTTTCTATTAAGGCATTCTTTTTTTCTCTTTACCCTTTAGTTATACAAGTCAATTGATTCACATATTCATATCCATATAATGGGACATAAAAGAGATATTAAAATAAAGAACATAGATATTGGATGCTAGGACAAAGAAACAGGTGGCCTGTTTGTGGAAGAGTTGTACAATTTTAGGGGAGTCTTGTTAACAATATCACTATGCAAGTATTGCGTATATGTCTGTCTTGATCTAGGGGGGAAAAATAGATTCCATTCATGACAGAGGAAAAGAAATGTTGTCAATCTAAAAGAAAATTAAACACTGCAGTCTTAAAGAAGTGGTTCAAGTTAATGTAAGTCCTTGAAAAATTTAGAAGTTGTGAAGTACGAACAACAATGATAAAAGCTTTTGATCCTAAAGCTCTTGATCTTTAAATGAAGGCCATAATTAAAAGAAGACAGCTTAGAGATAGATGAAAAAAAGTTTACAGGGTAGCAGTAAATTTAGCTGGAATCAGAAGAAGGGGGGACTCATTGGAAAGAATGCAAATACTGTTATAGATGGTGAAGAGTGCAAGAAGACAAAAATTGAGCAAAAAGTTGGGGGAAAGTGAAAGGGAAAACAGAATGTGAAAATAGGACTTCCATTTGACACCCACATCTCTCTCAGTGATGGGTGGATCAAATAGCTAGCCAGAGGGAAAAAAATATATTGAATAGAAAAAATAAGATGTCATAAAAATTTAAAAACATAAAACTGGAAAGAGGCAAAGAGTTTATGAGAGAGGACGAAAAGTAAAGATTATGAATGTCTAACATGATGAAAAAGGGGATGTTAGGTCCAAGACAAACAAATCCATAACTATTTAAGTCCCCCTACCATTAGAAGCTGATAATCAGATGCCAATAGGTCTGTGTTTATCAGTACCAAACATGAAATTTTAAGTGTTATCAGGTCTATACAAGTGATAAAGAACAGTATTCACAAAGTCCATGGTCAGCAAAAGTACAAAAAAAAAAGGGAGAAAAATGACTAATTAGGAAAACAATATTTGGAGAATGAATGATTTATCCAAAGTACCATATTCCCTTGAAGTCTTTTTACAAAATAAAATCAGTTGTTTCTTCCCTTATTTTGAAAATTCTCATACCAATTGTAACTGATAAAATTCTTCATTATGACCATGTACCCAGTAATATTTCTTCTTTCCTTTGGAAGCTCAAAAAAGAAGTTTGGTTGAATTGATAGAATCAAGGAAGCTTATCTTTATCTCAGTTTATTTGAAAAAGATATATATACACATATACTCACACTGAGTAAAAAGCTAGCTAGTATATTTGCCATTGCATATATATTTTTATGCATGAAATACAAATGCAGAGTGGAACATTGATGTTGATAAGGACCTATTAAGACTTTATGGTTTCTCCGTAGAACATTTCCTGGAGAATTTCAACAACTCTGATAGTATTTTCAGTAACAGTCTGACTTTGACAGAGACTAAATGACAAAAAAAAACCAGAAAGTAATTTGAACTGCTTATTTGTTATCTTTGCAGACAACCATGTCAATGATGAACATGACAGGAATGACTGGTCATGACCACCACAACATGCACGGTAGTACGGGGATGACGGGAATGACCATGGACCACAGTGGTCATAACATGGATGGAGGGATGGGCGGGGGCATGGGTGGCCATGAAGGCATGCATATGGACATGAATAATACTGATGGCTGTGGTAATGGAATGGCAGTAAGTATGTACTTGTAGGGAGGAAAATACCTGAGATACATAAGGTTTTTAGAGAGGAAGGATGTGTTTTTATGCAGGAAAACACTTTTTATGGAGGAACACACTTTTTATGGAGGAAAATATTTTTTTAAAATGTTTTCGGGAAGAAAATATCTTGAGATAGATGTATATTTAGGGGGGATAAAAACCTGAAATAAATGTCTTTTAATGAAAGAAAATGTCTTGAGATAGATGTATTTTTATGGAGATAAAACACCTGAGATTGGTGTGTTTTAAGGGTGGAAAACATCTTGAGATAGATATATTTTTATGGAAATACCTGAGGTAGATGTGCTTTAAGAGAGGAAAAATCTTGATTAATTGATTGATTGTAGTTTGAAGTTTATTTATCACGGCTGAGGTGCGAACCCAGGACCTTTCCATCACAGAGCAAGTGCTTTAATTACCAAGTGAGCTTTCATGAGGGTTTTGAAATTAATTTTAGGAATATGTATACTTAAGAGAGATAGATTCTAAGGGAGACAAATACCTGAAACGGGTGTGTTTTTAGCAAGAATAACACCTGACAGTGAGATATGATGTGTTTTAAGGCAAGAAATGCCTGCCAGAGATTAGATGTAATTTCGGGGGGACTCCTTATACATATACACATGTATATTGTGTGTGTGTTTTATGGGGGAAAAAACAGGAGATATATATGTTTGGCAGTAGAGGGATAAATATCAATGTAATGAACAGACACATAAAGTTCTGCACATGTAAAAAATTCAAGAGAACAGTTTCCGTATGTCAAATATCTCTTGACGCTAGGGGTAAGGTATTTGGAGGGAGGGGGATAATCTCTTCGGAATTTAAGCTACTGGAAGTGATACCACAATAACAACATTCCTTCTGTTAAATTATTTCAGATGTTCTTCCATACTGGAAAATGTGAATATATACTGTTTGAGGGGGTACAGACCAAAACGGTGGCAGGTAAGGGAAAATGTCTTGAAATGAAAAAGTACAATATAAACTAGACTTTATATGTACTACATAACGGTAAGTGGAAGATGGTATTCTCTCTAGAGAAGTGAACAGCCATAGCCTACATCCATGTAGTGGATGTTGGCTATTCCTGTCCACTCTTCTAAAATGAATACTAGTGGGACCCAAACTAGGATAGTTGCAATGCCCATGACACATTTACTTAATGTAATAAAATTGATATTTTCTAGCTAAGACATTCATATTTACTAAAAATGTAAAGGATTGCCAAAGGAGAAACCTACCAATTTTTGGGTAACTTCCTAAAAAGTCAAGGTCAAAATAATTAATGTTACTTTACAAATTGAATGATTAATTTTATCTATTGATGTTAATTTTTTAATTTGATTTTCTTGTTCAGATGGGAGTCATTAATTTTGGTTGCAAAAACTAAACAAAAAGGACAACTAGCACAAATTATGATTCACTGTCTGCCTAGCAATTTCTGGTGCAAAACCTCAATAATTTTAAACATTTGTAGGTATGGTTGCTGCCTGTATCATTATATTCTTACTAGCAGTTCTATATGAGGGTCTTAAGGTGTTCAGGGAGTACCTCCTCAAGAGAGCCTTGGTCACAGGCTCTAAGTACCAAGAGGTTACCATAGGGACCAGTGGACAATCTATTGTTCCAGATGCACAAGTCAAAAACAGGTAGGTAACACTCAATATGGGCAAATTGACTGAGGATTTGTATTTTTTTGCTATTTTTTTTCCTTTCAGAAGTTTAAATTGAAAAATAAATTAAAAAAAAAAACAACAACATGCACCTCATTTCAGTTCAGAATTAATACATGTACATGAGACATGTACATGTTCATGGAAAAAAAATTATGAATTCAAAATGAAACTGAAGATGTTGAATGCTTATAGCTAGAATTGAACAAAATGCTACAACAATGTTGCAGTTTAGGAGTTGGTACATATATGTACTATAAGCATGGCTCTTTTCACATTAACATGCAGCTGCTGGTTGCTAAAAATTTGCAGACAGCCCAAGCAACTTGAAAATAAAAATGTTACATAGATAGGAACTTTCTTCTAAATATTTTCTATATATTTGTACAAATATTCTGATACTAAAGTATAATTCTGATTCAGAACACACTGGGTATTTTATTAAAACAATTTATTCAGTACATGTATATTGTAGATATTAATGTGTTTCAGGAAACTTGAAAAAACTATTAAAATTATTAAATAAATATATTTTCCCTCAAAACTTAAAAAGTTTTTTTTTTAAATAACATGAGTAGGTACCATGAACTGTTCCAACATTAAGATACCATTATTGATTTTAGATCTTCATATGCCCAGAGACCTTGTGCTTCACAGATACCTCAAACAAATTATATCAATAAACTACTACAGTCAACATGTCTACTTCATAATCAGAGAATTATGTAGAAACCTGCATTTTTCATTTCCAAATTCACTAAACTTGTTTTTGTAAAATTTCAAAACATTTTCAGCAATGGACTATCTCCTGTAGATTACAAGCCAGAGAAGAAGCAGTCAATCGGGTGAATTTTATCACCTTCATTGAATAATCTGCTTTTATATCATGCTAGATATATTTATCCTGGTGTGTTAAGGTTCTACCTCCATGTTCCAAAAATTTCTTGCCTCAAGCAGATTAGGTTATGTACTAGAAATTAAAATCATTGTGCATGACTGCAGCATAAAAAGAGCCATTTCTGTATTCATACAATGTAACAGGGAGGATAAAATGAATATCATTACAGACATAATAATTTTCCATTGATCATAGACCAAAATTGCTTAATATTAAGCCATTACTTCTCACAGAGTTTTTATATTTAGAAAGCTACTACTCATAAAAGCTACAACAGGCCCGTGGGAAGCAATTTCAGTTGGGGGGGGGGGGGGGGGGGCACAGCCAAACATTTTTCAGTTGACAGTTAAGGGGGCACTACCAAAAATTTTCTGACAAGCAAAAAAAAAAAAAGAAAAAAAAAAATCAGGCGATTTTATTGAGGGGGCATAAGCATATAGTATCTATGTTTACTATAGTAATCTATATAGTAATCTATATATTCCTACTGCCATGTACAATAATGTACATCAAGGTAACTGCTGAAGCTTTCAGAGTAGTCTAGAAGCTTCTCAGAATTGCTGTGCTAAATGTCTGTTCTTAGCATTTTGAGTTATTAAAATTAACATAATTTCAAAAATATTCTTTTGGTATTCTTTTTTTCTATATGAAATTAAGTTCAAGCTCTGACTGCAAATTTGATAGTTGAACTAGCCAAGGGAAAAAGAATTGTACAGAATGTTGGATTATTAATTTTGTTTCAATTTTCACTAACATTGGCTTCTACTGACATTGAAAGACATTGAAAGATATAAAACTGCTGCATGTAAATTGTTTTCTTTTTAACAGTCAGGAGGTGGTGTTCAGTAGGTCTATTCTACATAGCAGGTATGCCCTGGATTTGTTGTAGTCTGACTTTAATTTGGCACTTAGTATATTTAATTTCTAATTTTAAACATATTTATTTATATACTGTAAATATATACAAATTTCTCTATTACATATCGTTTATGAAGGTTTAACTTAAATCTTAATTTGCTTGATTCAGTGGAAGTGCTGGTATTTGATCTTTATTTTGACAACAATCCCTAAAGGACAAGGGTACTAGCTGTTTTTAAGAAGATCTGCATATAATTTTCTTCTTTTCTAGGGTATTGGTTAGATATAGATATGGAAAGTTTATATACACTGTACTATTTCTCTGTGGTTTTGGATGGATAAGGTAGAAAAAATGATTTTTGTATGCCTATATTAAGACAGATGTAATATGGTAGGGCACTGTCTGTCCATCTATCTGTCTGGCAGTCAGTCTGTCTATCCATCTGCAGACAATTCATTTTTTTCTCCTATACCATTCAAAAGCACAGTTGAGGGAAGGGGGATATAGGAATCACTTTGTCTGTCCATCGATCCCTACAAACAATGTACCTGGCTTGTCTTGATCTAACCTAATCATTTGGACAAGTTCAATGTCACTGGCAGAAAAATGCATGATTCATATCCAGTCAATAACTTTCTATTGGAGAAAGGACCCTGGTAGACAAAAGTATTATTCTTTACATGGCCATATTTTGAAGTGGAGAAATGTTGAAAGCTCATAGAAGCAAAAAGATTGCTCATCACCTTAAAATGTGCCTTGACCATGACTCAAGTCATTGATAAACATAAGGTCACTTTGTAAGAGAGAGACGTTGGATGTTCATACATTAAAAATTGCATATGATCCTAGGGAATGTCAAGACTTTTATCCAGGGTCATTTGGGCAAGATGTCATTTGGACAAGTTCATCATCACTGACTTTTGAAAGAGTATAATTCCTTGAAAAGCCATTTTTTTGTAAAGGAAAAATATATGAAGCCCATTGTGAGGAAAAGGTGGCTTATGAGCTAAAGATTTTACAAGGGTCACAGGTCAAAGAAAGCAAAAAAGGTTTTAAATTTGTTTTACATCCAGTCCATAGGTTTGTAAGGGAGGAACATTTCAAGCTCATAGCTGACACAGAGAAAGGGCCATTTTGTGAGCTTGCTCTGCATGTGCTGTGATTCAAAAAAGATAAAATTTGGCATCTGACTTCATAACAATAAGCTTCAAAACAAGTTGGTTTCAAGGGATATTGCCCAATATTAACAGACTTCTGACCCTTTGAAATTGAATTTACAAGTCAGTTTTCTGGACTGTTTTGGAGATTATAATTTGATACTTGACAGAATTTTAAGGTTGTGCCAGTTTCAATGAATATTATATAGCCTACATAGTGAATTGTACAAGAATGTTTGGGGGGAAAAGTTCACATTTTCAAAGACATTTAGAATGTGGACAGGTTATGAATCTTGTTAACTAATATCTCTTAAACAGAATTATCTTAAGAATACATAAGACTTCATGTAATTAAGAACTGCATGGATAATTTCTTTACAGGCATGGTGACATGTACTAGCATGTGTTGTATTTAACCTTTTGGTGGTGGTATCTAACCCTGCATGGTTGTGGTTTAGCTATTTTGCTTGTATGCATGTTTATTATTTACATTAATAACAAAAAATATTAATCAAAGTCAATCTTGTTTGTTTATACTGTTATAAATGTCTGTCAGAATTAATCTTAATTATTTTAGGTTTAATTTCTTTTTCTTTTTTTTTTTCCTTTTTATAACAATTAAATTTTATCAGTTGTACTTGGAGTACTTGGAGTACAAGCATAAACACTGACAAAAATCCCAAGTTGAATAAGTAAAACAACTGCATTATAGGAGAAACTGTTTTAAGTTTATCAATTGTCTTGTTTAAGGAAAAGTCTAATGTTAAGATTTGTCAGAATCATAAAATAGGCTCTGAATTTCATGACATATTTGTCATTTAATCTGTACCGTTTCATAGTTTATCCAAACTGCTTTTAAGCTCTGAAAACAAACATGTCCATTACATTCAAATGCTACTTTGACTGATATACAATGATGTAGGTGACATGAAAGTTACACCCTTTGCAAAGGAGGCTATAAACTACATCAGGTCTATAAATATTTTAACATAATTGTAAAAAAAAAAAATCCCAAGAGTTTGAAGAGAAATTTGGAAGAACTTTAGTGCAGAGAATAAAGAGAAAGATTGAGAGAAAACTGCACTTCAAAACATGTAATATAGTATGTCAAATACAACAAGCATTCTGAGAGTATTGCATAAGGACAAATCTAAAACTCACTTTTTGTGGTTTAATGGGCACAAACTCTCAAATTGAAATATTTTATAGAATCCAATATCTCTGGATTGGTATTTTTGACTAATAGATGTACAGTATACATGTTAATTAAGTTATACATAGTACTGCTGTGACATTTTGTATGAAATATACATTGTTGTTATTTTTTTTTAATGTATAATCTAAGATTTCTTCTTACATTTCAGAATGACCATGATCAGTGGTTCACATATGATACAGACACTTCTCCATGTCGTACAAGTGTTTATAAGCTATTGCCTTATGCTTGTCTTCATGACGTACAACGTCTGGTTATGCTTAGCCGTGGTTCTCGGAGCGGGAGCCGGCTATTTCTTCTTTGGTTGGAAGCGAGCCGTGGTGGTAGACGTCAATGAACATTGTCACTGAAGATCAAAAAAACAACAATAATGGTGGTTCCAAACATGTGATATATATCAAATTTCTTTTCCTCCTTCATCAGATTATTGAACAAGAATATTCCAGGAACTCAGAGAGCATTATATTTTAGATAATATTTTTTTTATAAGGTTGCAATGTTTAGCATTTTATTTTTTTAAGGAGCTATATATATGCGATGTCCATGATTTTACCGGACAACCCTCGTATGCTATGATCAGACATGAAGAATTAGCTGTAGTTGTAACAGTAAAGTTGTGAATCTACTGCAAGTTAATTAACCTACAATTGTATGATCTCAAATGCCACCCGGTAGGGTGACCAGAAGAGAAGTATATCACTCACCCAGAACTTTTGGGGGGTGGATCAAAAACATCTACTTTCACATTCTTTTTTTGTCTCGTTTTTGTTTCCTTTTTTTCCCTGAAGTAAGAGTACCGGGTGTATGATTCATAGAAGAATACAATCATATGATCATTGATAATTTTTTATAATGGCCGGATTTTAATGTAAAGATACATGGAGAATATAAACTTTTATTTTTCTGTCTTATGACTACCCTTTTTTGTCCATTTTTTAAAGCAAAAATAATATAACTACCCTTTTTCTCATCCATTTTTTAAAGCAAAAATAATATCCAGAGAGAATTTAACAACTTTTTTTACTTGTCTTTTTTTTCCTTTTGCTCTATGCTGGTTGTTGAAGTGACTATAGTACCAAGACTTTTATTGTGACTAGAAGAAGTTACCATGTTAAATATAAGGTGCAAAGTAACACATTTTAAAAATTCTTTCAGCTTTTATTCACACTGAAAAAAATGTAAAACTTGTGGAAGGAAAAGTACTTGTTTTACTCCTTTTTGAATCAAAACATTATTTTTTATTGATTATTCATTTGTATTAACATGAAATTTACATGCACATTCATTTTCTTTGAAAGGATGTAGAATTGTATGTAATTGTACATGTTTAAACAAAGATCATGTTATACAAAGTAAACTTGTTACATTTGTTACAATGTACATCTTGTCTCATAAAGAGTTCTCTCTCTTTCCTTGTGGTGAAGGTCATTTCATCGTCATATATATATATACCATACAATGTCTCTGTTGACCATCCTGCTCATTACAAAATCATGCATCAATGTTATCCTTTTTTTTTCTTTTTTTTTCTGCAACTTTAGCTCACCTTTAGTAAAGCCTTTTTCCCCTTTCAATAGTTTTTGTGTACAATTAATGAATGCCAAATTTTGTACTTAATATTGCCCACATGTATTGTCCTAATGCCTTGGACTATTTTAAAAGAGATTCATCATGTACTTAATTAATTTGAAATATGGTTATTTTCATTTTTTTTTTTTTTAAAAGATATTTCAAGGTCCTGTTTGACACACTGTACATGTATTTTAGCTCAAGGACTATTGTTTAAGTTAAATAATTTGGATTACAGATTCTATACACATATATTTCAGACAGTGAAATTCGTTTTATACATCCATTTAGCAATTTTATAACATTAAATATTACAAAATTATAACTTGGCAATTGTTAGAAAATCTTCTTTTCTTTCTATAAATTACAGAGAACAAAATTTTAACGACTATGAAAAATAGAGACAAAATTGTAAAATTTATATTAACTACATAGCATCATAAAGATGTATTTGTTTTATTTTAATGGATAATTTTAATCTATTTTGATGGAGAAATGAATGATTATAATTGTTGCTTACTTCATAAAGTTTATGAAATCCAAAGTCACCGAAATTGTTATGGTTATCAAATAAAAAAATGTATATCTCATATTTTTTTTCATCATTCATCATTTTCAAGATTTTGTCAAGTTATTGAAAGTTGTATGAATGTATGTGTTTTCACGGTAAAACATGATTGTTTCTTCTCCCATTTTCGTTGATGCTTATGATTATCCAAAAGAAATCTAGTTTATGATTAAAATGCACACAATTTCCGCATACCTTGTGGGGCAAAATTTGACAGAAATGGACGGTTACCATGAGAATTTTAGAAAGGAATGATAGTCAATTACACCAGTTAGAGTTATCTCTCTTTTCAGATTATCAATGAACCTTAAGACATCACAGAAGATGTATTCAGTCTTCCTCATGAAAATAAATAAGATCTATTTCTACAGAGATCTGTCAAGTTAAATTCTGTAACATTTTATAGAATAATAGTATGTTGGAGGTCCATATCTTCATTTCATGGAATCCAGAATGTTATAACTCTTTCCAGAACTAGCACTGCATGCATTTATGTGTAGCAACAAGGCTGCATTGTGCCATTTATTTTCACAGGCTTTACTGTATGTACAGAATTGTTAACAGAGTATTCGAAAGATAGATGACCATATGATAAGTTATATTTATTGACAACACATCTCCATGGAGAAGCAGAAGTCTCTGATGAAACTGGAGCTGTACAGGTTTGAACTTGAAATATAGGCAGTGTTGGGAAATATACATGTTATCTAAGGTTACATAATAATTTCTATTCAGAGAATTATCTTTCATTCAAATCATAATCTATAAGAAAAGTAGCAGTTTGAAATAGTTTACTACTTACTGAATTTTTACACTGAAACATATGAAGGTTAAGTAAACGAAAGAGGCATACATGTTTCTCATGAAATGAATTACTTTAATAATGCATGCTTACATACGAGTATCTGGAAGGGGGGGGGGAATTAGCAGAGTTAATAAAATTATATACTGAAGCAAATAAAAAATGACTTTGCACCCCCCCCCCCCCCCCCCCCCCCCCCCCCCCCCCCCCCCCGAAAACGTGGACCCTATCATCAACACCACGAAATAGATTTTTTTTCACATTCTGAAAATTGCATGATTTGCTTATCAAGAAGTCTGAGTTTAATATGTTTGGAATGGGAATTTAGGTGGGGGGTGGGGGGTCTTTTGTTTTTGTTTTGTTTTCTTTTGTTTTGCTTTTGACTAGAATGGAACCCCCCACCCCCCACCCTGGAAAAAAAATTCCTGGATCCGCGCCTGGCTTAATACCTATGGTTTGGTTAAAGAAGGAGTATCAGGTCAAAATTTAAAGGTAAAAGAAGAGGGGGAAAATGTATATGTATTTTGAACTATCATTTTCAACGAAAAAGAAAGAAAAACAGTTACAACTGGAAACCTTGTTGCCATGGCAACAAGAAGGTCTTCCGTCCCTTCTCTGTCATCAAAGAAGTTGATTCATCATAATACATGTACATTGTGCAATCCTTTTAACTCCTTCATACATGAATATGATAAAACATAAATTATGAAATGGCATAATTCAAACGGGGAAAAAGCATATATCATTCCACAAATAAAACTTATATTTCAACTGGAAAAAAATACAAAAAAAACTCGGGACATTCTTGGGATTGAAGCCGGGTCGCCTGCCTGAAAATTCAACATGCTAACCATAACGCTAATTGGACAATCGCTTCAAAGTGAAAAATGACGAATATCTAGAGTTTGGATAGTTCAATTTTAAAACAAATTATATATTTAGCATTTCGGAAAGAGTCTCTATTAACCCAACGTTTATCAAAGAAAAATTTTGAAAAACAAAAAAAAAAAAAATGAAAATTCGACTTCTTTTCACTTCGTTTTCCATAGCGACCAGCTGCCCCCTCTCCCTTTTTCAAAAACAATTGTACTTGCCTGTGTAAGAAGATTTTAAAATGTATTTCAACAATTTAAAATGCGCAAAATCGTTTTAACGTGTTGCTAATGTACTCTTCAATAATAAAATTCTTAGTTCCGTTTGCATTTTATTTCCGTGCTTGAGTTTTGTTTTTGAGATTTGCAAAGGTTATGCATTCGATCTTCTGTAAAACTTGGGGATTCACTGTTTACAGTCCATCTTTGGTATGCTGTAGATGTGCAATAAGGTTTCGGAATTTTCATTTTCACCCTAGGGGTCAAATGGGGGTCATAAAACGACGTTTTTCTGTATAAAAACCCCTCGTTCCTAGAACTCCTCTTAATTTCCTTATAAAGTGTGAGGAAAGCTTTAACATTCAAAACATCAGAACATGGATGGGGTGGTGAAAAGGTTATAATGATTTTTATTTTGATGTCACAAACTTTGAACACTACGAAAGCATATTATGAAAGGCGTACGCAAAAAGGTGTAATAATGCAAAAACAAAGATGTGTTTGTGAAACACTGATCCCCCTGTATGGCAACTTATAGCAAAGATTAAACTTTCTCAAATGCAAATCAAATATGTTGGTACCCAAAGTAATGTCTTGTCTCGAGGATTATACCTGTGAAATATGAAAGCTCTAGCATCAACCACTAAATAGATATGGAAAAGGTTAAAGTTTTTCAAAAGCAAGTCAAACATCAGGGTCAAGCTCAAGTGGTCAAAATTAATGGTGTCTAAGGAAAGGCCTTCTCACAAGGAATACACATTTGAAATATGAAAGCCATAACACCAACCGTTCAAAAGTTATGGCCAAAGTTAAAGTTTTTCAAACGAAGGTCAAACTCCAAGGTCAAAGGGTCAAAGTTGTTGATGTCCAAAGTAAGGTCTTGTCACAAGGATTACATATGAGAATTATAAAAGCTCTAAGACCAACCGTTCAAAAGTTATGACCAAGGCAAAACTTTTTCAAAATTAGCCCTAGCACCAACTGTTCAAAGGTTATGGCAAAGGTTTAAGTTTTCAAAAGTAGGTCAAACTCCAAAGTCAAAGGATCAAAGTTGTTGGTATCCAAAAAAGGTCTTGTCAAAAGAATTACATATGTGAAGTATGAAAGCCCTAGCACCAACCGTTCAAAAGTTATGGCCAAGGTTTAAGTTTTTCAAAAGTAGGTCAAACTCCTAGGTCAAGGTCAAAGCTGTTGGTATCCAAAGGAAGGTCTTGTCACAAGGATTACACATGTGAAGTATGAAAGCCATAGCACTAATTGTTCAAAAGTTATGACGAAGGTTAAAGTTAGGTAAAATTTTGCAAAACAGGATCAAACTCCAAGGTCAAAAGGTTAAATATGATGGTCTTGTCACAAGGAATATGAAAGCTTTAGCTCCAACCAATCAAAAGTTTGGGCAATGTTTTTGCGGACAAACAGACAGACGGACGGACAGGGAAAAAACTATATGCTCCCGAATCTTCGATTACGGAGGCATAAAAAGGCCTTTTAAAAATGTGTTATTAGGTCTATCAAAAAGGCACTATTACTCCTTTTGAAAAGATGTTATTCCGCTTTTCGAAAAGGGGTTACCGTTCATAGTAGCTCAGTCGGTAGAGCGCTCGCTCCGTGATCGGGAGGTCGTGAGTTCGAATCTCGGCCGCGACTGACCTAAGTCGATAAAAAAATGGGTAGCAACTGTTCCTTCGCCATGCGCTCGGCACTTTGAAGTGAAAAGTGCGGGTCCTTCGGATGAGGCCTTAAATACCGGGGCCTCGTGTCATGGCAGACGTTGGATAGATAAAGGTCCCTAACTGCTCAATGGCCCTAAGTGCCGAGTAAAGGTCAAAATTTGAAGCCGTTAATATGGTGACGTCTCTATATGAGTGAAAAATTCTCGGATGGGACGTAAAACAACATACAATCAATCAATCAATCGAAAAGGAGTTATATTACCTTTCAAAAAGGCATTATTACGCTTTTAAAAAAGGCATAAAAATGTGCTAAATAGAAAGGCATTATAACGCCTTATGAAAAGGCTTTTGGATAACGACTCATAGCTTTTTTTCGTCATGCATACAGCTTGCATGTCCATGTTCAAACAAGAATTTCAAAATTAAGTAAATGAACTTTCTATCTATAACCAACACCACAGTCTTATTCTGGGGTATGTAAACAGAGCACATGAATTTAATTTTTTTAGGGAGTTATTTAGCAATCATCAGTCTGACTGTACAAAACCAGCCCCTACTATTCCACTGTACAACGAAGTGAAATAGTAGGGGCTGACTTTAGTCAGACTGATTACCCATTTAAATCAGGCAAACATTTGCGTGCTGGATTAACATGAGTAAAGGAAAATTTTTCAAAGGTGTATTTTCTATGCATGTCTAACTTAATTATCCCCATGTCAAAAACTTAACCCTTTTCTCTTGGGACATGGATTTCACAATTTGGTGTAGAGTTTTGCTCATACAAACAATTTTAACAGTTTGTAGCTGGATATCCAGAAGAAAATTTTCAAATGTGTTATGCATAGTATAATCAAATCGGACGATTTTTAGTAACTGGTTACTTGTTCCATCGAGTGCCTGGTTACTTGGACGGTTTTCTTTGCACCTCTGAACACCCTTGATTTTGGTATGACTGAAATAAATGTAATACAACTTCCTTACAGTTTCCATATTTATCATTCACGAACAAGTTGTGTTTGTGAAACACTGATGCCCCCGTATGGCAGCTCTTGGCGAAGGTTAAAGTTTCTCAAATGCAATTCAAACTCCAAGGTCAAGAGATCAAAAATGCTGTTACTCAAAGAAGGGATCTATGTCAATGGATATACCCGGTAAATATGAAAGTCCAAGCACCATCCATTCAAAAATTATGGTCAAGGTTAATACTCGTATTTTCTAAAAGTGGGTCAAACGCCAAGGTCAAGGGAGGGTCAAAATTAATGGTATGCAGGTGAAGACCTTCTCATAAGAAATACGCATGCAAAATATAAATGTACCAACTGTTCAAAAGTTATGGCGAAGGTTAACGTTTTTCAAAAGTAGGTCAAACTTCAAGGTCAAAATTGTTGGTATCCCAAGGAAGGTCTTGTCACAAGGAATACACCTGTGAAATTTGAAAGTCATAGTACTAGTACTAACTGTTCAAAAGTTATGACCAAGGTCAAAGTTTTTTAAAAGGGGGTCAAACTCTAAGGTCAAGGTCAAAAGGTTAAAAATATTTACACTCATTGAGAGAATACACATGTGAAATATGACAGCCCTAGCACCAACTGTTCAAAAGTTATGGCCAAGGTTAAAGTTGGGTAAATGTTTGCAAAAGTAGGTCAAAATCCAAGGTCAACAGGTCAAATATGTTAGTACTCAAAGGATGGTCTTGTTACAAGGAATACACTAATGAAATATGAAAGCAATAGCTCCAACCAATCAAAAGTTATGGGCAATTTTAAAGTTGTTGCGGACAAACAGATAGCTAGACAGACGGAGGGACAGGACAAAAACTATATTATATATAAACTTCGATTACGGGGGCATAAAAATAAATGCGCTTTATTTGCACTTTATCTATATATTTATAATTACAAAAGCTTCTAAATAAATTCATTCTCGAATATCTTCTATATAACAGTTGGTTGTTTTTGCAGGGTGTCCTATAAAAGAAACTCAACATCCTATTTTTATAGGGAAAATATTGTATATAGGATTATAATTTTGTACCTTAAAAGTAAGGAGGGAAATGGTCTATTGATTGAACCTAGTTTCAAAGCCCAATTACGTATTTTGAGATAGATTGCAAAAGTTGATAATGTTGGTACAGTGTACTGTGGGACACATTATTAAACTCTTACATATGTTTTTTTTTTTTTTTTTTTTTTTTTTTTTTTTTTTTTTTTTTAGGGATCTTAATTTCTAACCGGTTGTTTTGTTTTGAACATATTTTATTGATTTATTGACATTCAAAAGGATAAGAAACATGTTTCGTGGTTTTCTGATTTGTTTTCTTGTCTATTGAAATGTAACGGGAGAGGAGAAAAATGCAGCGGACCAGACCAGGATTCGAACCCGGACCCCCTGAATCTCCAGTCAGGTGCTCTACCAACTGAGCTATCTGGCCACCGGCGACCGAAACCGTCTGACCGTCACATTCCTCCCTCCTTAAATGTCTTTGGCCCCCGAAGACACCAACCCAGGCTCTTCCCTCTTTCACCTGTCACTTCCAGGGCATGGCACGGCACCAAATGTAACGGGAGAGGAGAAAAATGCAGCGGACCAGACCGGGATTCGAACCCGGACCCCCTGAATCTCCAGTCAGGTGCTCTACCAACTGAGCTATCTGGCCACCGGCCATCGAATCCGTCTGACCGCCACAGAAATAAAATATATATGCATGTAGTTTTCTGATAAAGAATAGAGACAAATAGAATGTTTTTAACTTCTAAAAATTTTCTTGTTCATATGAATAAAGCTACTTGAAAAAACGTGATGTGCTTGTGAAACACTGATTTCACCGTATAGCAGCCTATGGCGAAGGCTAAAGTTTCTCAACTCCAAAGTCAAGGTTAAGAGTTCAAAAATATTTTATTCCAAAGAAAGTGGTACTTGTATTAATGAACATATCTGTGAAATATGAAAGCCCAAGAACCAACCATTCAGAAGTAATGGCCAAGGTTAAAGTTTTCAAAAAATGGATTGAACCCCAAGGTCAAGGTCAAAGAGTCAAAATCAATGATATCCAGGGAAAGGACTTGTCACAAGGAATATACATGTTAAATATAAAAGCCCTAGCACCAACTGTTCAAAAGTTATGATCAAGGTTATTTTTTTTTTAAATATAAGAAATAAACAATAATTTCAAGTTCCAAGGTCAAGGTCAAAATGGTTGATATCCAAAGGTCTTTTCACAAGGAATAGACCCTTGAAATATGAAAGCCCAAGTACTAATTGTTCAAAAGTTAAGGCAAAGGTTAATTTTTTTTAATTGATTAAAATTCTAAGGTCAAAGGTAAAAAAAAAATTAACCCATGGAAAGGTCTTCTTACAATAAATACACATGTGAAGTATGAAATCCCTACTGTTCAAAAGTAATCATTATGGCCAATGTTAAAGTTTGGAAAATTTTTGCAAATGTTGGTCAAATTCCAAGGTCAAGGTCAAAAATATTCATACCCAAAGAAAGTTCTTGTCGCAAGAAATTTACATGTGAAATATTAAAGCCATTGCTCCAACCAATCAAAATTATGGACAAGGTTAAAATTTTTGTTGACGAACAGAAAAAAAAAAATTAATAGACAGACAGACAGCTAGACAGACAGACAGACAGACAGACGGACAGGGCAAAAACTATATACCTCCGAATCTTCGATTACGTGGGATAAAAAGTCAAGGAAATGAGTAGTTTGATACGATTAACAGTTTAATCAAATTAAAAGATGTACAGGTGAACAAAGATGTACTTTATCATGAATCATGAAATCGTACTGTATCATGAATCATGAAATCGTTGATTTTTAACGCGTGTTGTGTTCCATACACCATCCGAGAGGCCCTCGAAGGGTTGTTGAATATTGTCTGACACTTGATGTCAGTGTTGTTTACCAATATCCAATCTTGTATAAAATGCGGATTAACTCAGATAAAAAAAATTTTGGTTCAATGTTTTGTTGAAGAACAGGAAAAATAAATAGGCCTAGAAACTTTAATATTTCCGGATGTTCATACATAAACATGTCTGACCGGAAGTGAGATTTGATGCAGAGAGGATAACATAATGAGATGATGGAAGTGATGTTTTACTGAATTTTCCCTGGGAAGCAGGTTTGGGAAACAATTCAAAAACATGAAGGAGAGGATCTGACATGGCCTTTTCTAATTCCGAAGGCCAGGTGAGTTTTCCTGCATGCAATATTGATCGTATGTTGTAAATGCTGTATTACTACAACTGTACAATGTATCTGGCCAACATACTGACGTTTTGACTATCGTTATTTTTTAAAATCCAGTAAAGCAGCAATGATACATTTATTCCGTTGCGAGTGCAAAGTATTATCTATGCAAGAAATACATTTCAACTGTAAAAAAAAAAAAGAAAGAAAGAAAAGGATAAGGGGACAAGTAATTTATAAATGCTAACGTCGACATCTGTGATGTTGACAGTAGAAGCAGCTCGATGGAAATCCAGCTGACCTAATGGCTAATGTTTACAAATCATAGTTTGGAATATTGCTCGACCAGGCCCGTTATTGCAAATTCATAGTGTGATAAACATTAAGGTGTTAAGTATACCACTATCATCATGGTTATTCTGAAACATTTGCCATGCCAAATAAATATATGTAGATTGTTTGTTACATCTAATTCAAATGAATTCAAATGAAATATATATTTAAACAGTAATATAGCCGGGTAGTTTGTGAAGTATGACATAACAGCAATATTGTTTAATATTAAATATCATCTGCCAACACTTGTTAATTTTTGCCCTGCTAAAGAGCAAGTACCACAGTTATCATGAAAGAGCTAAATTGATAATGCCCCCCCCACTTTTCGACCCCAATCCCTTGAAAATTCCTCCATTTCCATTACTTGAGTTATGAATTGCAAATATTCTATTCTTAAATCTTTATTACAATTGCCTGAGCATGTTTTCTAAGTTTCTGTTTTTGCTAAAGGTATATATATCAATTGGAATTTTATTCAACATTGACTGTTATAATACTTCTTTTGATTTAAAATACAAGTCTTGATATTTTCTCTGACTTTTAACAAATCTGAGTGACATCTGAGCATTAAAGATATTGAAGTTAAAAATCATCAAATATTTGTTACAATCTGAACTGCAAACTCGCATTCTCAGATCAAGATACTGAGGTTCAGATTTGAATTTATATTGTAACAGGAAAGGAGAAAATGTATGGCTGGACCGGGAATCGAACCCGGGACCCCTGCATCACTAGTCAGGTGCTCTACCGACTGAGCTACCCAGGCCGATATCCACGGCCCAAACCATTACATTCCTCCCTCCTTAATTTGTCTTCGCCCTCGAAGACACAACCCAAGTTTTTATTTGCCCCTGGCAGGACTTTCACCTGCAAGTCCAGGGGTGGTCGACGGCACCAAATCTGTAACAGGAAAGGAGAAAATGTATGGCTGGACCGGGAATCGAACCCGGGACCCCTGCATCACTAGTCAGGTGCTCTACCGACTGAGCTACTCAGGCCGATATCCACGGCCCAAACCATTACAATATTATTAACATATATTTACTGTTTTTCAAGGCAAGTCATTAATATGTACTTGTTCGTTCAATAAAGCTCTGAAGATTACATTATATATCTTTGCACAAAGTAATGCTCAAATTTTAAATGTAGCACTGAGACTAGCTGCAGCTACATCTTGCTGATTGTGAGTGTACAAGTACTTCAGTAGCTTTTGAAGGCTGTAGTACTGTATATACTCGCCTATAAGTCGGTTTTTTGGGAGTTAAACTTTGGTCAAAAACTCTTTATCTGACTTACACGCGAGTTATAAAATGATTGGTATTTTATGGGTCAATCCCTCTGATTGAAGCTTAAAAAATACAACCGACTTATAGGCGAGTATATACGGTACGTACAAAGAATTCCTTCTTTGTGGTAGCTAAATGTGTAGCTCAATTTGTTGGAGAAACTGTTAGCCTCAAAGACAATTTTAAATGAAAAATGTCTGAATATTGCTGAATTTTCATTGAGATGAAGTCAGTGGAACTTAAAAAAATAAAGACTTTTACAGTAACACATTGATTAACATGCATCTGTATCTTGGATCAAATCTTGATTTAGCATACTTTGTAGGAGTGTCAAAAAACTGAGAATCCACTTTGATTTTTTCACATATATATACATAATTATCAACATATGTATGGTATCAGTTTTTAGGATATCATAAATCAAGAAATTTTTATCTTTGGTGTCCATCAGAGAGAGAGAGAGAGAGAGAGAGAGAATCAGGATGGTTCCATCTACCGGTATCCAGACCCTCCCCCATTTTTTGAAAAAAAATTATCAATTATCCCTTATAGATAATTATACTTGATGTCTTTGTGCCTTTTATACTTATTATTGTTCCTACATTATTTATCGTTTCACATGTGACTGAGTAAATGGCACTGAGTAAATGGCACTTCTCATATACATATGACAAACCTGACATTCACAGTGAGAGCATCCCCACTAGGTATAGTTTACATCTCAGTAATCAAAAAAGGAAAAAAAAAGACAAACTTTGATCTTTTTGTCTCCTTTTTGTAAAGACTTACATTGAATGAAAACAAAGACTTTTAACATATTGGTATATAATTTTTTTTTAGTTTGTCCTACCTTGAAAGTAAAATTATATCATGAACTTTATAAACCCAACTTTTAAACAGGTTAATTATGCATCTTCTTATATCATAATTAGAAACAGGAAGGATGAGATCATTAACCTGAAAACATGCTGCTTCAATGCCTGGCATGATAATCCCATTATTAGGACTCCTATATAAACCAAATTTTTACCTATTGTTCTAAGCCATGTGATAATTGTGCACGTGTGGGTAGGATAAACATAGGATTAACACAGATTTAATTATCTGTTGCTCTTTGTGAGACAGATATGATATTTGTATTATCAGCTGAATTATCAGAGTTTGAACTGATAATCCTAGCTGTTCACACCCCGAGTTTGGCATATACATGTAGTTGATTGTTTCCCTTTATGCTTCAGGAACGTATCAGTCAAAGGACAGTGGAGACTCAGATGGTATAAATTTCCTTGAGTCAAAATTTGGCTGGCGTCTAGGACCCAAGATTTTTGACTTCATAGTGAGATCAGACAAGTGTTGGCTTTTCTTTTATGTCTATAGCATTAGTTACGAAGTTTTGTTCAGAAGCACATAGCTATAGTCACGATAGTGTATTCAAATTATTTGATGAAAATAGCTTTACAGTGAAATTCAAAGGAAAAGAACAGGATTTTAAAACTGTGAATTCATAGTGGGATATCCAGCTTCATTATAAATTGCAATTTAAAAAAAATTGGAAAAAAAAAATTGTTGACAAGTAAAATTTTCTGGAAATTAACAGTGAAAATTTTCCCCTTGAAGTGACAGCTAGACTGGAGTTCATACGTAAAGTGGCTAACTCATCAGTAAATTATAACTGAAGCACCCTGCTCTAGGTGTTGGATAGATTTCAAGCTTTTGAGTATCAAATTGAGGGGCCTCTAAGCATTTCCTTCTAAAGTGGTCGAAATTCCCGCAATGATATAAATGTTACTTGTATTGGGTAGTGATTTACGTTGACTTGATGTTTGTTTTTGGATTATAAAATGTGAGCAAAAATGACGTTGGTGAGTATTTTTGTGAGAGTGTTTTGTTTTGATTTTTTTTTTTAAACAGTAATTCTAAGTTCAAATACTATATGGTATATTGACAAATATTATGTTTTAAAATGTAAGAAGTACTGTGTAAATGAATTATGAACAATGCTGAAGCAATTTTGTCAACATGAAAATTTTCATGTAAAGTCATTTTCATGTTATAAGTAATAATGGCCTAATTTTGCCACAATTACAGTTTGTAGACATGATTTGGGGTAATAATAGGATGTACTATGTAATTCAAATGAACATATTAGTATAAATCAACAATTGAAAGTTTAATTAAATCTCAATCACAAGAAAAATTAAAGATTTTAATTGGAAATTTTCATCAGGATTTATCCAACCAGTTGAATAAAGGCAACAAAAAATGCAAAGGAAATTAGTTTTAAAAATTGTTTGTCATAAACTTAAGCCATAACAGTGTTTGATTGTAATAAATTACATGTAATTCATTATCATTTACTTTCAGAATATGCACATTTATTTAGCTTCCTTTTTCTCTGTTTGATGAGAAATGATAGTATATTTATACTTTGTGACCCATATTTTAACTTGACAACTTTGTTGTACAGTATTCTGTGACTTTTCCATTCCATGCATATTTGAGTTCCAGACACAATGAATTACTCAATTAGTGAAAAAGCAAAACGTGTTAATTACCGGTAAAACACGTTAAAAGGGTGTTTGTATACATGGTAGCTTGTCAGAGTGCTTCCTCAAAAATAATTGTCATTGTTTATGATACAAAGTAATACATGTATTCAAATGTTCCGAGAAAAAAATATAGAATGATCAATTTGAATCTTATTTTAGGATGATGTGACAAGATTTTGGAGAGAAGAAAAAGAAGATGGGGCGATTTACAATGTTTATCTGAAGAAAGTGACATACCACACAATCTCTGATGTAAGTACCTAATTTCAACCAGGAGAGGCTGTCATAACCTCCTCATATGTTTTTTTAACATAGTGCCAAATTTGTAGGTTTCTTGTTGCTTTAAGTGGGTATTAGGTGGGGATCCAAACTTTTACCTACTTCAGAGCAAGAGAGGGAGGACAAGAACTTCAGTTTCTTCCTTTGAGTATAATGACCCTTAGTTAGAACTTCATATGTATAAAGAAAGAGAAGAATGCTAAAAAAAAATATTAAAATGGATTTTGAATTATTTTCAAACCACCTGTTGTTTAAGAAACGAGAAAAAAGAGGAATTTTAATGATTTTAGATTTTTTTGTGATGTTGAGACTTAAGGGATGTTTAAAGCGATAGAGGAGCATGATTTATTTATTTTGTCATTTAAAAGCAGAAAACTTAACATCTGCTAAATAGTTCTGGAGAGGATTCAGAGTCATTTTTGTGTTTTCATGGATGATGTTTTAAGAGGGTGATTTAAAAAGTGCAACAGAAGCCGTGTGCCACTGTGCACTTTAAAACGGTAATTAAGCCTCTCCACGGGGTGGATTTTTACAGCATTACTCTTGAAACAAAGGTATACCTATTACAGCAGGTATATTGTTGCTGAAAAACAGTTGCTTTTTATAAAAAAAAAATCAGCTTTCCTCTCAAAAAGAATAACTTGTTAATTGTTTGCTTAAGAGCATTATCATCATATAATCAAGATTTTTATCTAAGCATGTCTAGGATGGGGTGTTTTTATGAACAGAAGCTGGGGAGTTTGGAGGAAGTAGAAGGGGAGATTACTTAATAGGATGTTTTCTGACCCTTTGAATAGCTCATTTTCAAACTGCAATAAAATGGGGAAACTGTTATGCAACAGAACAAAACAAGAACTGACTGACATCTCTTAAAGTAAAGTGTTGGAACTTTTGGCAGAAAAAGTTATTTAGGTATGCAGGGAAAAAATGTGCAAGAAATGAAGAAGTTTTCTGGGTTTGGTGAAAGATATTTGTGTTTATAAGTTGCAGCTTCATTTTGGGCTAAGATTCCAGGCTAATGTTTTCATCTCTCATCAGGTTAATAGATCTGAAGGAGAGAAAAAAAGTTTCCTTAAATCATTACATATGAAATGAATTCCACATGAATATAAGTATTTCATTACTAGTCAAAAGAAGAAACACAATATCAACTGTGAAAAAGAATGTAATAACTCTAAATAAATATAAATACATCTTTCTTTATTGGCCAGAAAATCTGTGTTGGAGTAGATATATATAATTATTTTTTTAATTATGGAGGTGATGGGGGTATACAGTAAAACATGCTTATAATGAATTGACACTTATAGTGAAGTGATTTTCATTCCCCATGACTTTAAAATATATTGTAAACTTAATGGATATAATGAATTACATTTTTAATGAAGCAAAATTGTCGCTGGCACTTTGTTATAAGCATGATTTAAGTACTATTATAAATTCTAATAAAAAAGGATTTTTTTTTAAAAAATGATTTTTCAATTCAATTTAGCATTAGCTACAAGAACTTATATTTGAAAAAAATTTAAGCCAAGAGTATAAAATATACATATTTACAAATGTGTAAAGTAATTTTATTGATAGAAATTTGGTTTTTTTGGTAATTGAAAACTGAAATGTAAATGTTGTTCAGCAAGTGTATCAGTAGCTTTCCCTGTCTTCTCATCAGTTTGACTTGAGTTCAATCAGGGTTGAGAAGGTATGGTGGTCAGTTCAGTTCTTTTATTCCTTGTATCAACAGATACATCAGATAAACATAATTACATACATGTAATTACATATAGTATATACATAATTGACATGGCTAAAGAGAATATATATAATATATATTACAATATATTCACACAATTTAAAATGACATTGAGATTAAACGTTTACATATATATATATATATATATATATATATATATATATATATATATATATATATATATATATATTGTTTTGACATAGTAAATCACTCTTAAAAAATTAATATCATAGTTCTAATTTACTTTCCCGTATATGACTTGCTTCTCTTAAAAAATTTCCAAGACCCCTTAATTCCTTTACATTTCGAGCGCTAAATAGTTGTATTGATTTATATACACTACTATTTTGATAATAATATCTTTTAATATATTTCTTTCTTATATTTTCATATGTTGGGCACTGTAAAATAAAGTGAAATTCATCTTCTATTTGTCCTGATTACATAATATGCATTTTCTATCATTTCTACTAGTATTCGTGTATCTACCCCTTTCAATATATAAATTGTGATCAGACATCCTAAATTTTGAAATTATTTCTCGATTTTTAACACTTAAAGGCTTGTTTAGGTAATATTGCAGGCAATGTGTTTCTGTAAGATATTTGTATAAATTAGCTTTGGGCATAATGTTGATTTCTTCTCTTAATTCTTGAATGTAAATATCTTTCATTCTTTGTTCAGTAAGTTTAAATGCATGTTTTTCATCATAATATGTATGCATCAAGAAGTTTAATCCTAATTTATCTAGTTCTGTTTTAATGTTTACAATCCATTCATCATTTTCCTGTACCATTTCTTCATAACACGTTTTCAGAATACAATTTTCTGTTTTTCTCAGCTTTAACCAATATTTCATAATTTTTATTTTTCTTAAAATATGGCAGGGAAATCTACCTAGTTCAAGATAAAGAAGCTTATTACTAGCATTCTTTTTTAACCCTAAAATTTTTTTACAGAACAGTACATGAACTTTTTCTATATCAATTCCTTTGTTAAAACCCCATACTTCGGTCACCAGCTCAGACATGTAGATTTTTTGGGGGTACTATAGCTCCCTTCCACCTTAGTGACCCCCCTCATAATGACCTTATTCACAGGAGATCAAAATATGTTTTTGAACTTCTTTGTCCAACAGATAAAACTTAAATTTTTTAATAGAATGGTCAGATTTTTGAGTAGGGCATGTATCTACCTTAGTAGCCTGATTTATATTCAAATATAAAAAAATAAAATCATTAAAAACGAAACCCTATGAGTATACATGAGGACATTCAACTGGAGGTGAATGTACCATAAAGTAAGGTGTTTGTCTTTTTCTTTCTTTGCTGCCTTGAATTGGGTTTGGCAGCTAGTTCACGGTGAACTAATAGTAAGATGTCAGACTATCTCCTTCAGAGGGATAATCTTACTTCTAAAAAGTTAGAATTATTATCTCACACAAAACTTAAATCATTCTTATCCATAGATGAAATGATCTAGGGAATATATCAATAATAATTGATATTTCAGATTATTGGATAGAGAGATATAATTGGGATCTATGCTGTTTTGACTTAAAATTCATATGTTTATAATTCGGAAATCAGGAAGGATTCAGCTCCCCTGCTGTTTGCTTGTATAGGTGGATAAATAACAGAGTTCGGTGATCAAGGAAATATCTTTATTAGACTAGACTGATAAAATTCAAAATTCCTAGTGATCTCCATAAGTATAAATGCCATCTGGCTGTTAACAAATTTCAGAGACAATGTTTTCATTCTAAATGACATTATAATCATTTCAATGTTTTCAAATGGAAAAGAGGTCTTCAAAGTTGAAACGATACTATACAACAGCAACATTTTAAATGCAAATATGAGGTTCTCAAAAAAAGAGAGAAAAAAAATAATTCACAACCGTAGTAAAAACAAAATAGCTAATAGCTGCTGAATAAGGGTTTTTCTTTATTTCACTTGTACTTTACTCTTGTTATCATATAGATAGCCCTGGGTAATAGGTATGATCAAATATTATGGATGAATCATGCAGATAATATTGTTTGTGTATCTGAAATCTGATAAATGTAAAAGAAAGAAATTTGTAAATCTCTATCAGTCAGTGTACCCTGAAATTATTCAAGGAAAAAAGCTTTTATGTTTAAGAATGATTTGTCATAGGAGCATCAGGGTCATTTAGGTGAGGATTTCTTTATTTAAAAAAAAAGGGGGGGGGGGAGGGAGAAGACACCTACCTCTGCTTTACTGAAAATTTAGAAAATGCTTGGCAGGGTCATTAGAATGATGTAATATTGAACACTTACAGGACAGATAATTGTTATTGCACAGTTTTAATACCGATACTGAAAAATTCTCATAAATTTTGAGATATTTAATTCAAATAATTAATATAAATCAATGGGAAATGTTTTAACTATATAATCAATAAAGGAGTAATTGAAATTACATATAAATTGGTGAATATTGGCACTCGTTGGCTGTACAAACTTACAAGCTTGTGCATTTGTACAACCAACTTGTGCCAGTTTTCTCCAATATAAGTTCAATAACCCTATAATACAGAAACATTTGAAACTCAATTGCTAAAAACCTGAGGATGGCTTATTGGGTTGACCCAAGGTCATTTGGAAAAGGAACAAGGGTCTGAAACCGTTTATACACTTGAAACTTTCCCTATGCGTAAAAAGGGCACATTCTTGCACACTACATTATTCATGATCATCTTAAAATGTCACACTGAGAAATTGCAATTTTTTTTTGTCTTCCACTATCAGCCTGTGATAGTTTTCACTGCAGTTACATTACATTCGTTTTAATTTGGGGGGGGGGGGGGTGTCGGGGGGGGGGGGGGGTCATGAAATATCCTATCTACAGAACAGTACCTCTTTGGGACAGAAAATTCAGACAGACAGACATCATGGCCATAGGCAAGGGTATATTTAGTATAACCCTAATAATTTTGCTGGTTTATAGTATACTATTGAAAACATAGCTACTTTATGCCTGTGCCCCTCAATGATAATGTCTGATGACTTCTTATTTTGCCTGTCAAGGCATTTTTGCATGGTAGTGCCTCCCCCCCCCCCCCCCCCCCCCCCCCCAAAAAAAAAAATAAACTGAAAATGCTTCTGCATCTAGAAATGTGCATGTCAGCGTCAAGTACTGGGAAATTTCAAATGTATCCTATAGTAAGAGTAGGGGTGGGAGTAATATCTGTACAGGATATTTTTTTTCAAAAATCGTGAACATTCATGCAGTTCACACTATATGGTGGGCATGGCAATATATATGTCACAATGTCAATGTACGCTTTATTTTTGTACATTTTACCTTATAGATCATGTTGATGCATCCTTTAATTAGCTTTATTTATAGATTGCACAATACTCAAACTACTATCAAGGTGCATTTCCTTAGGCAACAACAAGAGGTAGCATTTTTTTTAACTTACCAGATTTAAATTGAATGCTTTGTGTTTTTACAATATGCTGTTGAAACTCTTTGCCACAGATTGCTAGATAGCATCAAAATGATTATCATCAGAAGATATAGAGAACAGGCATACTGATATGACTTTTCTAGGTAACATATAGCATACATAGTATGAGAGGCATAATCATAATCTGTATGTGTTCCATTATAGATGGGGGGCTTCTGATCCATGTACTGTAGTAACAACACTCAGTCTTTCTTATCATGTACAACTTCTAGCTTAATATCTCTGCCGGTACAGTGCTGTGTGCAATTAATAATATTATTTACTATGAGAGTTATTGCAATAAATTAGATTTTTTTTTTTTCCCACAACTAGCAACTTTTATCATTGACAAAATTTGGTACCATTAACTGCTACAAGTAGGTTCCTTGTCTGTTCTTGTGTCATACTTTCGGTTATTTTTCAGGAGTAATTTGAATACTCCGATAATTGGTGATTGGCCATGCAATGAGTCACTCTGTTAGTTACACCAGAATGCATAAATTTTCAATGCACTTCCCTATGTATTCAGTGTGTACATGATTCGAAAATTTGATGTAACAGGCAGGATGTTATATTCATCCTGTATATAACCTATTCAGCTTAATGTGATCTCATGAGAGAACTGCATAAATTATAATTAATATTTCCTTATGTTTTGGTCTCGTACCGATATCAACAGGTGTTTACATGTACAACCTAGCTTTAAAAAAATATTTGAAAATTTAAAAAAATATACTTTACTTTATATGGAACTACTTATGGATATGTGGGAAAACAGAAAAAATACATTTAAAACCAGTTGGGAAGAATAAAATTTGTATTTTTAAGTTCGGAGACAGGTGTGCTAATAAAGTTTTTTAGTTGTGCAAATGTCTTGCAGGCTAATGTTATGTTTAGGATGTTTTTTTAATGTGATTAATCTGCTTCTGTGCAACCACAGCTTCTTGGTAAACTTTTGATAGAGGAGCCGCACCAGATCAACCTGGGGCCGATGGCTGCCTTGTTTATCAGATCATCTGCTCTTGATCTGGTGGGTGGCTAGGTGTTTACCATAGACACACTTCAATTGGGGAAACAGTTGATGTTTTCTGACTTCGTTAGTTCATGTTTGAAAGATCTGCCCAACTACATAGACAGTGAAATAACTTAAGTCCAATGTAAAACATATTTCTTTGATGATATAAATCTAATGTAGATGAGAGTTTTTTTATTTTGATCATATAATACTCAGGTCATTATTAATAGAAAGTAGAATTGGAGACTATAGGAATATGAATTGTAAACAAACATATGGATTTAATGGTGGTTTATTTTTAGCCGGGCTCATTGCTCATAGAGCAATATACCGCTATTGCCAGCCTATTCAAACAGGAAGTTGACTGACCAACCACCAAATTAAATTTACATGCAAAAATATAGTATTAACTCCCAACCACTTTTGCGACAATATGTGTACAAATGTTTAATAAAATAAACGAAACTATTGGACCTTTTGTTTTTAACATTTTCAGTTGGACCATTCCAAGGGCCATTTGATGTGGGAGACCCAAAAGATCAGAGTCATCAAAGCTGGTACTCTAGAAAAACTTGTTGAAAGTTTGGTCACAGTTAAGGGGGAGCTTGACTCAACATATGTCAACATCTTCCTTGCCACCTACAGGACCTTTGCTACCCCTAAGCAGGTTCTGGAAATTCTTATCAAAAGGTGGGTGCTTGGCGGATCGGGAGCATGCAGATTTTCTATAAAATGAAAGATTTTTTCTGTTAATCAACAGATTGGCACACAAAAATACTTTCCTTACTTTTCAGGATAGTCAAAGTCATAATTACCAGTAATGGTAGTGTTAAAGTTGTAATAATTCACCCTCCCCCTCCCCTAGTAGAAGACAAATCCATGTATAAAAACAAATGACCATCTATAACTTTGTCCGACCCAAGAACCAAACTGTTTGCCTGAGGCCGTTAAACTTCTATACTGTATTATTAATCAATGTCTAAAGATTACTGAGTATGTGAAAATCCCAACTTAAGGTCTTGACCTTGGTTTCAAGGTCATATGCAGTGAGATTTTGAAATCATATTCCTTTAATGAATAAAACAAATTCAAACTTTTAAACTTGAAAATTTTATCATGTTCTTGACTCAAGGTCAAAGACAGTGAAAAGTTGAAACAGTCTCTGAACTCCAACTTAAATATTTTGTTTGGAATTCAAAGTTTAGTTTATTGTTATCCATGATGTAAAGGTGCCTTTTAACTTTATATCAAGGTCATGTGTTCTATATTTATGACAATAGAAAAGATATGGATAGGGGAGACAGCTGTGTTCTTACTACATGAACATAGTGTTCTAACTATTCTTAAATTTTAAATGTTGGTTTATTGTAATTATAAATGACTGTGTATTATAGATATAAATGGCTAGAAAAGGACAGCAGTGAACACAAGGAGAGAAAAGAAAACAATGAAAACCAACAAAAGTGAGATTTTCATATCATTTAACTTGCCCAATTTGGATGAAAAAAATATTTCCTTTTTTTGGGAAATCTTTTTATTGATTAAAGGTAAATTAATTGTTCTTTTATGTAGGACGTTCAAGAATGTGATATCAGTGTGGATGGATACGTACCCTGATGATTTCCGAGATCACCCAGACTATACATGTCTTACAGTATTAGAGTCATTCTCGCATCAATATATACCTGACAGTGACCTTGAACTGAGAGCTCGGCACAAAATAGAAAAATTTCAAAGAGAGGCTGTGTCCAAATCAGGTATTTATGTAATATATGTATAAAACATATGAATATAATTTGGCTTTTTTATGTTTTCTTGAATTATTTTATATAACAGTAAAAAAGACAAAATAACACATGCTTTGCATTTGTAATTTGTGTGCAGTAATCTGATATTTTGTCCACACACCTGCAGATGGAGGCATAAAGTTTCAGTTCTCCATTGTGGATGAAGTTGATCACATGATTGATGCCGAGTACCAGAAGCCATTAGAATTTCTAGACATACCCAATCAACGACTGGCTGAGCAACTCACATACAAAGACGCGGTAAGTAATTGTGGAAGAGACCACCACCCCACCCATTCCCACCACTAAGTCAATCAGAATTATCATCTTAATATCGTGCAAGGTCAATGTAAGAAAAAATGCATATTTAATAGATGTTGTTGAAAAATTGATGTTATATCATATTGCAGAGAGAAGCTAGCAGTTGGGACTGCTGTTGAAGTTTGCTACAACTGTGTTTACTGTAATATATGTACATGTACTTCACTAGCATATTACCATTAAATGTATAATTATATCCCTTTTTAGGAATTATTTAAAAGGGTCATACCCCATCATTGTCTGGGGGCTGTGTGGGCAAGGAGGGACAGGAAGCTGGGTAAAGGTGGAACGATAGCCCCCAGTGTATTGGCCACCATTGAACAGTTCAACAGGGTGTCATTACGGGTAATAGCCACCATCCTGAGAACCAGGGACCTCAAGTCCTCACAGAGGGCAAAAATCCTCCAGAAATGGATTGATATTGCCCAGGTAAGTCAAACAAACCTAGGATGCATAAATTAGGGTCATGTAGACGATAATTGATACATACATGTAGATTTTATTGGTGCATATTTATATTAATATAGGAGTTAAGACAGCAGAAAAACTTTTCCTCTTTGAAAGCCATTATATCTGGACTCCAGTCTCATTCTGTGTATCGACTGAAAAGAACTTGGGCCTCACTTCCTAAGTAAGTGATCACTGTCCTCTAGATATTAATTTGCCAACACTCACAATGGTAAAAATTAATCTATATTCATAAAACCTAATATCCTTATGAGTTTTTCTGTTCAAAATTGAGATTGAATTTTCCTTCTGGGAATAGGACACATGCAGAGGGAAATAGATAAATGGTAATCCATTGCTTTTAGATTTTGTGTTTATGTGTCATCCTAACAAATTTGGTGTCTGCAGAGCGCTTTCCACTGTGGATGACCTCAGTGTACTTAAAATTTCTGATTGCCACTGAGATTGGCAATTGTGAGTTTTTACAGTAACCCAATACAATCTTTAGAATCTCCTAAAAGTGCTGCACATGCAGATTAGCAGGTGAAGTTGAAATATTTCATTTGTCTGTCTTACAGAGAAAGCATAGATTTATTTCAAGAGTTGGCAGACATCTTTAGCAACGACAATAACCAGATTTTATCTCGAGAATTACTCATGAAAGTAAGATGTGTTTTGTACGCCAAGGTCATTGCTTTTTATCTGTTAAGAGTTGAAATTTCTTTTTATCATATTTTTGTGATCTGCTGTACCTGCGTTTTGTCATCTTCAGGAGGCCACGGCTAAGTTTCCTGATCTCGATTCCAACAATAAGATACTGCGGAGACGCAATCTACAAAAACGCAGGTCCTGGATAGAAAACGTAAGTAAGAGTCTGAAAATAAATTGACAGATCGAGATAACAGCTGAATGTTGCAATACATTATGTAATGAGAATTTAATCACATTATTGGTGTCTCATCTTGTCAGGAAAGCTAAACATTAGCATTTATTTATTTACTTGATTCTAAAAGAGAAAGTGATTAAGGAGTTACTGGGTACAATATACAGTCATCTGATTGCAATTGTCATGAACATTAAACATGGAGATGAAACTGTCAGAAATATACTAAATAAAGCTGGTGATCACAGAAAGATTTATTGACTCACTGGCTTCAAAGCATATCCTAGATAATGCTAAAAACAAACAAATTTATAAAGGAATTTTTTTTAGATGAAATTGTTTGGTGTACTTTTGTAATCAGCCTTGTTCCTTTTGTAGGGAATAGTACAAGGTACTGTCCCATACCTAGGGACCTTCCTGACAGATCTTACCATGATAGACACAGCTATTCCGGACCGCACAGAGTGTGGACTGATAAACTTTGAAAAGCGGAGGAAAGAGTTCGAGGTGCTAGCTCAGATCAAACTTCTACAATCAGCGGCCCAGATTTATAACTTTCAGGAAAACACACAAATTTGGTCCTGGTTTGATTCTGTGCGGGTGTATGATGAAAGTGAATGGTAACTTTGATTTTCTATTCAAATGTCTGTAAACTAGTACTGTGGAATCATTTTGATTCGTGGGATTAAATGTTCATGGGCAATCAAAATTTTACTGGTTTGTGGGGATGTTACAGAATATTAAATGAACCGATACATTCACAACTTAGCATTAGTGGGGATATAAATTCATGGGAAGACTGACCCACGAAATCTATGAACATTGGTCTTCCATGAACAATGTTGATTCTACAGTATTAAAAGCTAATTGATCACTAAAGTAGTTCAAGGAATAAAATAATAATTCTCTGATGGTTGTATAGTTTTAACACAAATGTGATATTTATTATTTTTGCCTTTGATTTTAGAAAGGTCAGTTTTCTTCAAAAATCTAATTTAATTGATATTTGCTTTTAGCCATGACATGTCTTGTTTGATTGAACCCGTCAAAGAAGGTCCTGGTCGTTTAAAGAAGAAATCAGCAAGGTAAATATATATACTCAAATTATTGGGGAAAATAATCCCAGTATTTGGGTGTTGTGATTCCATTTGCATTGGAAAGTTATAAATTGAATGATTTATTTGTCATGAAACACTCACATTTAAGATTGAATGTCTTCCAGTTATTCAAGTTTGCTCAAAGTTGTCAAATATGGTGATAAGTAAGTAGGCATTTCTTTCTGCAAACTGTCACTGTATACACACTACTTACCATGTACGGTAATGGGTAATTTCTGCAGCTATTCAAGTTTTCGGGTTTTATCAAAATCCCCCAAGAATTAAATCACGAGATATTCCAAACCTGTATTTTTGGTACCCACAGATGTCTTCCAGAAATTGTTAATGCAGAACTTTTAAGTTGAAATTTCAAAATAATAAAATTATTTAAAAGATTTAGAAGCAGAAATTACCATTAATGGGGTGTAACAAAAGAATAGCAACATCTGATAGAAAATTAAACGTTTTCACACAAGTTCTGTTTCATTGTTCTGACATCACTGAAAATATGGTAAAAGGTTTAATATAAACATTTTGGGGATTATAATTGCATGCCATTGTCTTCTGTTGAACACTTACACATTTCTAAGGAGAGTACTGTATCATATGATTTTGTTGGCAACTTGATACCAATCTGTATTTATTATATGTGAATTGAAAAAATGTTTTTGTTTTTAGACTAATTTATCGTTCAACAACAAAGCAAGTTCAAATATTTGACAGTGACACTAGCTAACAACATTTATTGTCTTTACAATCTGAATACTATTTTTGCAAGTCTTCAAAGTTCTTTATGCTGCAAGTTAAGGCAGTTCCTTTATACATACATGTACATGTTCATATATCATGCTAGAAATATTCATATACATGTACATTACAGACTTCTAGCTTATAAATCAATTCACTTGTATAATTTTCAAGTTTATATGCATGTGTAATTGATACACATCTATCTTTAAGTCAGCATTATGAATTTCTCTTCTGTGATTTTTTAACAGTATTGTATTTGTATGTATTTACAGCAATAGTATTCTCAATTGAAATACCAAATGATGAAATAAGTAATGTCATTGTAAGATGTATGGAATAGAACTATAAGTCTTACTCACTTTATAATTTTACTTATAGTGGAAAATTAAAGAAGTGAATTCTAGTCTGTAATTTGGTAAATTTAACTTTTGATTTTCTTCTCCCCCCACAGTTTGGGTACCTGCCCGCCTCATTATGAGGGCACTTACTCCCTCTCTGTTGAGTTGTGGTCTGGATAATTCCATAGTCAGTAATTTTAACTCTTGGTTTTCTCCTCTCCCCACAGTTTGGGTACCCGCCCGCCTCGTCATGAGGGCAGTAAGCTATCCCTGTTGAGTTGTGGTCTGGATAATTCCAGTGTCTGTAGTTCTAACCTAGATTCACCTGCCTCTCCCTCACAAGGGGTAAGTACCTTTTTTTAACAACACATTTATTAAATCAATAATTCAGAGAACTATTAGCTATGGAGAAGTTGTACCATGTAATTTTTTTGGTTTTGTTTTGCTATATTCAAATTTTCGCTTTCTTTGTGAGCATTTTTAAATTGTGGAAAAAATAAAGAATCTAGGGGGTTTAGCTGAACCATATGTCAGCTAGTCAGATAAAGAAATCAAGGAATATATTTCTCACAAATTTCACTTTTTCTTAAAATTTTTTGAACTGTTTATTAACATCATCTTCGCTATCCAAGGGCTTCTGATACGCTACTCTCCTCATAAGCCCTTGGCATACGGTGTTAAAAAAAGTTGGGATTTTTTTCTCAAGTTGTGATTGGAGTTGATCGACATCGTTCGACCAATCAGCAATTGTTTTTTGTAAATGACGATATTTGCGTTCGGGATATATCTTGACTCTTTAATATCGGTAATGTAAAACGCAAGTAAACAATGATCCGTAAGATAACATGCCATTCTATGAATAGCAATATAGTGTCATCCAATTTCTAAAGCAACGTGCAAAATATGTGATTAAGAATCTATACTGAAGATGTAGATTTGCATTTTTACATGTTTAAATAACAAATTAACATAACTCAATACCTTCTTGTTAATTATTCTTTAAAAACAAAATTTTTTTAAATACACTTTTTATTTCTGTCGATGACGCAATCTGTGCTTACCTGGTAAGAATCATGATCACGTGACAAAAACAATCCCGTCTTTTGTCAGCACCGTATGCCAAGGGTTTATGAGGAGAGTAGTGTATCAGAAACCCTTGGCTAGCGAAGATGTATTAACATATGAATACAAAATTGACAATAACTGAATAAGGTGACTTCAAAATTGATTATGATTAACACACCAAATTGAAATAGCAGAACACAAACACTAAATTAACACAAAAACTGACATATTTAATTTTAATTTTCTCTTCAGATATAGCAGGACCATGATTAGTGATAGGTAGGATCAGTGGGGCCGTAATAGAAAATCAAAGAAAAATATCTTCTTTTAAAACAGTATCATCATGATTAGTCATATTAATATGCAAGCATCCTCAGGTAGTGAAGATTTTTAAAAGTTTGTTCATATTATGGCCCCTGGGGCTAGAATGGGGCCAATGTTCTGAAGAAAAGCAGAGCCATTGTGACTCGATCAGATGAGCATTGTTACCCATGGGCCTCTTGTGTAGAGAGTAGGATAAATATAATACATATTAAAATCCCCATGGGTTTGTTCAAGTCATCGCCCCTGGGGCTAGAATGGGGTCAATGTTCTGAAGAAAACCAGGCCCATTGTGACTCAGGTGAGCATTGTATCCCATGGGCCTCTTATTTAGAGAATAGGCCTACATATTAAAATTTCATGGGTATTTATTTTTACTACAAGTGCTTCACCACTAAAATCTCAACACTCTCATTAAACATATACTTAATACCTACACGGTACATATTAATACTCAGTATACAGAATGAGAAGCACAACCCATGTTAAATGTTCTGTAGAAAATGCAATGTCAAGTGTTCTTGTTAAGAATCTAGATATATGTATCATCATTTTTTTACAGCATCGTAAGATTGAGAAATTTCCGATACACATACTTGCATACCAAAAAACAGGCATGGACATATGGCTCGGCTAATCACCCCAACATTCTTTGCATAAAAATTGTCACCAGTTGTTACTCTATAGATTACGTGGTACATGGATTACTCTTAATAAACCACTGGGAGAATAATGCAAAAATAGGAATTTGCAAATTAAGTCTGTGTTTTGGAATATTTTGAAAAATTGTGATTCACAGAAAAAAAAACCCTGTTATACCATATCTCTTATGCAAGTATATAGTGTGGCCTAGCTGAGTTTTGAAAGAATTTCATTTATGATTGGTAAATTTAAGATGAAAAAACCTAGTGGTTTGAGAGTTTCCTGTCATTGAAACTATTCAATTTATGATTAGATGGCCATTGAAAATTCTTTACTACAAACTCAGTCTATTAATAATTCATTAAGATTGTATAATATTGAGCACTCCTAAGTGGTAACTAGCAGGTGCTCTTCAATTCCTTCAACCATTCTCTATTTTGATTATGTCTTCCTTGAGCTACTTCTATTTTTGGTATTTTGGGGGAAGTTATTTCTATATTTGGATAAATAATACTTAATTGTCTCTATATTTAGATGTCCCACTCCTCCTCCACTTCCTCCCTTCTGTCATGTGACAGTGACACAACCGTGTCGTCACCATTCCGATCTTCTGACACCTGTGTCATTAAAGTCCGCTTCGAGTCGGGACCTGAATCAGATACTCATGTCTACAAAAGTATAATGGTGAGAAATTGTCATTTTTAAAATGGGAATATTCAACCCAAATATGAATATTTCAGTTGCTGTTAATTTTTTTTTTTTTTTTTTTTTTTTTTTTTTAATAATTTTTGAAATACCAGTACGTAGGGGTCTAGTAATGACATGAAAAAGTTTCTGTTAAATAAAATGCAGTATAATAATAAAATACAGTATGTTGGTTTTTGTACAGACTTATCTGTAGATAAGAGTGACCTTCACCTTTGATTTGTGACTTTAAAAAGTAACTGATGAATATGTCTTTGAGGTCAAATGTGAAGTCAAATGGACCCACCCAAATTGATAAAACTCTATTACTATTGGAAAGAATTCCATATTGTAAAAAAAAAAAATCAAGGTTAAAAAAGGAAAAATATTGAAGAAAATTGCATTTCAAGTTAGTAAATTAGTAGTGTTAGTATTAAAGTTTTGTTCTTGGATTTCAGTTAAAGAATGCAGATCACACACACACTGTGATAGATAAAGTATTGGACAAATACTCTAAAAAAGGTCCGTCCAGTAATTACTGTCTTCTGCAAGTCCTGTCTGATGGAGGTAGGTTCTGGGGAGGTAACTCTACATCAGCTTACAAGAACCTAAATCAAGGTTCTGAAAAAAAAGTGTATAATGTTAATTGATTTTTACCTAAAAGCAATGGGAGATAAATGAACATGTATTCTTTATTTTTTTAATTATCTTGAATGTATGATGGAAATTGTAGTTGTACAAGTTAATTACTGTAAATGTACTTTTTTCAGTGGAGTCATAATTCAACGGAATTACAATTTATGTTCAAATCCAGGGGTAGAAAATTATGTACTGGTAGATTTCTTAAATTGCCACCATATGCCTTAAATATACTTTAAATACGCCTGGACAAATTTCTGCAGAAAATCGTGACCGCGTGCATAGCATAAATTAATACCACACAGAAAAAAAGTACCTCTACAATATTTCATTGTAATTTTAAACATTTGAAGTACCATTATATTTTGTAGTTTATTGTTTTATAATTTTTTTTTTACAGAATTATTAATTCCAGAAAAAGTGAATGTGTTTTATGCCATGAACAATAGTGGTGGTTCTGAACCGGTGTTTGTAGTGAGAACCAAACAGGACCACGAGGCTCGCATACAGCACAGGAAGCGAGGCCGGCGGAAACTCAAAAACTGGAGTCTCTAATTCGTTCATACTTTGTCTATTGAGGAAGCAGGTGTAATTTTGGTGCAATCATGCTCTGGTTTCACAGTTCATTATCTGCAGCTATTTTTTTTGTGTGCAATATATGGTGTAGCAGTAATTGATCAATATAATTATGTCATATCTACGGTACAATACTGGAAAGTGAGTAAAATCACACAGGTTTGAAATCTTTGGAAAAAAGAAAGAGGAAAAAGTTTGCAAGCTGCTTCAGCATTGCAACATTATGTGCAATATTAATGAACAATGGCTGCCATGCACATGAAGAATGTCAGTGTTCAAGAATTCCCATTTCTGTCTCTCTTGTCATTGTAACTAATACATTCATTGTTAACTCCTCGCAAAAGCTTATAATTTTTTTGAAAAATTTCATGATGTCTTTTGTATAGGTTACAAGATGGTACCTTTTGCAGCATATCTATGCAGGTGTAGATTTCATCATCAGTTTATATGTTGTGAAATTTAACTTGTGTGTTGTTTATCATATCTTAATTCTCTCAATGTTAGATTAAAAAGTAAGTTTTACCAGTATTTCTTCATTGGTCTACGTTTTGGTAGTACCATGTTTGTAAAATGTTCCATGGAAATACAGTATACATGTATAATTTTTTTTTTTTGTATTTTAATAATGAGATGGAGGTTTGCTTTTTGTATTGATGTAAAATACCAGAAAAGTATTTGTTAGATGACATGGGTATGCATAAAATTCGACAGGTAATAAAAATCAAGGAAATCTTTCTATGTCAGTAAATTAACTTGTACATGGTAATCAATCTGAACAGAAAAAAGACTACATAGCAATCACAAGAATTATATACTAGTAAATGGTGATATGAAGAGTTTATATTGTTTATTGATGTCACAGATCAGAACTAAATGTACATATAGAAACTTTATTTATCAATTGCAAATCAATAATCTATACTATAACATCACTGTTCTGGATGTCATTTTTTTCAGATACTGACTGATAGTACAGACATCAAAGTACTTGCTGGGATATTTTTAGCTCACCTGAGCCAAAGGGTCAAATGAGATTTACTGATCATATTTTGTGTGTGGTCTGTAAACTTTTAATATTTTCATCTTCTTTGGGACAAACACGGGGTCAATTTAAAACAAATAATATATTCAAAGAAAGGCAAATTTTTCATTCAAAGGGGAAGAGATTATAAATCATGAAATTAGAGTGGAATTGTTTGAAAGTATTCTATAGTATATTGCATCGGTCTGAAAAAAGACTAAACTTTATATGTAAGGGCTTTGATATACATGACTACATGTGTAGTGAAGATTCATTTTTTTCACATTATTTTCAGATTTGTTTTTGTTTGGGCCAAAGACCTCTATAAATTAAGATGGCCCACGATAGAAGGCTAAAAAATTCTACATTTGAATATATAGATGAGCTTTGATTCAGAAAGAGTGCAGTGTGTATGTGACTCAGGTGAGCACTGTTGCCCACAGGCTTCTTGTTTTTAATGTGACAGGGTGATTTATATAGAGCACAAGGTATTTATCAAGTTTTTTTAATGAAAACTGTCTGAGATGCACATTAAAATGTACAGTATTTTGTTCTTTGGAGAGTTTTAACCACGATGCTGGTTTTGACTGACATACGAAATGGCTATGATTATATGTCAATGTACGTCTTAGACTTTACATGTTTATATATATATATATATGTTCTGTATGGTTGTGATAAGTATCCTAAATGCTCTGTGACTAAACAGAAGCTATATACACTTGTATAGCCAGTAATTTGAATTTAACGGAAATTCTGTCTAGTCAGTAGAGATATATCTTTTCGAAACCCACCAATGGTTATTTTTAATGCATGTCAAGTAATCTTTTCGAGACCCACTGATGGTTAATTTTTTTATAATGTGAGGTATATCTTTTCGAAACCCACCAATGGTTTATTTTTATTAACTGCTGATGATTAATTTAATTAAAATTATTTTACAGTTCAGAAATTTTGGAATTAATGTGTTCCAAGTTTGTATACATCAATATTTTATAACTTATAATACTGTTTGCTATTTTTTTTTTACATGTATATTTTTATGCATATGTTGAAGACACAGGTGCTCGATTTTTTCTTAATAATATTTAGAAATCCAATCAAATTGCATGTTTTGGTGATAGTTGGACAAAAGAAATGTTTTTCTTCAAATAATCTGTCTGTTTGGCATATATTTTAATTTAGTAGATTAACTGATTTTTTTTTTATGATCTGTGAAGTTTATTTAGAATTACATGTACTACTTTGGAAAGAGATTCAAGTATTTAAAACTACAGCAATTAAGGTATATACAAAGTGGCAGCACCCACAAGTTATATAATCTTAATTTTCTGTTCATTGTTAATTTCTTTCATTACTTTGTTCCTTGTTTATTTTTTAAAAAGTTTCATCAAGGAAAGCAAGTACATGTTATTTTGTCAGCAACAAAATGCTCTTACCCCTCCATCAAATGAAACTTAAAACATAGCTGGATCTATGATATGAAGAATTTAAACATTTTAGTCATAGTGATGATAGAGGGTGGGCAAGTTGGAAATTATATGTCAAAAACGAACATGCATTTATTATATGTCTATTTTAATACACGTACTCTAAGAAATGAATGAATATGGAACCTAACAACTCAAAACAGTGTGGTTAAATGAAGCCTAAACAGTACATGATAAAGGACTTATGTAGGAATTTCCCACAAAATGCAATAATTGTAATGTTATAATAAATATTAATATGAAATTGTTATTTATTGTTTTATCATGTCTTTCCCCAAACTTTGACAAGGGTTGAAGAATCTCTTGTCATTCAGGAGCAGTAATATATCTAAATTCCTTCGAAGGATACAGGCATAAAATGGCAACACAATTTGATTCACTGTCACCAAATTTAGTTTCTTTCATTCCAGTGAAAGGTTTCAATATTATAGCATGGAATGGAATTGTGCAAGATGGACTGACCTTAGTTGAGATGTTATATTCATGGATCAGAGATGACGACTTTTAATTCTTAATATAAGAAGTTATTCTAACTTGCTATGTTGCACACGACCTAAGACTGTTATGGTCTTTACTGAAAGTTACATATAGTGCAATATGTCAAAACTTTTGTCCAGAGTATGTATAACTTGGGAAACAGACTTTGTAGCACATGCCCAAAGATTGGATATACGGTATTGTAATTTTGAGGTTCAAAATGTTGATATTAATGTTCCCAAGTTAAAAATCATGCTGCAATGAGAGGTTTTCAGTTCACAAATCTTTCAAATGTTAAAATATTTAGTGGACTGGTAACTCTTCATGCTGTCAACCATGATGATAGATGCATTATGATCTTGATCACATTCAGTCCTGGGAGAATGGCCAGGGGTTATGTTTCAGGCATCAATTTCTATCAGAACGTCTTTTCTGTATTTTTAAAATGATAAAAATAAATGAATTCATTAAGCTGATTTTTTTTTCTTGAAAATTTAAAGACTTTGAACAGGCCAAGTAAAGCAAAAAAAGTGCCCCCCCCCCCACTTCCACCAACTTACATGTACTAGTAATTTATTGGCAAATTCACTGTTGCTGTAACATTCTCCATATTGGGCAGATTTAAAGATTTTTCTCAAGCAGATATTGCTCCTTTCTTTGTCATTTAACAACAAGCCAAGTCTAAACCCACAGCAATTTGACAGAATAAGCAATGGATCCAATGGGTATCCATATACTGGTAGATATTTCTATGAAAATTTATAATCTTTTCTCTTCTTGCTCATAGGTATATTCCAATGGTGATTTCGTTTACATAATAAGCATAGTGGTGTTGCAATAAGTCCAAATTGCTTCTACTGAACGTACAATCCATAGAACTGATGATTCAAGAGATTAACTTTCTGAATGCTTTTATTTTTAAAAAAAAAACATATCCATCTAAAATCTATAATGATTCACAATAAAATGAACTCCCTGTATCGGCACATATGAAACCTTGTAAACTGTTTCAAACAAAACAATATTTTTAAATGTTGAACTCATGTATGACCAACAGATATTTGAGAAAAAACATGTTAATATTTATTATATCGGACATTGCCACATACAGCTGCAGCACACTTCATGCTTAAAATAGTAAAAAATCTCAACAGAAATCAAGATATTTGCAATATCTACCATTTGATAACATGAAATAAGAAAATGACATTCGTTTTTAATTAAAATTTGAGTGGTACCTTGGGATAATAAGAGAAACACTTTTTTTCTCCAACATCAAACACTGAAATGATACCTTTAAGATCCACTCTTAAACTGAACTATACACATCTGCGAATAATACTAATCGAGTAAATTTTTTTAACATGATGAAGAAAAATGACAAGCACACATGAAAATGTATTACACAGTTTTGATCCCTTCTTTGTCTTTTTTATATGATATACAATGCACATGTAAAGAATATGAGACCACAGTGAAAACAAGAGGCCCATGGGCCACAACGCTCACCTGAGTAACTTTGGCCCTGCTGTTCTTCACCAGACTTTCCCCCATGTAATACACCTATTGTGGTCCCATCCTATCCCAGGGGTCATGATTTTAACATTTTAGAATCTACACTACCCCAGGATACTTCTACATTAGTTTCAGCTTTTCTGGCCCAGTGGTTCTTGAGAAGAAGATTTTTAAAGATTTTTTCTATATATTTCAATGTAAAACTTGGATTCCCTATTGTGGCCCCACCCTACCCCTGGGGGCCATGCTTTTAACAATTTATATCTACACTACCCCAGGATACTTCTACATTAGTTTCAGCTTTTCTGGCCCTGTGGTTCTTGAGAAGAAGATTTTTAAAGATTGTTTCTATATATTTCAATGTAAAACTTGGATTCCCTATTGTGGCCCCGCCCTACCCCATGGGGGTCATGATTTTAACAATTTAGAATCTACACTAACCCAAGATGCTTCCACATTAGTTTCAGCTTTTCTGGCCCAGTGGTTCTTGAGAAGAAGATTTTTAAAGATTTTTTCTATATATTTCAATGTAAAACTTGGATTCCCCATTGTGGCCCCGCCCTACCCCCTGGGGTCAGGATTTTAACAATTTAGAATCTACACTACCCCTAGATGCTTCCACATTAGTTTCAGCTTTTCTGGCCCAATGGTTCTTGAGAAGATTTTTAAAGATTTTTTTCTATATATTTCTATGTAAAACATTGATTCCACATTGTGGCCCCGCCCTACCCCCAGGGGTCATGATTTGAATAATTTAGAATCTACACTACCCCAGGATGCTTCCATATAAGTTTCAGCTTTACTGGCCCTGTGGTTCTTGAGAAGAAGATTTTTTAATGACCCCACCCTATTTTTGTCTTCTCTTGATTATCTCCCCTTGTGAGGGGACTTGGCCCTTCATTTAAACAATTTAAATTCCCCTTCACCCAAGGATGCTTTGTATCAAGTTTGGTCAAAATTGGCCCAGTGGTTCTTGAGAAGAAGTCAAAAATGTGAAAAGTTTACAGACGGACGGACGGACTGACAGACGGACGGACGACGGACAAAATGTGATCAGAAAAGCTCACTTGAGCCTTCGGCTCAGGTGAGCTAAAAAGTTTAAGGCATCCATTTATAGCTACTCCAACCAGACCAGATTAGGAATCATTCCTTGTATCAACTTTCTCTCTGTCTGGTGAGGCTTCATCAATATCCCTATGATGTTTCGAGTGTGATTTATGCTTAGAATTATGCTCTTTGGACTTGGATCTATGCTTGTGCTTTTTTTCTTTCTTTTTCTTTTTCTCTCTGGATCCTGACCTTGATCGCTGTGACCTTGCCTGTATTCTTTCTTTGCTCCTGGACCGTGACTGATGCTGTGACCTTTCTTTGCTTCTTGAACGATGCTTAGGTCTTTCTTTGCTTCTTGATCTGTGGCTCCTCTGCCTTTCCCTACTCCTTGATCTGTCATTTCTTTTATCTCTCTCCTGTCTGCGACGCTCTCTCTCAAGCTCCCTGGCAAAATCATTCCGAGGTGACCTTGACCGCCTAGGTGACCGTGACCTTCTTCTAGACTGTGAATATCTTGGTGGGCTTCTTCGTCTATAGGGTGACCTAGATCGATGTCTTCTAGGGGACCTTGATCTTGCTCGGACAGGTGATCTAGATCGATGCCTTCGAGGGGACCTTGACCTTCTTCTGGGGGGAGTTCGTCTTGGAGGTGTATGTCTGTAGTCAGGTGATCTAGCAAAAAAACAATATCAAAGTTGATAACCTCTCCCAAATCATTACACTGCTATCATCTACTTGAACATTGAGTAAACAGAGAAAAGTAACATATTGTTCAGTTATGAAATTTGTCAAGATACCTATTTCTGCGATGAAGATTTCTTTCAGCTTCACCAAATGAGACTTCCCCATCAGGAATGTGCCTCGGCCTCCTGTGGTCCTCCTGTTCCTCTTCCTCCTCCTCCTCATAGGTGGGAGCCTGGGGTGGCCTCTCCTTCAATTTTTGCATGATGTCCTTCTGCACAGGGACAGGAATCCTGGGAAACAGTGTGCAGTACCATTCCAGTTTTACCATCCACTGGCGGAGTACCTCCCCAATTGTCATTTTGTGTCCACCTCCCGCTTTCACATCTATTTCCTGCAAAAATTCAGGGACAAAACTTGAATCTGAATTACATCACATGGATACAATTGGCAGGTGTTGCTCTAGACTCTTGCACAAAGAAAATGGAATATGAAGTTAATAATTTTCACCATAAATCTTTTTTAATCTTATTATCATTATAATAGAAAATACTATGAAGTATTTGTACAAAACCAAGATATTTCTTGAAATATGTTTCCAAGTGAACAGTTCACCTACACAACAATTAATGTGCCATATTAGTATAACTGCATTATAGTAAACTGCATTTTGTATTCAGATTGAAAACATGGATGCAAATACTTGAGAATTTCATTCCGCATGTTCCATCATGTTGCATGTATAGTGTTTTTCCTTTCCCAGAAATTTCATACAATGATTCAATTCTTTGGAGAGTAAAATTTTTCGAATTTGGGGACATGCGAAACAAATAAATGAACCCTATTCATGCAACATTGTGGGGTACAAGATTGACCTAAATATGAGATGACTGAAACTTTGCACATTCTACAAACAATTCAAAATACCACATATGCATGAACATTTATAACAAGGTATGCTGAATATCTTAACCTCTTTGGGACGAACGCTGTAATCTGGTATCAGGCCTCTACACCGCAGAGACTAGAGCTAACACCCTGTAGTATACAAATAGTAGTCAAAGCAAAAAGTACAGCAAAATAAAGATTTTTACATCATTTTAAGTCATTAGTAGAAAAAGTTATGAAACAGATTTCCTACTTTGTAATAACTCTATACTGATTAAGTAAAAAATATCTTGTAAATGCTTGTTTGAAATAAATTGAGTCAAGTGATTTTGAAAGTGAAAGTAGGAAATTCTGTTTCTGGTACATTACCCGGTTTTTGGCAGACAAGCTGTCCTTTCATACCTCCTCATCATCCAGGTAAGGCTCGTACCAGTCCCACATCTCCTTTGGGTCCTGGCAGTATCTAAGATACAAAAACCAGGGTCACATTCATCTTTAAAAATATTGTGTAATATGCATATTCAAAATTTCTTAGCCAGATTTCAAATTATGATTTTTAGAGATTTTTTCTAAAAACTTTAATGGGGAATTATGACTTCTCAGTTCTGTATAAAAGTTATCTAGTCTGGGTAACCTGGCACTGTAAACAATTAAAGCACCAAGAACAAACCTGATGTACATGAATCCCAGGCCCCGAATATATGGTGAATCCTTGTGGGTAATTAATCCCATCAGCTGTTTGCGTGTTAGTTTCAGTGTGTACAATTTGTACAGTAGACAGTATGCACTCGAAACTATTCCACCTGCACCTACTCCTCTTACCTGTAACACAAATGTAAAAACAAAACATTGACTTTTTGTAGAAATAATGCACACAGCAGGAATGTTGATTTCTATACAAAAAAGACTGTGTAAATTTTCATTTGATCCATTTCTTTGCTTATATTCACCTTTCAAACAAAGTAACGTAAATAAAGTGAACCACAGTAAAACTTATAGCGAAGTGCCAGGACAAACAATTTTGATTGGTTATAGACATAATTCTTTATATCTGTTAAGTTTACAATACGTTTTAAAACCATGGGGAATGAAAATCACTTGGCTGTAAGCGTGAATTCATTATAGGTATGTTCATTATAACCATGTATAACTGTGCTAGTGCTGAGGAGCAATAAATGAGTTTGCTGTACTTTTAAATGTTCAAATAATATCTCATATGTGTGCAAAACTGAGAATAACTAAGAGATAACCTAGTTTGCTTTAATGATCAGTTTGTCTCTAGTATGATTTTTTTCTGTCACTTTAAATACTGTCTGTGCTGAGTTGTTTAGGGAATAGTAGGATGAAATATTACTGTTCTTTGACAAGAAGTAATCTAAAAATCATAGTTCTCCAATCTGGGTTCTATTTAATCTGCCAAAAATTTATGGAACCACTTGTAGTCAGATTCAGCAAGTTTTACTGTATGAAGCTTTTACCCTCAACTATCCAGTAAGTGCATTATTGTATTTTAATTCTTTCTCAAGTTAACATACCCCTCCACACATCCCTGTCTGTCCAGCTGTCTTCCTACTTCCTTTTTCCCATGGTTCTAAATGATCCACCTGAATAAGGTAAAATTATAAAGACATCATAATTCAAATCATACCTAGCAATTAGAATCGACTCTCGAGTGACTTGTTGTTTGTCACTATCTTTTGTGAAGAATGATATTGAAAATAAAAATTTTTAAACTTCATTGCACTTTAAAACTGAATTATTCTTTTAATATTTACATGTATAAGAATTTTTTTTGTGAAATCAATTACACTTACGAAGATTAATCAACCTAAAGAAAAGGTCTTACCTCTGACTCACCTTGTAGTAAATTTCATCAATGACCTCATGGTAGGTTTTTAACTCGTACAAGTTAACTTTGAAGTATGGTGATGCCTGGATGTTTGTTAGAATTAATGGATTCAGGTTCATCGTTTTCTCGTTCCCCCATGTGTTCAGTGGGTTGTTGGGAGCCATGATCTAAGATGGTACCTAAATTGGACTACATAAAAATATAATACATTTACAATGTAGTTCTTTTAATTTTTATATCTAGTGGTACAAACTTTGTAATGTCCAACAATATTTAATATTTTGCAGAGAAAAACAAGTAATTTGGATCTTTATTCAAAAACTTCATTAATTTTGAAAAAATAATGTTCAACAGTTCAACAATATGGAAATATTTTTGATAAACATACTAAAAGTACTCAATTAATCTTTAGTATTTGAAATGAATTATTATTTTCATTGAATCTTGATGCAACTTATAATATGACCTCTTTATATTAATATCAATACTAAAGAGAAACAGATAAATACATACGATTTTTTAGAAGGGGGGAGGGGAGAGAGAGAGACAACAACATAAAAGATACCTAAAAGTCTGTGAATGGTAGCCAAAAATTCTCCTCACACAATTTGGCTGGCAGCTGTAGGTACAATGAAGCAAACATCATTAGTTTATTGAGACAGGAAAAAAAATGCTACACTGGAATTACAGTAATTAATCGATATTCAGTGTATTCTAATCAAGAAATTACTGTACACCGAAGAAAAATGAAGTTGCATCATTAGATACCTAGTAGATATTTTGCCATTTCCATCATTTCACTTAAATGGTACAAAGAAAAGACAAATAAATGTTTGTGAATTTGTCATATATTAAGATCATTAGACTCTTTAGTTAAAGCAAACTCACATTTAAAATGATACTTTTATCTGTTTGTAGTGGAGATGACAGTGATCTCATCAAATTTTCCAACTTTTTTAATATTAACATGTAGATCTGCTAAATATTTGGTTCAAAAGTATGTTAAATCCTGGTTGAGAAATACTGGAATTTAATAGTTGAAGGACCAATTAAAAAGAACCGAGATCAGTGTTTGTAGTGTTTGAAACTCACTGTAAAATCAGGTGGACTGCATGCAGGGCTGAATGCCTGGATGCTCAAAAAAGCCATCAGCCCTGTCAAAGATCTACTAGCCCCCCCCCCCCCCCCCAAAAAAAAGAGAAAAAAATTGCTATTTCCAAAAATTATTTAATTTTTACTACATGAGTCGTGATGTAGTCTGCCTGTGGCTGGCTTCTATTAAAGTGATTATGTGACTATAAGTACTCATTACGCTGCGTTTCTGGTACAATAAGTGGTTTGAGACAAATTTATCAAATGAATGTAAATTTTTTAATTACATGTAATGGACAGTTTAACATGTCCAGCAAGTCAGTACAAGCAAATTTGTTCACCCGCAGCAAAATTTATGTGTCTCAGGCAGTCAGGTTCAAGTTTATTTCAAACACTGTTGAGATAAACGCTGGTGATCAAGGCTTGTCCAGTTGATGCAACAGATTCCAATGTGCATATTGAGGCTAAGTTCCTCCTAAATAGCATTAGCTGGTGAGAGTGAGATTCAGATTGGCTGTGAAACTCACAGGTACTTGGGTCTAGGTTTATAAATATGTATGTACCTTATTGATATGTAAAAATAAAAAGTACTTTTTTAACATATCAATATAAAGGTACATACATATTTATAAACCAAGACCCAAGTACATGTATTGAAACTTTTTGACATACAACTGTAGATTAGAATCAATCTAATCAATTTTTCAAGAGCCGAACCAAATCTCCCTGAGATCACTCATCAGAATGTGTAATTCTACAAGTTGTTTCGACTACAATTCAATCTTTGGGCATTTCTCTATTAATAAAAAAAAGTCATGAGTCTGATGAGATCTTTAGCATGTCTAGAGCAGGCCAGCGTACCATTTTGCTATTAATGTTGGCCGAGGCTATCCGCACGACGGTCGTGCTAATTACCAGTGTTATCCGCACGACGGTCGTGCTGATTACTGAAGTTATCCGCACGACTGTCGTGCCGATTGCTGAAGTTATCCGCACGACGGTCGTGCTAATAACGGAGGCTATTCGCACGACAAACTTTGAAAGAATTTTATATTACATGTAATTTGTTTTTTGTTTATAACTTTATATTATTTTAATCCAAATGCTCATTTAATGTTCTAACCAACGATTATGCTGTTTTGTCGTGCGCATACGAACAACAAATACTTTATTTATATAAATAAATTTTTACTCGGTGTTTTGCTATTGTATGTAGAAACTCAAAGCGAATTTTACACATTAGACGAGACACGAAAAGTGAACTTATCCCTTACCATGCTTACTCTTCAGAAATTCTTAGCTTATTCAAAGGCTAGCTAGAGTGTTTGCAGTGGCATAATTACGATTACGGTTTTTCAAAAAGATAAAACGGCCTTTTTCAGTCGAAATACGACACCCAAATTTCAATTTTATATTATATATTAAAAAAAAGCTTCAGGACAGTCCGACACTGACGGTTAGTTTACCCCATTTTGTGCAAGTAGTGCCATTTAAAAAACTAGAGTTTTTTTTTCTTTAAAATTGTCTGGAATGTATATGAGGTGGAATGGGTTGATATTAGATAGAAAAAAATGTCTGGAATTTTTTTTAAAATTACAATATTCATATATTTGGAATCTTTGCTTTTAGGAGGGGTATAAAGAAGGCCTTTTTTAAACCTGCTTCTCAAATTTTAAGGGAATTTGAAATATGTGCAATCTAGGGGTTATTTGAAGTGTCACGGCATGGCTTGTACACTACAAATTTTCCTGAGATTCAGAATTTTTTAGACTTGAATATTTATAGCTCTGTGCCAAATTTCAGGTGAGTTGAGGCAGTGAAATTCTTTAAATTAATTTTTATGTTATAAAGGAATATCAATATAATAATTGGTAGTCTGTGTCCTATGATACATGTACACGTGAATTATCCAATGCCCTGTTCACACGGAGAGTTTAATTCGCAGTAAATTAATGCGAAGTAAAGTAATGCGAATTAAACTAATGCGAATTAAATTGCGTTCACACGATAGCTAATGCGAAGTAAACTAATGCGAATTATAATTTTATTTCTACAACAAGGCTATTCAGTAAGGCTATTATGACGTCATTTATAAATCACGTAATATTGTGCAGAGCAGATATCATTTGACACAATGTCATTATAGTGTCTGTAACGTTACACATTTTAGAGATTAACAAAATTTTCCTTTGTTTTCCACTCAAAAATAGCACAAGTACCTATATTTGACCATCCACATGTGCCTGTGACTTAATTCTGCCCTTACGCATGCGTCAAAATTTAATTCGAATTAGCTTCGCTTAGCGTTCACACGGAGCTAATGCGAAGTAATTTAGTGCGCAGTAAACTAATTCAAATTAAACTAATTCGCATTTAGTTCTCCGTGTGAACGCGGATCAAATTTAATTCGCAGTAACTTACGTTTAATTCGAATTAAACTCTCCGTGTGAACAGGGCACAAGATTACGGTCTCAGTATTGTAATAAAGTAGACAAGATGTGAATCTATCCCATGTTGTTGTTTTTTTTTTTAATATTTATATTTACCAGTGTTTACTACTCTGAAGTTAAATTCGGTGTCTTTTTGTCTTTTCTTTTATGGATATGGATTATATCGTATCACATTAATTTTAAAGAATTTTTGAATGAATTTAAATGTTCCTGTATATTTGAAAAACTCCTAACAAGTTTGATCAGCGTACTTATATAAGAAAACGTTTAGACGAAACTTTATATATGTTGACGATCAACTGATCAAAGTATATAATTATGCATAAATTTACTAAAAAATCCTCTATGAATATATTAGAAATTAATTGATTTACTGTTTAAAATAAGAAATTATTTTAAGATAAAATAAATAGGGAAAATACGACAGAATATTTTCATCATTTTATAATATCTATGTGAAGTAATGTAAACGTTATTTTTTCCACGGGGTCACAATTCCACGGAATCACAAATTCTGTTCAATTTGCAGATAGAAAATTATCCGAATTTTGGATTGCCTTTGCACATCTTAAAGATTTTTAAACTTGTACGCTGTGATAAATTTTCACATATAACGAGAAAAAATGTAGGTCTACAGTATAATGGAAGGAGAGAGAGAGAGAGAGAGAGAGAGAGAGAGAGAGAGAATTAATAGTTAAGACCATCCAGAAAAAAAATGGAAAATTATGGAAAGAGAATGTAAACACCATAAAGACGAAAGAAAATTATTGAAAATAAATAGCTATATTTTTTTATATTTCCAGTCAAAATAACGTTAGAAGTACGTTACATGTACCTAAGAGTGATATAAAGGACGAATAAAAAAATAATTCTTATTATACGGTGTCACGACGATTCACGAAGAAAATTCAACGTAAACAAATTCTGCTTAACTGAATGTTATAATTAGTTCTACATGTGTGTATTAGGTGCATCCCTTTTCCTTTGGATTAAATTTTTGGTGAAAAGTTTACATTTGATAATGTATATAATGTTAGAGTTATCTCTCTTGTGTCGTGCGGATAAGAACTGTAATTAGCACGACTGTCGTGCGAATAACAAAAATAATCGGCACGACCGTCGTGCCGATAGACACTTCCATTAATGTTTGTATAGACAATTACAATCAAAAGATTATAAATATCAATTCACTCTTTAACCTGTTAACTGCCACAAACAACTAGTATCCCAATTCAAACTACGTGTGAAGACACTGGACGGAGTGATTATTGTCAATATCCGAAATGTTCCTCTGTATCTTAAATTCGAAAATTGGCTCGTTTTACATCCTATTATCGAAAGAGGAGTCTTTAATTAAAAACCATAATGCTTTAAACTTATTCTAAGTTTCTTACAACATACCTTTAAATTACTCTAGTGACTACAAAACCTCAACCATTGTATATTTTTTTCAAGCTTTTCAAATACGACTAATCACCGTCTCACACCGGAAGTAACGCATTCGGAATCAAAGAACGATAACTTATTCTCCATTTCGTATAGAACGCCATGTGAAATAAAGTTGGAGGTATGATTTAATGGGCGTGTCCCCTTTTTAAAAGGAGGGAGATTAAGTGTAACCAGAGTCATAAATAACATCTATTTATGTCCCTGGGAGGTAATTTCAATAATTAAGTTGCTGCCGAATAATTAATCAAAAGTTTATCATTTTCAATTTGGATTTTATCACCAAAGAAGGAGTAGACTTAGTTGATTTAGTTCACCCTATTTTGGGTCTTTTTGCGATTCTTATACCAAACTGTAAATGACGTGAATCCAACACATTTTACAAGCAATAGCAAGATCTACATATACATGGTTATATTAGGTAGAAATTTGTACAAAACCATTGCCTTGGTGCCAAGAATCAAAATTGAAGCAATGATACATTAGTGGGGTGCACGATGTTTCGGGACCACGACGTTTCGGGACCTGACTAATACGACGTTTCGGGACTAGCAACAAGACGGTTCGGGACTTGGGTAAAGACGATTCGGGACTTGAGTTAATTTTTTTCGGGATCTAAACAAATTATTTTATTATGGTGATATAGCATATTATTCTAATTACACATAGTACGTAATATTTCAAGCTAAATCCGAATTTTAATTTTTATGTATATATATAATAAAAATTGTCATAAAGATATTCTTTGATGGGTTTTTTTTCATAACAGACGAAGAAGAATAAATCTTTACAATATTCATTTTTATTTCTTTTTATTTTTTTATCATTTTTTTATTAGTTATTTTTCTTGTGTGTGTGGTGATGGGGGGGGGGGGGTCCAAAATTTAATCTTCTCAGGTTGATGATAGATATTTTAAAATATTCAAGTGATCTCCAGCTACCGTCGAATATATCTTTAAAAAACATGTCAGTAAATTGTTAAAACAACAACTGGGATCAGGTACACATATCTCAACTGATACTCTGTACATAGGGATGTGTTACGTACATGTATAAAGACGCCGCCGGTAATGGGAACTAAAAAGATTGTGTGGTTTCTTTTGAAATTATTTTAAGAAAATAAAAATCTAAAAATATGGAAAAAATATCGTTTGTCTATTGGTAAATGAAATAATTCAGAATCAAACAATAGTTCAACAAAATATAAAGGTTTTCAAAATGTTTTGATCTTGATTTTGTCTACCTTTTCCCAAACGGTTTCAAATATTTTTTTTTTCCAAAAAGTTTTGGCATAGTATCTGTAAGATTCTTCCCTGGAAATGTTACGAAAACATTTTTAAAGTTTCCAAAACATTGTAAATAAACATATTTTACAAATGTTGCGAGAACATTGGCCCTAAATTTAAAAAAATACCATACTTTAAAAAAAGCATTAAATGGTATAAACAACATGATTTCATTTGATATCGTTTCAAATAATGTCTTTAAAAACATTTTAAATTTCATCTTAGCTTTATCTATTTAATGTGGCAAGGTGGAAATTTGAAATTTAAGTTGACCTGTTAACGTAGTCAATGTGGAATGTCTTTTAAACACTTTTACAGCATGAAAAATTTAATATTTGCAAATTAAATAATATTTAGTATTTATTAGCTCACCTGAGCCGAAGGCTCAAGTGAGCTTTTCTGATCACATTTTGTCCGTCGTCCGTCCGTCCGTCTGTCCGTCTGTCCGTCTGTCTGTCCGTCTGTCTGTCCGTCCGTCTGTAAACTTTTCACATTTTTGACTTCTTCTCAAGAACCACTGGGCCAATTTTGACCAAACTTGGTACAAAGCATCCTTGGGTGAAGGGGAATTTAAATTGTTAAAATGAAGGGCAAAGTCCCCTCACAAGGGGAGATAATCAAGAGAAGACAAAAATAGGGTGGGGTCATTAAAAAATCTTCTTCTCAAGAACCACAGGGCCAGTAAAGCTGAAACTTATATGGAAGCATCCTGGGGTAGTGTAGATTCTAAATTGTTCAAATCATGACCCCCGGGGGTAGGGTGGGGCCACAATGTGGAATCAATGTTTTACATAGAAATATATAGGAAAAATCTTTAAAAATCTTCTTCTCAAGAACCACTGGGCCAGAAAAGCTGAAACTTAAGTGGAAGCATCCTGGGATAGTGTAGATTCTAAATTGTAAAAATCATGACCCCCAGGGGTAGGGCGGGGCCACAATAGGGAATCCAAGTTTTACATTGAAATATATAGGAAAAATCTTTAAAAATCTTCTCAAGAACCACTGGGCCAGAAAAGCTGAAACTTATGTGGAAGCATCCTGGGGTAGTGTAGATTCTAAATTGTTCAAATCATGACCCCCGGGGGTAGGGCGGGGCAACAATAGGGAATCCAAGTTTTACATTGAAATATATAGGAAAAATCTTTAAAAATCTTCTTCTCAAGAACCACTGGGCCAGAAAAGCTGAAACTTATGTGGAAGCATCCTCAAGTAGTGTACACTCTAAATTGTTCAAATCATGACCCAGGGGATAGGGCGGGGCAACAATAGGGAATCCAAGTTTTACATTGAAATATATAGGAAAAATCTTTAAAAATCTTCTCAAGAACCACTGGACCAGAAAAACTGAAACTTATGTGGAAGCATCCTGGGGTAGTGTAGATTCTAAATTGTTCAAATCATGGCCCCTGGGGGGAGGGTGGGGCCACAATAGGTATTACAAGGGGGGAGTCTGGTAATGAACAGCATGGCCAAAGTTACTCAGGTGAGCGATGTGGCCCATGGGCCTCTTGTTTACAGTATTATTTAAAGTTTGTCATGTACCTAACTATGTAACACCACATATAATATTACGCACTGGTCGGGTATATAAGAAAATCGATAATTGAGTTTCATTGAGATTTGTAGTCTGTGTATACACAGTAAACAGGTAAACATAAATTCAGACATCCATATCATTGTAGACAAATTAACAATTTTGATAGTACAATAATATATAGCGGGAATATTTGGGACTTTCGTGGGAATAATTTTTTTCTAATTAAAATAAATGAATAAAATCGATTACTTTCATCATCGAGTACATGTACTTTGCATAGACGAAGAAATTGTCTAACTTTGAAACGTTAAGATGAAAAATAAGTTAAACGTGTTTATATTTTGAAAATTAGTAAGTTCGGTTTATTTCCAAATGTTGCATACATGGTATATATATACACATCATACTTTCAGTAAAATTTACTTTACAAGCTGTTCTTTGACGTTACATGTATATATATTTGAAATGTCAAATACATGCTGATTTTCTTACCCATTTCGTTTTTTTTTTCCTTCTCTGCTTAACGTATACATGGATGTGTAGGAAGTTTATAGCTTAAGTTATAACATTTCTCTTACCCGTAACATTTTGTATAAATTTGCTTTTATGATTTTGTTGCATATATAACCTGAAATAATAATTATAAATTTTATACATTGATGTTTAAAAAGTTGAACATGGAATATTTCAGATTCTGATTCAAAACAACTACCCGTAAAACGTAAAGTTTTTACTGCACATGTGCTAGCTTGAGCCTTTGTAAATTTTGTAAACAAATATGAAATCAAATACCTAAAATTTTTATTAAAAAGGAGAGAAAGAAAGTCTTAGAAAGAAAAACACGTCCGTGGTCTTCACACAGCAGTTATGATTGTCTCCCGGCTTTAATTCTACAAACTCTCGTATCAAACACTATAAATAAATCAAATACATATTTAAAAAAAAAAATTTGAATTAAATTTTGGTCAAATGTTAACCAAATACTTTATAAAGGTAATATATCAAATACTGTAATAAGAAATTAAAGAGACAACACCGCGGGCGTTTGATTTTCTCGGCAGGCGTGCTCCATGCCGCAGGCAAACTTTAAAACTAATAAAAACTCCAATCAGTGCTTCTTAAATTATAAATTGTGTATCAAACTGAGAAATTATACATGTATAAATATAAAAACACAAGTGAATAAGTTTTATTTCATTTCCTTTACAAAATATTTAGAAGTCCCGAAACGTGTTAGCCCAAGTCCCGAAACGTGTTAACCCAAGTCCCGAAACGTGTTGTCAGGTCCCGAAACGTCGGGGTCCCGAAACATCGCGGTCCCGAAACATCCATAATTCCATTAGTGTCGCTGTCCGGAATTTGATTTTACCCGGAGTGTTTTTATAAGACAATTTCTCTTTCAAAAATGCCTTCAGTATGTATGCATATTTTAAATGTAACGTCAAGCGGATTGATACGTTTCTGACGTACGTTATTGTGACGTAGGCAACCCAGGTTATACGATATAACCGAATTTTTCTATCCAATCAAATGGCTCGTTACAATCAGAATTAAATTATATTTATGGAAAGAAACAAACATTTCATAAAACTTCATTTTACGACTTGTTTCCAGGACTCATAAGTCTACCCATCCTTTTTTAAAGAATAATTGTTAAAAAAAAAAAAAACAATAAACTTTTTTATGCTCCCGAAATAGAATTCAGGGGCTTATAGTTTTTGGTCTGTTCATCTTTCTATCTAGTTGTCCCAAAAAACTCTAATCTTCTCCATAACTTTTGATTGGTTGTAACCAGGGCTTTCATATATTTCATATATGTATTCTTTGTGACAAGACCATTCTTTGGGTACTACTGAACATTTTTGTTTGCAGGTCAACGACCTTTAGTTAGAGTTTGACATTTTTTGTGGAAGATTCTAAGCGTCTCGATGAGCTATTTTATGGAGACTTCAGTGTTTCAAACACATTTGGTTTTAAAAGTTGGAAATAAAAACAAGCTAATTCAGAGGATTTGTGAAAAAGGAAGAGAGTGGAATCACTGGGGGAAAAAAATTGTAGACGGAGAAAGAAAAAAGATCAACATTGACCTTTCAGCTTTTGGCCTTAAAGTCAATAGGTGTCTTTTTAACATTAAAGAAATTCATGACCAAAAGTTTCATTAGTTACAGAAAAACTAAAATTATTATTTAATGTAAAATTTAACACTGTAAAAGATACCCATTTATTCTACCATAAGCATTATCTCAGTCATTATCAGAGGGACCTTTGATAAGGTGACCTCTACATTTAAAGACATATTCCACTTTTCTTGTGTAAAAAATATGTTGTCTAAAAGTTGAAAAATCAGCTCAGGTCAATACAATCACAAAAAATATATTTGCAATATATATTTCTGACCTTGACCTGTTACCTTTTTACCTCAAAATCAAAAAGGGGGTCTCCTTTAGGCCATAAGGAGTTGTGATATATATTTTCATTGCAAAAGTTCAAAGACTTCTTAAGATATTGCCGGTGTAAAGACGAATAATGACCCTCATAGAATAATGACTGGGGGTCATTTTTCGCTGTCGAATAATGATCCACGGTCATTATTCAACGTCGAAAAATCACCCTTTTGCCCGTAGAAAAGTGTCATCACCCTAAAAATCTGCATACCCCATGTGAGGAAAAATGGCCCCCGTAGAATAATGACCCCTTGTGGATTAAACCGGATAAATATGAAAATTTTAGGGCAAAATAAAAATAATAAATCAAGAGACCCGTTGGTCAAAATGCTCACTTGAGCTAAATTGGGAATAAATCGATGATATGTTGATCTCATTAAGGTCTTCCGCTCCAGCGGGAGACCTTCTACTGATTCTGATGGTTAAGATTATTAAGGTCTTCCGTCACAACGGAAGACCTTCTACTGATTCTGATGGTTAAGATTATTATTCTTTTTTTTTTCTTCTCCTTTCTAGACGCCAACTTTGGGGCCTCATATCTCGCTCATTTCTCAACGGATTTTGCTCAAATTTGCAGGGTTTATAGACGTTACAAAACTCTATCAGAATGTTGTCAAACATGTCAAAAATCCACTTCCGCTTTTGAGTTATCTCCCTTTAAATGAAAATTTAGGACTCTTCATTTCCGGATAAAGGCTCCGAGACTACAAAAGCTGGAGTAGAAATTCTACCGAATTTAAATAAAAGAAGCATTGAAGTTGTGCACATCTATTTTTGTTTTTTGATTTCTGTGTTCAAAATGGCGCTAGATAGGGGTAAAAAATTAGAACGCCTAAAAGCGCGAAAATTTACACATATTTTCCTATGTATCTTTTAAACTAAAAATATTTTGTTAAGACATGTTGAATAAAAGTTGTGCACAATTTAAAGGTCTTTCATTTGGCACCTCCAAAAAGGGGCTGGTCCCTTAAATTAGGGATCTAGGGTCCTTGAAAGTTTTCGTTTTATAACTCAAAAACGGTAAATATTTCGATATAGCTGTCGCTAAAAAAGTTGTTCTTTAACATATTATTGATCTCGTGAACTTGTTATTTTGTTCGAGTCTTTTTTAATAAATGAGCTAGAAGCTTGACCCATATACAGATAACTAGTTTCATTAGACAAGTGAAGGTGAAATCTTTATGCGCATAACTGAAATAAACTTGCTATAAATGATAAACCTATCCAAAATAAATACTAATACTACTTTAAAATAAGTTTTTACGTGTTCTGTGGTTTCATTCCAAATTATTGAGTCACACATTTTCAATACGTCTCGGGGTTTGTTTTTGTTTATAATTACGTAACCGGCCATCCCCCGATCACGCGTGACCTAGATCCAGTGATCAATGGCCATACACTAAACAGGCATTGCCGTTCTAAATCTATTTTGCAAACTCAACTATGTACGGATAATTGTTTGGTTTTTTTTTAGTCAAATCGGATCTTTCAAATTATGTCATCTTTTCTATGTTGGTCATGTTGGTGATATACTTATTAAATTATTGTGGCCGAAATTACAAGAGATCCATTGCGTGTGAACCAGCGACCTGCGTTCGTAAACAAAACATCTTTTCGTCGTTTAATGTTGAAACATACACTATATTAAATTTTAAAGAAAAAGTTAGCAAAAAATAAATCAGTTTTTAACTGCATTTAACTGCGTTTCACATATACCCGGGTTTTGTGTTTGTTTACAATTAATATGTAACCTAATTATGTAGCCGAGGAAGCAGCTATTAGTGCTCATACACAAAACATTGTCGTTCTATATTCATTTTTGCTGACACAATGATTTACGGAAAATTATTTTTTAAATCATACCGGATCATTCAATTAAATCATTTATTCTTATCTTAATTTGATTTAATTTAAATCCAAAACATTTTATTAAGGACGTATAAAGGTCCCCGATTTCATGAATCCTAATCTTTAAACTGCATACATGTATATTTCTCAATTATGTGTTATTATGTGTTTAATTTCGGAGATTCATTGCGTGTGGTTAATTCTGCAGATAATTCTAACTTGACACACAAGGTTTAGACAAAGAATTCAAAAGAGATATATTTTGAAAAAAATAAGATGCATTGCTAAACACTTTTACATTATTTTCTTTTTAAAATAGCTATCTTTATGATTACACCAACTTTTAACATGCCATGTGAAAAACTCTGTCGACTATAGTTTTGTAACTCCAGCATATGACAAGTACATGTGCTTTTTATTAAACACCCAATTTTCCATTGACGCCCACAAAATCTACCTAGCTTAAGATCGATAACATACCGCCCGACAATCATACAAAAATAAAACAATAGCTGCTGATTTGATTGACAGGCCAGCAATCTGCGCTACCTGATACTGTAGTCTGAGTTTGCATGTTTTGAAAGCAATTACACGTACCTGGTCACGCATCAAACGCTTTCATGTACCGCTTGAAAAGTCGCTTTGTATACACTCTGGTAAAAACTTATATATTTGTTGGTAATTATGTTTCACAAAATAATTGAGAGAAGAGAATTAAACTTTGATTTCATTATTTTTATTTTCACTGCTGTTTTGTACACTGTACTTGTACGCGATATGTCGTCCAAGATAACTGTACAGCTTTCCGAAGAAAAAAAAAACTGGCGGCTATTCGAGCCCCTTTTCGCCTTCAATGTCCTCTTCAAAACACACCTGTTTACAGAGAAGAGATCATAATATTCAATAAAATATTTCATATTATATGTAATCTGATTTTGTATGTATAAGTATCTGAAAGGCTATATTGTGCTGAATTTTTTAAAATACATGTTTTATGTAATACATATTTTTTAGCATACGATAAAATATCGCCAACACTATAAGCTTAATTATTTCTAATGTCCAGAACTGTGTAACGTAAATGTCATGCATTTAAGAAGTATGTTAACTTTTTATAATTTAATTACACTTGCACGCGCGGTTCAAAAAAAAATGTACAAGGAGTACATATACATGGACTTGAATATAACAAACTTATTAGCACATCTAATGATGAAAATAAAAATAATTGATAATACACTTTTACAACTTCATTTCAATGATAAGTTATTCTTAAACTTTACTTCAAATGTCAGAAAGGCCAGCACAGCCAAACTACTGTTAATTGTCTCTGTTTTAATTACAATGTCAATCACAATAACTTTTTTCTTTAGATCCCTTCATTTCTTATTTGTACATAGTTACATGAAATCCATGCACGGCGCTACACCTGTCAATCAAAATTGTAAACTTCTGGTGCCACGGAAGCATTTCCCCTGTGGTGTAAAATATTCTTTAGGTCAATTCTAATTTTACGCTTTTATAGATACAGTGTAATATTTCGAAACAACGTTTTAATTAAGGCTGAAGATGCATGCTGTGAATTTATCAAACCTGCAGTCCTAATTGACGATCCGTTCTTACATGTATATTATAATTAATCAGTGAGTCCAGTATTTGTGACAAATTTTGATTGAGATTTCACTTTCCCTTTAGGATAAAACGATTCATTAAATAGATTATTCATATGAGATGGATAGCTGTACTACATATAAATGTATACTTTTCACTTTGTAACAAGAATCTGTCATTGACAATTAAAAGTGAAGAGTTTAGGTAAAAGACTTTGACAAATGACAAGTTATTCCTTCTTAGTCACTATATAGCTTAAAGCTATATGGTCGTGCCCCCCCCCCACCCCCCGCAATTATGTTTTTATTATTTTTTTTTTTTTTGATTAGATATCAAAAAAATTTGATTGTTTGTGCCCCGTCCCAGAAAAAAATGAAATTGCGTTCTACAGGCTTAAGTCAGAACATGATTTTCATAATGATAATACATTTATCAAAATGTTTCTACCCCTACGATTCGTAGTAGTGGTTTCGAATACCACCACGTCGCCCGCGTGGCGCAGTGGTGTGAGTGTTTGCTCTAGAGTCGCAGAGTAAGGAGTTAATCTTTACGTCGGGGGTTCGACTCCCTCTGCGGGACGTGGAGACCGGTCCTTTGCATGAGACCGTATAAACCGAGGTCCCGTGTAGCAGTAGATGCTGGGACGAAAGAGATCCCTCACTGCTCAATGGCCTTGAGTGTCGAGTATAGGTCTGAATTTGCAGCCCTCCACCGGCAAGTGGTGGCGTTTCCATATGAGTGAAAATTCTCGAGAGGGACGTTAAACAACACACAAACAAACAAACTATTCCACTACGGGACGTGGAGACTGGTCCTTCGGATGAGACCGTATAAACCGAGGTCCCGTGTAGCAGTAGGTCCTGGGATGAAAAAAATCCCTCACTGCTCAATGGCCTTGAGTGTGGAATTTACAGCCCTCCACCGGCAAGTGGTGGTTTTTCCATATGAGTGAAAAATCTCGACGGGGACGTTAACACACAAACAAACAAACAATTTCACTACAGAACGTGGAGTATGGTCCTTCGGATGAGGCCGTATAAACCGAGGTCCCGTTTAGCAGTAGGTGCCGGCATGAAAAGAAATCCCCCACTGCTCAATGGCCTTGAGTGTCGAGTATAGGTCTGAATTTGCAGCCCTCCACCGGCAAATGCTGGCAGCTCAAGGGACGTTAAACAACAAACAGACAAACAAACATTTTTGTGTCGCCTGCAGAGCAGAGCAGCACTTAGCGATCAATTTACCTGGCGTCTGTCTTGCTGTCCGTCCGTCTGTCACACCTTATATCTCGAGAAATGTAAGAGGTATGGGTTTGATAATTTGCACATATAGCTTGACACTATGGCTTTTGTATTTTTCCATGGCTTCCGACCTAGATATCCTTGAACTTGAACTTTGACCTACTTTTCAAAATAACCAATAATGCCGATATACAACTTCTTTTTGATATTTATGAGGGAAGTCTATGCTATTTAGAATGTGCACTGTTTGTCATAAAACATTTTGAAAAATACCAGCGTTACAGTTCACTTGACCTTTGACCTATTTTGTGAAATATACTTCGGAGGGTTAAATTTAACTTATGTCTTTTGAAATTACAGAGGCAGGGTTTAATAATTAACAGCTATACATGTTTATGATCTCATGACAATGTATTTTGACACTGTATGAAATAAAGAAACCACAAAAACTGAAATTTAAGTACTATGAAAATACAACGGGATCGGTATTCCAAAATGGATGGTGTAGACTGACAATTGCTGATATGAAAGACTGAAGCCTCTTTCGAAGGATTGTCGAAATCACGTACTTAAATAATTTATATATAATTATTTATAATAAATTTATTCAAATTTCATTAATATCCATTTTAGCTTTCAGGGGTTAAGGATTTGCATTTCTATTTGATTGTTAGATTCTATCGCAGTCTTACTATCCCTGGATTGTTTTGTTTTGTTTTTGTTTTTTTGGCATGAACTATATTCAATGCCTTAGCAAATAAATAGCTGATAACTTTTAGACTTAGTTACATCTTTAATGAAGCTAAAAGCAGGCGACACATGCGTTCCTGGGAACACTCTAGTTCTGTAAGAAATCAGCAAAGACAATTAAGCAGAGATTTTTGATGAATAAAATGGTTTTTTTTAAACCTTTTTTTATAACGCTGACTATATATACATGTATGGTCTGCGTTATAAAACATGATGTGATAGGGTAACGTAATGCACCTTGTACACGTACTCAAAGATGCCGACGTTTTTCAATATCGAAATTGGACATAAAACATATATACAATAAAATTTGAAGCCAGCGAGTTAAAAGTAATAAATTACAACTATATGGAAACGAAATGAAACAAGAGGCCCATGGGCCACATCGCTCACCTGAGTAACTTTGGCCATGCTGTTCATTACCAGACTCCCCCCTTGTAATACCTATTGTGGCCCCACCCTCCCCCCAGGGGCCATGATTTGAACAATTTAGAATCTACACTACCCCAGGATGCTTCCACATAAGTTTCAGCTTTTCTGGTCCAGTGGTTCTTGAGAAGAAGATTTTTAAAGATTTTTCCTATATATTTCAATGTAAAACTTGGATTCCCTATTGTGGCCCCGCCCTACCCCCGGAGGTCATGATTTTTACAATTTAGAATCTACACTACCCCAGGATGCTTCCACATAAGTTTCAGCTTTTCTGGTCCAGTGGTTCTTGAGAAGAAGATTTTTAAAGATTTTTCCTATATATTTCAATGTAAAACTTGGATTCCCTATTGTGGCCCCGCCCTACCCCCGGGGGTCATGATTTGAACAATTTAGAATCTACACTACCCCAGGATGCTTCCACATAAGTTTCAGCTTTTCTGGTCCAGTGGTTCTTGAGAAGAAGATTTTAAAAGATTTTTCCTATATATATTTCAATGTAAAACTTGGATTCCCTATTGTGGCCCCGCCCTACCCCCGGGGGTCATGATTTGAACAATTTAGAATCTACACTATCCCAGGATGCTTCCACGTAAGTTTCAGCTTTTCTGGTCCAGTGGTTCTTGAGAAGAAGATTTTTAAAGATTTTTCCTATATATTTCAATGTAAAACTTGGATTCCCTATTGTGGCCCCGCCCTACCCCCGGGAGTCATGATTTGAACAATTTAGAATCTACACTACCCCAGGATGCTTCCAAATCAGTTTCAGCTTTTCTGGCTCAGTGGTTCTTGAGAAGAAGATTTTTAAAGATTTTTCCTATATATTTCAATGTAAAACTTGGATTCCCTATTGTGGCCCCGCCCTACCCCCGGGGGTCATGATTTTTACAATTTAGAATCTACACTACCCCAGGATGCTTCCACATAAGTTTCAGCTTTTCTGGCCCAGTGGTTCTTGAGAAGAAGATTTTTAAAGATTTTTCCTATATATTTCAATGTAAAACTTGGATTCCCTATTGTGGCCCCGCCCTACCCCCGGGAGTCATGATTTGAACAATTTAGAATCTACACTACCCCAGGATGCTTCCAAATCAGTTTCAGCTTTTCTGGCTCAGTGGTTCTTGAGAAGAAGATTTTTAAAGATTTTTCCTATATATTTCAATGTAAAACTTGGATTCCCTATTGTGGCCCCGCCCTAACCCCGGGGGTCATGATTTTTACAATTTAGAATCTACACTACCCCAGGATGCTTGCACATAAGTTTCAGCTTTTCTGGCCCAGTGGTTCTTGAGAAGAAGATTTTTAAAGATTTTTCCTATATATTTCAATGTAAAACTTGGATTCCCTATTGTGGCCCCGCCCTACCCCCGGGGGTCATGATTTTTACAATTTAGAATCTACACTACCCCAGGATGCTTGCACATAAGTTTCAGCTTTTCTGGCCCAGTGGTTCTTGAGAAGAAGATTTTTAAAGATTTTTCCTATATATTTCAATGTAAAACTTGGATTCCCTATTGTGGCCCCGCCCTACCCCCGGGGGTCATGATTTTTACAATTTAGAATCTACACTATCCCAGAATGCTTCCACGTAAGTTTCAGCTTTTCTGGCCCAGTGGTTCTTGAGAAGAAGATTTTTTAAGTTTTTTCCTATATATTTCTATGTAAAACATTGATTCCACATTGTGGCCCCGCCCTACCCCCGGGGGTCATAGAATCTACACTACCCCAGGATGCTTCCATATAAGTTTCAGCTTTACTGGCCCTGTGGTTCTTGAGAAGAAGATTTTTTAATGACCCCACCCTATTTTTGTCTTCTCTTGATTATCTCCCCTTGTGAGGGGACTTGGCCCTTCATTTTAACAATTTAAATTCCCCTTTACCCAAGGATGCTTTGTACCAAGTTTGGTCAAAATTGGCCCTGTGGTTCTTGAGAAGAAGTCAAAAATGTGAAAAGTTTACAGACAGACGGACGGACGGACGACGGACAAAATGTGATCAGAAAAGCTCACTTGAGCCTTCGGCTCAGGTGAGCTAAAAAAACATGTGTAAACTTGTCAAGTTGGAAACACTCAGAATGGGTATTGTTGGTATCATACAGACTGTGTCATGGCCTTGACTCAAGTTCAACGTCACTAAGAACAAGATGCTTTTACTGGATGTGTGGTCTGAAAGAACATGTGTTAACTTGTCAAGTCGGTAACACAGATAGGTTTGCGTCATAACCAGAGTGTGTCATGGCTTGACGCAAGGTCATCTGGACAAGTTCAAGGTCACAAAATAGAAAGTGTACATTATTTTATTGTCTTTCTACTGGCGAAGCATTGCAAGTTGATAGTCCCTTAAAAGATTATTTATCATCTTAGAATATGGCATGACCTTGACTCAAGGTTACTGCTCCAACGGAAGACCTATTCGTTGCTCTGCAACGAGCTCGGCTCTAGTTCTTATTATTCTTTTTTTTTTTCCTAGACGCCAACTTTGAGACCTCATATCTTGCTCATTTCTCAACGGGTTTATCTCAAATTTGCAGGATTTATAGACGTTACAAAACTCTATCAGAATGCTCTCAAACATTTCAAAAATCCACTTCCGCTTTTTGGTTATCTCCCTTTAAATGAAAATTTAGTAGGCTTCATTTCCAGACAAAGGCTCATAGACTACAAAAGCTGGAGTAGAAATTCTACCGAATTTAATTAATAGAAGCACTGAAGTTGTGCACATCGGTTTTTGTTTTTCAAATTCTGTATTCAAAATGGCACTAGAGAGGGGTCAAAAATTAGAACGCCTAAAAGAGCGAAAATTTACACATATTTTCCTTTTTATCTTCTAAACTAAAAATATTTTGATAAAACATGTAGAATAAAAGTTGTGCACAATTTTAAGGCCTTTCATTTGACATCACTAAAAAGGGTCTGGCTCCTAAAATTAGGGATCTGGGGCCCTTTAAAGTTTTTGCTTTATAACTCAAAAACGGTAAATATTTCAAAATAGCTGCCGTAATCAAAGTTGTTAATTAACATCTTATTGATCTCAAGAAAACGTTATTTTGTTTGAGTCTTGTGTTCTAAATGAACTAGAAGCATAACACATATACAGGTAAGTGTTTTCATTCAGCAAGTAAACAAGAGCTGTTCACGCGTGTAATTAAAATAAACTTACTATAAATAATAAACCTAGCTACATTAGATTCTAATATTTTTTTAAAATCAGGTTCTTGAAGTATTTTGTGCTTTATTTCCAAATTATTTACTGACAACTTTCCCTTTTATTTCGTTTGTTTTCAATTTGGATAAACCAGTCTACTAAACAGGGGATAAAAGATAACCTTTTCTTCTTATCATATAAAATCAAACAATAAGGTTAGAAAACTAGAGCAGAGCTCGTTGCAAAGCAACGAGTAGGTCTTCCGTTGGAGCTGCGAACAGGAAGAAGTGACCTTGAGTCAAGGTCATGCCACATTCTAAGGTTATAAGCAATCTTGTAAGGGGTATCAACTTGCAATGTCTCACCAGTAGAAAGACAGTTAAGGAATGTTGTTTCTCCGTTGATGACCTTGAACTCGTTCAAATGACCTTGCATCAAACCATGACACACTCTGGTTATAAGCAAACCCCATCTTTGTGTTACCGACTCGACAAGTTAACACATGTTCTTTCAGACCATTCATCCAGTCAAAACATTCTTTCCTTAGTGACCCTAAATTTAATCAACATGGCCGTAGGAACCGAGGGAGGGGGGGGGTGCCCCCAATAATTTTGCCGATATATAGATTACTATAGTAGACATAGATACTATAGCTTGTGCCACCTCGATAGAAACGTCTGATAACCTTCTTTTTTTTGCTTGTCAAGGAATTTTTGGTAGTTGGTGACCTTTTTTTTGTTTGTCAGGAAATTTATGGTAGTAGTGCCCCCTCAACTGTCAACTGAAAATGTATGGCTGTCCCCCCCCCCCCCAAAAAAAAAACCCTCTGAATTTGCTTCCTATGGAGCTGATCAAGGCAATGATACACTCTGTATGATATTAGCGATACCCTTTTGTGTGTTTCGCAGTTGACAAGTTCACAGTTTGCATTTATTGCATGATAGTGAGGGAGACATGAAGATTTCTTCGCCCATAAAAAATCATATTCCCCGAGGGCAACTTGAAGATTTCTTCGCCCATGAAAAATCATACTCCCCGAAGGCAACGCCCGAGAGAAATATGATTTTTCATTTGCGAAGAAATCTTTATGTCTCCCTCACTATTATGCAATAAATTGTTTATAATACCGAATTAACCAAAATGCAGGAATTACAAAGGAGATCCAATGAATAAAGCAAACATGCATTTGATGAGAACGATATGAAAGAGATGTAAGTTACAGGTACACCAATAGCCTCGTTTCATTAAAAAAAAAATCCTACGTGACAAGTTTGTGTGATCACACCAGTAACATTCAAACACCATTACATTTTTACACATTCAAATCGACACAATCAATCAACGATAATATGCTGACGGTGCGACCGTTGGGCGAGTGCATTGTTCACTTAATTTTAAGATCCACCTCTTCAAACAGCACGAGACATTTGGAACGTCTAGACTGTGACGTCTCATGACGTATGTTAGCTGTATTTCCATAAACGAATTTTGAAAAGTGCAAACATTTTAATAAAGAACGTTTAATCTAATATCTGTATGCAATTCCATTAATTAAGGTGATTTTTTGGGGTGAATTTTTAGTTGTTGTTACCACGCGAACGAAGTTAGCAGCGTCGCTATAAACAATCTAACTCCTCACTCGTTTAATTGTGACGTCACAATCGTGAAACACGACGTTTTGTTGCAGGGCAAAAATGATGGACACGTGACATTCTCGGCCAATCAAATTCTATTTTACTAGTGATTTTTCACTTGTAAGCTAGTTTTCACAGAGGTATAATAAACGTTTTTTTAGACCATACATCGAAATAAATTATCATAATTTCTATAGTCGTAATTTATTAGGTTCAACTCACTGCTTTAAAGGATCATTGTAAATGTTTTATGCCCAATTTGGATACTGAACAACATGTGATTTTTGAAACACTGATGCCCCCATATGGCATCTTATGGCAAAAGTTAAAAGTTTCTCAAATGCAAGTCAAACTCCATGGTCAAGATCAAAAGATAAAAAAAAAATGTTATTACCCAAATAAAGGTCTTGAACAAAGAATATACTGTGAAATATATACTTGTATGAAAGCCACAGCAGCAACAGTTTAAAAGTTATGGCCAAGGTTAATTTCTTTAAAAGGTCAAACTCCAAGGTCAAGGGAACATAATTGTTTGTACTTGAGGGAAGGTCTTAATTGTTACAAGGAATACACATGTGGTATTAAAAAAGCCTTAGCACCAACTGTTCAAAAGTTAAAACCAAGGTTAAAGTTTTTCAAAAGTAGGACATAATCAAAGATCAAGGTAAAATGGTCAAAATTAAAGGTATACAATGACAGGCCTTGTCACAAGAAAATTACCTATGTAATATAAAAGCCCTAGTACTAGTCATTCAAAAGTTATTGTCAAGGCTAAAGTTGTTTAAAAGTTGGTCAAACTCCAAGGTCAAGGTCAAATGGTCAAACATATTTATACCCAAGGAGGAGACTTATCACAAGGGATACAGATGTGAAGTATAAAAGCCATAGCACCAACTATTCAAAAGTTTTGGCCAAGGTTATAGTTTGGTAAAATTTTGCGAAAGAGGATCAAACTCCAAGTTCAAGGTCAAGAGGTCAAATATGTTGGTACCTGAAGGAAGTCCTTGTTACTAGGAATACACATAAGAAATATGAAAGCAGTAGTTCCAACCAATCAAATTTTATGGGCATAGTTAAAGTTTTTGCGGACAAAGAGGCTAACACAGTCTAACAGACAAATAGACAGGTGGACAGGACAAAAACTGTATGCCCCCCGGATCTTCGATTACAGTAGCATAATAAAATGTCGGCGTCTTTAGGTTTTCGCATTGGCCTTAAATCTGAAAATCCAACGGATTACAAGGTGCATTACGATACGCTTTCACATCATGTTCTATAACCCAGAGCATATTGTCTGCAAAGATAAATATTTAATTCAGTATTTAATTAGCTATGCATAATTATCTATGCTGTTTTAAAAAGGAAATATAAAAAAAAATATTTATTTTATATTTTTCGATGTAGAGATATACAGAAAATGTTTTCCAATTTTAAGTCCTATCGCAATACACATTTTAAAAAAAAGTGTGTGTTGGAGGGGGGGGGGGGGTCATTACATTTTTGCTGGGATTCGCCTATGTATGATCGTAGAGAAACAAAGAGTGGGGAGGGTGCAAGCAGCATACATATTAAATACTACAACAAAAGACTATTTTCAGAAGGTCTGCCCCCCCCCCCCCCCCGTACAATCCGTACAACGGACCTGTGAGAAAAATACTGATCCTACATTCAGAGTCCCAGGGCACCAGGAAAGAGTGGCAAAAAGAGAATATCGGTTTATTTCAGTCTATAAGTCGAATCAAAATATCTTTTCCTCAAGAGTCTTCTTTCTTTGAGTTCTTCACAGTGATCGTGTGATTTATTTCATTTAATTTACGTTCTGTACTGGACTTGGAAAATGAGGACATCTTTAGGTTCCTGAGCTGGCCTTGAAGCCCGCAGAACAGATTTTCTGCTTTATGATAAATTCAAGTGATATGTAATACGGTATTAATTTTGTGTTGATTTTATTAATGTTAATTTCATCAAGAAATATGAAAAATTAATGTTTTAACTATACATAGTGAGGCATTTTTTGTGTGGAACGATTATTTTGGGGTTTTCACGATTTTTTCATATGGTACACATGATGAGTAAGTGCAATAAATATAATTTGTGGGGTCTGTCCAAAGTACCTGTTGTCAAGCCCGTAGAAAACAATTACAGTTTTTTTGGGAAGGGGGGGGGGCAAATAGAAATTTCCACAGGTACTTGTACTCGATTTTTTCCTATGGTACACATGATGAATAAGTGTAATAAATATAATTTGTGGAAAAAAATGTCCAACAAACATTGGGGTTGAATTTGGGGGGGGGGGGATCCTGTCCACAAGTACCTGTGGAAATTTCTTGATACATAAACAGAATTTAAAAGCATGTATTAGACATCTTTTGAAGGGGAGAGGGCACGGCCGTAATTAAAAGTTATATAGAGACTAGGAAGGAATGAACTGTCATTAAATTTTGGTTAAGAACTATTACCTAAACTCTTCACTTTCACATTTTCAATTACAGATTCTTGTTTTTAAAAAGCTATACATGTACATTTATATGTATCTATTAGATGCATAAATTATGTTATTAATCATTTTATCTTAAAGGAAAAGTAAAAATCTCAATCAAACTTGTTCCGCATATTATGCTCTCTGATTCATTACTCAACAGATGCTTCATATACATGTAAGAAGGGAAGACTGCAGACTGCAGGTGTGATAAATTCACAGCATGCAGCTCCAGCCTTAATTCCAACTTTGTTCCAAAATATTATTATTCAACGCGAAAAATTAGAATTAGCCGATAGAATATTTTGAATCACTTCGGAAATGCTGCCGTAACACCAGACTGAGTTCACAATATCGAGTGATTTTGATTGACAGGTGTAGCGCCGTTGTGCATGGATTTCGTGTAACTATACATGTACTGCAGATTGTGGTTGAAAATAATAAACAAACAGATCTAAAGAAAAGATATTGTATACTATACATATATTTGTTAAGAACCAGTTCATTCATGAAACGAATTTAGTCGTATTATGTGGGCCCATGTTAGATTTGACAGGTTGATTTACTAGTAGAAATTCAATGGACCACCGTCATTTAGGGTATTCCGAATCACCCCGCACATCGCGACTCTCGGTAATATACCTTACCGCTGTACCTCGCACGACACATGCACAGGTGTGACAACCAAACAGTCATTATTAGTAAGGTCTATACTTATTGCATACAACAAATAAAGAGGTAAACATAATGCGTTAACTAAAAGAATTAATTATTTTAATTCATTAACTTCCTATCCTTTTCGAAGAAAATGCCCGTGTAGAAACGTATTTCTCATCGATGTCGTGGCGTTGTTGGTGGATGAAACATGGCATATAAGGTATCGATAGAACGGCAATTTTATAAGCTTTTGTGAGTATTATTTGTTTTTTATAACACCTCAAAAATATACTAGTTATGGCCGCATTTGTAGCCCCCTACAGTTTCGAACCACGTGTGTACATGCCCCTAGCCAAATAAATTGCACACGCTACATGTATACTTGTTATATGTCAGATTATTATTTTTTTTTATAACATTGTTTTTCTTAAATGCAAGGGGTATGAAAGTAATGATTTGACAAAGCAAGAGCTATAATAAGACTATCCCGGGTCCCGGTATACACTTGATCAGTGTTGATCAATGTTCATATGTACGAGTACACGTATGCAAATAATTCGATAGCTTTTGAAGATTTCAACATACATTTTTGTAACACGCATATTTGTAATAACCACTTTATATACAAAACAAAATTTCATTCTCTTATATGGTAATATGGACGTCGTAATAGATCTGACTGAATGCTTGACATGCCTGTTTCAAAAACGTTTCCTAAGTTATCTTAAGATATGCCTAAGTTATAACTTTAGAAGTTCCTAAGATTTATCACAGCTGTATCACGAAACAAAGTTCCTAAGATTTATCACAGCTGTATCACGAAACAATCTTATCTAAAAAAAAAATTATAAGTCATTTCTTAAGTTGTGCCTTTAAGGACTAATAAAATAACATTCCCGCTCTATATACAACTCTCAGTATGGTATATATTTTTAGATTCAAAAAGAAAGGGTGCGAGGATTAGGGATTGCCCCCACTTTTAAAGGATTTGGACACAAGTATGCTTAACTTTGCGAAGTGTTTTGCTAGATCTAAGCATTCACAGACACACCCTTTCAAGCCATCTTCCCTTCCGAGCACACGATATTTGTATTTTAATTTTTAAACATTGTTCTAGGCGTTATACATTTACTTTATTTTGTTCTTATAAGGTATCTACATGTAAATAAAATTTTAAAATGAATGCTTCGTAGCGAACACATGCGAGTTTATATTTTTCAAACAATCTTTGCCAATTACTACACTGCATGTACATGCTAGTTGTTTGTGCGGTGTAGAGCAACAATGTATTTCAACATCGAGGTGCCCGCGGCTCTCTGTGGCCACGTGTATGTAAACGAGGACTGGACTACAACACTTAAAGACACAAAGCGGCAGAGACGGATGAAACTGTTTGCTATATTACAAAGACTTGAATTATAGTACATGTATATTTGAAGGAATTTTTATTTATGTTAATGTTTATTTAATTCTATAAATAATAAATGGACATTCACAAGAGTGGTGGTAAAAATAATATGTGCGTAGCATGCGTAGTAATTACAATTATTTACCGAAGCCCCCATTCAATTACAATTGCAGATGAATTAAAATACAACAACACGGGATAGAGCAATACTTTTTTTTAAATGTATTGTTGCGTGAACAGACAAAAACAGCGATTAAAATTCAAAATGATTTTTATGCACCAGTGTTTGGAATTAAGATTATAAAAGATCGGTAAAGTAATCTTACTGATTCGATATAATTAAAAACATAACTTTCCATTAATTAATAGCTCTTTGTACAAAATTGACATTATACGCGATCACAAATACTAGCTTTGTTTATGGTCACAGGTGGCTAGTACACTGGTGACCTCGATCAACAGCGTGGGATTCGCGCGTTGGGTTACATAACTAAACATCGAGCTGAACATGGAGACCGTAATATGCATACAGCTAATGATCGTGAATTATTCAATGCATACAGTTTAAAATCACTTACAAAGTTTGTTGTAATAATAAACGTAGAAAGATAGATTTAATATTCTCCGCTTTTGAACACTATTAACCTAATTTAAAAAAGAAGAAAAGAAAGACTAGTTGTAATAAATAATTTAATAGTGAACCATAAACCACGTTTTAAACCTTATTAAAAAGAAAATTATCATTAAATACCGCAGGGTATATTATTGATAGCAAGTCTGTTTAAGTTATACACATGAAGAGGTCTAATTTCCTTGCCGAATGAAAAACGTTACCTGTTTACCTGGCCTGCTTTCTAATACGTATTACGCAATACCCATGGTATACTCGAACAAAACAACATTTTAATTAGATCAAAAAGGTGTAAAAGAACAATTTTGTTCCCAAGATCCAGATCGAAATATTTACCGTTTTTGAGTTATAAAGCAAAAACTTTTAAGGGCCCAAGATCCCTAATCATAGGGGCCAGCCCCTTTTAAATAGTATAATATGAAAGCCCTTGCAATTATGCGCAACTTTTGTTCTACATGTCTTAACAAAATATTTCTAGTTTTCAAGATATAAAGGAAAATATGTCAAATTTTTTGCTGTTTTCCGCGTTCTAACTTTTGACCCCTCTCTAGCGCCATTTTTAATGCAAAAATCAAAAAACAAAAACCGATGTGCACAACTTCAATGCTTCCTCTTTTCAATTTCAAAGGGTTTTGTGCTCCAATTATAACCATTTCTGAGCCTTTGTCTGGAAATGGGAGGCATGCAAAATTCAATCAAAGGGGAATAACTCGTGAACAGAAGGTAATTTCCGAATTGTATTACGGTATTCTGACAGTGTTTTGTAAAGTCTAAAAGCTCTGAAAATTTGAACAAAATCTGTTTAAAAATGAGGAAGATATGAAGCGTCAAAGTTGGCGTCTAGGAAAAAAAAAAAAAAAGAATAATCTTAATCATCACAATCAGTAGAAGGTCTTCCGTTAAAAACGGAAGACCTTAATAAAACTTTAAACATAGACTTTGGCTTTTATATTCACCTTGTGTGTTTACAATTATGTAACCCCTCCCTCGATAGCGCGTGGCAAAGGAGGTCACCGGGGATCGATCGGCGTGTGAACCAGCGACCTAAGGTCATACACAAAACAAACCATAGAATGGCCATTCCAAATACATTTTGTTAACTAAGTGATGAGTGGATAAATATGTTGAATCTTTCAGATTATTTCATAATATCTTTGATTAAGTCGCTAGTACATTTCAACTTATATTTTATTCGCTGAATTACAAGAAAGTTGCATATTTATTTTTATAAACATTGTATTTCTCGATATCGAGATAATTGCGCTTTGTGGAAAATTACTTTAAAATCATTTCGAATCTGTCATATGATTTCGTCTTACTGTTTATCATTCGCTTGTTTTAATCAGCTAGTCTTAATTGCCTTTCACTTATTCACTTCAAATTCAATGCATTTTGAATGCCGAAAAGGCCACTTTATTTGCGTATTAAAGAAACTGTTACAGTTTATTTGTCTCCCTAATGTTATTATTTAACGAGTTGCTATTTTTTTCATGAACATTAAACAGCATGAATATAATTATCACGATAATTGTACGTAGAGGTCACATTTTTAATTATCAGGAAAATCGAAAAATAAAATTGAGTGCTTTTGAGTTTGTATTATTTTCTTCCTAACTTACAATATTATTGCATACAAAATACTAGGTCGGGCGCAAGTAACCTAAATATTTCACTTGTATTTGAAAATTCTATCGAGTTTCGAATGAATTTTACCCGTTAAAAAGTGTACAAAAGAAACTTCCTATGCAGTTTTCTTTGGGAATCAATTGGCTTAGATAGTCTACTCCGACATGTGTTGACAAAACTCGCGCAATGAGAAGCATACACTTCAAACTTGTGACCTCTTGGTCAGTGCATGTGAAGATTACGCATGGCAATTAGTGTCTGGAAAACGAAGGATGTTTTATAAAAATGATTTGACAGTTAAGATTTGTTCTCATTCCATATTAAATACAAACACAAACCCGTTATTTTTTTGTTATTTTATACCATCAGTGATATTAAATAGATTGTTTTAAAAACGTGTTGTTTAGGAAGATTAATCTTATGCATTTGTTTTATTTCATCTAATGAACTGAATTTACCCATGATACGAATTACTAGTACATGCATGTAATTAAGTACGCGTAAATGCGGTTTAATTTGTTTATGTGGAAGAGCGTCCAACATAAATACTCTGGAATTTCCCTATTTTACTGCATGTTTAAATCATAGGTCCGCTCAGCCGACGAGTTGTTTTAATTACGGTAATAAATTATATCCAAGTCCTGGCCAGCGATCGTTACGGTTGGTGACATTGCAATTAAACAGGTAGATACTAAGGTACTAAGATACTAACGGGTTTCACCTGATATGTTCTCCCTGAGCACATCGATAGCGCGAAGAAACAGCGTTACATGAACACACGATTTTGTGTACAAAGCAAACCTGTAAATTAATCAAAAGGATGGGAAAAAAACGAAGAAATAAAAACATTTCTCTATTAACTGAAATTATTGTCTTTAAGCAGATAAAAATAAATGATTATCCGCCAGAGAACATGTGAAAGTTATACCCAAATACAATGTAACAAAGGATTTTGGGTTTAATCCGAGTACACAATAGCAATGATGTGTACATGTACATGCAGAATACCGCTTTTTTATCCTTCGTCCATGTGTTCCTCCTAAACGGAAAAAATTATCAGTAAATTAAATTATACTGAACGAAGTTGGAAAATGCCGAACTTTATTTCTTAAAATTAACAGCAATTATCAGACTTTTCTCATATCACTGTAAAAATGCACTAAAAACTAAAACCGTCTGGTTTGACTTTGTCAACGCGTTTCAGATCGCGGTCGAGATTTTTATTAAATGTCTGGAGTATTTCGCTTATTGTGCAAGTCTTTTATAATGGCGAAAAAACACTGGCAGATTTAGAGGAGGTTCAGGGGGCCTGCCCCCTTTTGTATCCAAAATATACACACGATTTAATAAATCAATTTTTTTTCTATGGCTTTGGGCTCCTACCCCGTCCCAAAACTGGTCGGGCCCCCTTTTAAAGATTCCTGTATCCGCCACTGAAAAAGAATATTTTGTTCCGTTGGATGTCGATATCTGAATTATATTTTAATTAAACATCCTGTTTAATATATCATGGGCGCCCATAATAAGACGATTATTTGTTTTTTAAAATAAAGTGGTTCTTACATATTAAAAAAAACCCTTATAAACGGCTAAATAATTATTTAATTCATCTAACAAATGTTAGTTTAGTTATTTGCTTACACAATCTAACTTTTATAAATTAACACGAAAGTCGTGCGATCGTACACAAATACTCAGGTGCAATCTTTCATATGTAATGAACGTATAGGTGAATAAATTTCCTCTCATCACTATACGTATACCCCCATCCCCGAAATAAATAGAATGTTTTCCTTCGCAGTCGGTTGGTTTTACCAGGTACATGTATAAGTACAAGTGAGGATGGAGCTTTACACAAGCAGGTGATGAATTCCGAGAGAAAGGCACTGCCTATTTTATATACATTCCTAGGGACCTGGTTTTCTGCACCGATCGGTGATGTCACTATTATTCAAAGACCTATAGCTAGAAATTCTCTCTCTCTCTCTGAAATGCAGGCCAATCGATCGTAAAAAAATAAAAATGACAAAATAATTTCAAATTTTTAATAAGTATCTCATCTCCTAAGCCAAAGGCCCAAGTAAGCTTTTCTGTTCATAAATCTTCATCTTGGTTTGCTTTCTTGGTGTATATAAGCGTTATCGTCGTTGTCGTTCTAATGCTACTTGTAAATTTTTCTCATTTTTATCTTATCATGAACCACTGGGTCATAACAACGAAAATTAGCACAGAATATTTTTGGTAAAGTTTTGTTTAAATGAAGGGTCACATCCTCTTTAAACAGATACATGTAGTAAAAATTAGATGGGGTCCAGGCGCGGATCAAGGAAAATTTTCCACGAGGGGGGGGGGGGGGAGGGGGATGGGATCCCAATTAAAAATAAATATTTCAACCCAGAAAATCCTTGACGAGCCAAAAGAAAAAGAAACTTTTTCCCAAACGCGAAAAACCTGTTTCGTGTGTGTTTGCGGGAGGGGGGGGGTCGTTGACTTAAAGCTTCATAACTAAAACTTTTCATACCATTTTAACACAGATCCGCGTTTTCGAGGAAGGGTCCGCGTTTTCTAGGGGCGGGGGGAGGGGGGGGGGGGAGGGTCCATGGTCACTTTTACTTGGTTTATTATATACATTTAACTGCCCCCAACCCCCTCTAGATCCGCGCATGGGGTAATTTGAAAATAGTATTCTCAAGAACCCCTAGACTAGAATGAGAAAATTTCCAACATAGTATACATTCAATTTTTGATTCCAGGGAGAAGGTTTGGGCCGGAAAGAGTGTTCGTAATTAACATAGGAATTTATATATCCCCCCAAACGAAGTGTGTAGGTTTTGGGTGGGGGTGTTTTGAGTCTTTAGGAATCACACTGTCCGTCTGCCTAGCTGTCCGTCTGTACGTGAGATTTTGCCCAGGATATAACTTTGTTATGAAGAACCTGGAAGGTCATACTTGGTACAAAGATTACTAATGATCTGAGGGTGTGTCATGGTTTTGATCCAACATCATTCCGGCAAGTTCAAGGTCACTGGAAAAAATAGCAAAGTTTTGTCCCACCCATTTATTTATAATTTAATTTTGTTTGTATTCTAGCCTCTGATTGGTTAATATCCAAAAAGGAACACAAATTATTTCTGTATAACCTGGTTTGGTATGGGGACACACCCTCTTGACAACCAGCTGAATCATCTGTATCCATACAATCCTTTCATTTCCAGTCCTCGGGATTCATGGAAAATTCCAGATTTAATAAATGTATCTTTTACTTCAAACAATAATTCGATCTTACCACACGTAAACAAACAAGGCGTATGTATAAGTTTTTACCTCCCCTCGCTTCCCATCACTTCTGTTACTTCCGTTACTACGGTTGTATTACTGAGCGGCAAATTTGAACTAATAAAAAGCAACGAAATTTTACACCCATAGTTATTTAATGATTTTAAAATTAGATTATAAGGAATGACTCTAATTCTTGGGCAAATTATTCGAATATAACCTGGTTTGGGTCAGTTTACGCTGTTTTATAATCCGCCAAGCGGATTATAAAACGTTAACTGACCCAAACCAGGTTATACTGGAATAATTTGCCCAAGAATAAGAGTCATTCCTAAAGTAATAGAGTCACTGGAAGCTCATACTTGATACAGGAATTGCTTATGACAAAAGGGTTTGCCACGACCTTCATCCAAGGTCATTTCTGTAAGTTCAAGGTCACTGACAGAAAAGTGTAAGATTACTGTATGGGCTATAATTTTGGAAGCTCATACTTGGAACAAAGATTGCCTATGATCCACCGGTTTGAGATAACATTGTACTAGACTGGCAGAAGAAGTTGCAAAATTCGTGCCTAGATTATAAATTTATAAGGGATCGGAGGAACACAGGAAACTTTTTCTCGGATTGCTTGAGATGGGTTTGTTTACTTGATACGGAGATTGCTTATGATCCAAGGATGTGTTTTGACCTTGATCCAAAGTCTTTCTGGCAAGTTCAAGGTCACTGACAAAAAAGTGCAATATTCTTTACGAGGTATAGCTTTGTCATTGAGTGTCACTGGAAGCTCATAATTTGTTCAAAGGTTGTTTTTGACCTTAACATAGGTCATTTAGGCAAGTTCAAGGTCACTGATATAATAAGTGTAAAATTCAAAAAGATCTAGTCGTCCACTTGGCGCAGTGACAAGAGTGTCTGCTCATGGAGTAAGGAGTTGATCCTTACGCTGCAGGTTCGAATCTCACTGTGGGACGCAGAGACCGGTCCTTCGGATGAGGCCGTATAAACTGAGGTCCCGTCTGGCAGTAGGTGCTGGCACGAAAAAGATCCCTCAATGCTCAATGGCCATGAGTGCCGAGTATAGGTCAAAATTTGCAGATCTCCGTCGGCAAATGGTGTCTTCTCCATATGATTGAAAAATTCTCGAGAGGGATGTTTAACAACATACGAACAAACAAAAAGGTCCATAATTTTGTAATAGAAAAAATTGCATGCATAAGCATTTCACTGAAAAGTTGATAAATATATCATCCAGAGTGTGTTATGGCCTTGGCTTAAATTCGAGGTCAATTAGAGAATATGATGTTTTGGATGAATAGTCTGAAAAAATACGTAACTGTGATTTTTTTTATGTCGGTGACATACAGATGGTGTTTGCTCTTAACCAGCTGCAGAATGTGTCATGGCTTGACGCAAGGTTATTTGGACAAGTTCAAGTTCACTGATAGGGGAATTTTACATTCCTTTACTGTCTTTCTACTGTTGAAACATTGCAAGTTGATGCTCCTTACAGGATTGTTTATAACCTTTAAATGTTGAATGACCTTGACTCAAGGTCGCTTTGTTCTGTCCGGAGCTCCGACGGAAGACCTATTCGTTGCATTGCAACGAGCTCGGCTCTAGTTACATTATACAATTATTGCTGTTTTTAAGGTCAATGCGATGATTCAGAATCTAGAGGACTTAAAGATTTATCGAGCCGAAAGGGCGAGGAAAGCATTGTTTTTCGATGGTGGAAAATTTCTGATCGTCCTGACAGAAAAAAACAGCAATAATTGTTTTATTATATGATTCAACGATTAAATTGATACAATTGATTAAGCAGACATGTCAAGTGTTTTGTTTACATTTGCAAGTCCTAGCCAAACACGATGAAAGTAAGCATAACCTGTATTAATTTTGCATTAGAAATCTAGTCTTGGTGCAATGCATCTTCGCTAGCCAAGGGTTTCTGATACGCTACTCTCCTCATAAACCCTTGGCATACGGTGCTGACAAAAGACGGGATTGTTTTTGTCACGTGATCACGCTTCTTACCAGGTACGCACAGATTGCGTCATCGACAGAAATAAAAAGCGTATTTAAAAATATAATGTTTTTAAAGAATAATTAACAAGAAGGTATTGAGTTATGTTAATTTGTTATTTAAACATGTTAAAATGCAAATCTACATCTTCAGTATAGATTCTTAATCACATATTTTGCACGTAGCTTAAGATATTGGATGACACCATATAGCTATTCATAGAATGGCTTGTTATCTTACGGATCGTTGTTTACTTGCGTTTTTCATTCCTGATATTAAAGAGTCAAGATATATCCCGAACGCAAATATCGTCATTTACAAAAAAACAATTGCTGATTGGTCGAATGATGTCGATCAACTCCAATCACAGCTTGAGAAAAAAATCCCAACTTTTTTTAACACCGTATGCCAAGGGCTTATGAGGAGAGTAGCGTATCAGAAACCCTTGGCTAGCGAAGATGGGTGCAATGTAGAAAAAATAAATGTCAGGCTTAGCATCGAAAGGAGAAATGGCGCATTCTAAGAGGCAAAATGACAAATTAACCTAGAAATATCTTTGATGAACCCCTCAAAAAGTTTATTGATGTAGGGGGGATTTCCTTTTACTCTACTGTATCAAAAAGTTTGGGGTAGGACAACCAGACTTGCAATGACCATTTTCGAGCGAAAAAATAATAATAAAAAAATACGTTCATGGAAATGGAAGGGGGAGGACATCCCACCCCTGATTCTGTGTGCCTGAATGTTATGTTCATCTTGTCCACTCAAGAAGGAGAGATTTATTTTTACTATACTGTATAAGAAAGAGGGGGTGGCTACGAGATTTTCAATGAACATTATCAAACTAGAAATTGCAAAAATTTACATTCAGAAAAGGGGGAAAATAATCTCTCCTTCTTTTCCGATTTGTTGTGCCTGAATATTATGTTTACTTGAGTGGAATTCAGATGCAGGTGAAGTAACTTTTCAGAATTGTTTTTAATCTATTTTTAGTTCAATGTAGGAAAAATAAATCCTTATATTCACCTGGAAGGTCAATAAAATGGTCTGTCTTTAATTATTAACTGAAAACATTAATCTATACTTCAATATACACTGTGTTGAAATGTTTTCATATTGATTTGACAAATGTTTCACTGTTTTAAAGTGGATTAAAAAAAAAAATTCCTCTGACATGTATGTATGAGGTATCCTATTCTCAGGCGACCATGTTAACAGACTTGAATGTACATTATACTGGGATTCTTCTTTATTACTTCTATGTACATGTATTTGAAAAGAAATTCCCATAGAGTAGACCGCTCTTTAAAAATAAAATTGAAAGCACATTATACGATTGTATATTTTTCAGACATGCAGAATTTTCTGTCCTTCTTATGTTTGCCACGTCTGCTTCGTATTTGGACGTTCTACTGACTAGAAACGATAAAGACCAACTAACAACTTTAACGGGATGACTTCAGCTTTTTCTAGCGTCAACTTTCCTTATTTATGAAGTAATATTTACATTTCCAATGTCTTTGTCCGAGACAAAATTATAAAATTGTAAAAATACTTTATTTCTACATAAATCTGCTGGTTCATCGATAGGCACGGTTAAAAAAAAATCACGTGCGGGGCGGGACAAATAGAGACAGAGGCGGGGCTATTAGCACGGGAATTTGCAGCATCAGGAGCATGTAAATATAAGGAAAAACTGTCAGATTTTTTGGATTCATGACGATGATCAATCGATTGGCTTGCGTGATAATTTTATGCATAAACGCCTTCGGCGTTTATGCAATTTATCACGCAAGCCACTCGATTGATCACATCATGAATCCAAAAAATTAGACAGTTATTCCTTAAATATTCCGCTATCATTTGCAATGTTTACGTCTACCAACTTATTCGATACCCAAGAGCACGATTAATTTTTTAATTGAGGCAGGCTACTGACAGACACATAGTGTAAGTTGATGTTACAGGGGGTTTCAACAACCTCGTTTAAAGTCAGGATTTTGTAAATTCAATGGTCGTATCAATGACCCTGTCAACAAATATAACCAATAATTGGGTCAATTATTTTAAAATCATAACTGTTCGTTATTTTCACTTTTTTTTTCATTAGGAAACACACACACTCTCACACACACACACACACACACACCCTCACACACACACACACACACACACACACACACACACACACACACACACACACACACATATATATATATATATATATATATATATATATATATATATATATATATATATCCACAGTTTGCACGAGATATTATGTCATTTTCGATACACTCTACTTCATTTGCACGACTTTTGATGTCATTCAAAATATACATATATATTACATTGCATAACTTTCCGTATTTATTTCTGAAATTTAATTAATGAAAACTTATCTCATTCCTTTTTTTCCTTCATTTTTTTTTTTAAATTAAAAAAAAAATTTAAAAATTTTTAAAAAATTTTTTAATTTTTTTTTTTAAAAAGTTGATCCTAATAAAAGTATGCTGTTTACTTTGGGAGACATGTTTACCAATGAAAAACCAGAACATGCCGCTTGTCTGTTATTTAGCTACATGTATGAATGTCTATAATCAGTCAAATATCCAAATATGAAACAAATGGAAGACAGTCATAAAGGGATATTATGTTAAGAGTTATAACCAGTCGTAGTAATTTTGCGATTTTCAATATGTGCTGAGAACACAATAGGCTTAAAAGATAGAAATATGCATGTAAATGTAATGCTGTTTTATTTAAGGTAGGTCGCTGGTTTACTGCATAAAAATTCTTACGAGAAAACATATCCTGAAAATTTGATATAATGTTCCTTAGAATTTGCGGCATTTTATCTGAATTTTTTATTAAATTTGCCTACGTGGTTTTAATGCTATATTAATGTAAACGCGGTATAGTTTTCGGTACTATTTTTACGCTTTACTATAGAAATATATAGGAAAATGACGTTTTTAAAACAATTTTACCGAAAGAGTTTCTTCAGAAAAGGTCGGATAACTTTTTAAAGACGTAGACGAATTACTCAGAAATTTCAAAATATCAAGATGAGGTAAAATTAAAACTATTGAGGTAAAAAAATCAATATGTCTTCTCGCTAGTTTTTTGCTAAATAATTTTAAAGTTTGCTTTTATATTGCCAAAATATTGCGTTTATGGGTGTTATTTATGACTAAAACGTCATATATTGAACGTAATCGCGTTTACATATAAGTATCTTTATATTTGGAATATACAAGATCTAAAAGGTATATTACCCCATTCATACGACGAAAATTTGCTTATGTGTGCATATTTACAGATGAGTAAATTTACACACATAAGTAAAAGTTAATTTGCTATGCGTTCAGACGAGATTTATGTACCATAAGTAAATCCTTAAATTGTCATTTAAAATAAGGAGAAGGACCGCTTCAGACGTGAATTTTCACAGAATAAGGGTGTTTCATTACTATTTGGGTATAGGAGTAATTTTAGGATGTTCCTCAAAGAAACTAGAAGAGAATTCCGATCAAATGATTGGTACGACAGAACAGTTCTTAATGACTTAAAGGACGACGATTGGTATGAGAATTTTCGAATGATTATGGAAAATTTCGTAATATTTTGCGAGAAATTGGAAAATGCTTTGTTCCCGGCCCAAAGACTGTAGAAGAGCCGTTGGATGTGAAGAAGGTGGATGTTACCATCTGGTTAGCGTCTTCAGCGGACAAGTCATAGATAGCACAGTTTTTCTTACGAATATATGTTAACAAAGGGTTCCTTTAGTTCAAAGGTTTGTAATTTTACATGTAAGATTTTTGCCCTTATATTTCTGCTCAAATACCAGTTTGCTCTCCAAGATGGCGGCCAAGGGAAATAACTCGAAGGGAAAATGCGTCATATGAAATCTATTTACTAATTGCTGACTTGAAACGAGATTGTTGAAATCCCTGTAACATCAACTTATCTGCCAGTAGTCTGCCCCAGTTTAAAAACTGAGAAAGGATGAAGAAAGTTATCAAGGGCTTAACGGTTGTGGAGCGATTGATGGCACGCATATTCCTATCATAGGTCCTAAGCATTCACACGGAGAATACTTGAACAGGAAGAAGTTCTTCTTATTGAATCTGCAGAGCGTTTGCGACCACAGCTATATCTTTAGAGACATAAACATGAGTTTGCCAAGAAGGGTGCACAATGCCGGCGTTTTTGAAAATTTGAAAAATTTCAGAGGAGAAAATGGCTCCTTGTTTCCAGAGTGGAGAAAGCAATTTAAAGAAAGTACTATGCTAGTAGTACATCTCGGCGACCCAGCGTATATACTTTGAAGACTTGGCTTTGGAAGCCATACATCAACAGATCTACCCTTACAGAAACTCAATTCACTTTCAAAGTTTGTTTACGTAGCGCAAGAATTACCCTTGAAAATCGGCGTTTTTTAGAGCCGCCATGTTTACCGACTGATATTTTACATGCCAACGCATATACAACACTTAAAATGGAGATTGATGCAATACACGTGACGGAAAAACTACATAAGTAAATTTGCTGCGTGTTCATACGACAAACTTTATACACGGGAGCGAATAATTTGCGACGACGTGTATGCAAAAGTAAATTTGCACCTTGTCCTGACCAGGTGTAAATTTACTCAACTGTGCAGAATTTGCATATGAGCAAATCAGTTCATACGACAAAAATTGCACAAGTAAGTAAATTTACATATGTGTAAAATATACTAAGATATGCAAATCGTGTCGTATGAATGGGGTATTAGATGCACACTGTAATTTTTATTCAGCATTTCACTCATTGCGGAAACGTGTTAGGAAGAACAGCAATTTATCTACTCTAGTATTATGAAATACATATTCTGTCCACGAAGTCAGAATGAACGGTATATTGATATAAACATTCTTCGTGCATTAGAATTAATATGCAGTGACAACACTGCGATTGATAATAAATTAATACAAGTATTGTTAGGATGTTCAAGTTCATTATTAGGATTTCAAGTATAACACGTGAATTTTATCACTTCATTTGAAATCGGTAAAAAAAAAAAAAAGCAAAAAAAACAACAACAACAACAAAAAAAAAAAACACCCCACTACTGAGGAAGGGGGGGGGGGGGGGTTACCGGCAATGTATTTTTTATATCAATCGCAACTCAGTATATAGCCCGAACTCTCAAACATTTATTCTTTCTTGTTTTTTTTTCTTTATTGATTTTTCATCGGCAAAATGTAAAATACTTGCATTTTGGTTAATTTTGTTATAGAAAATATTGTACTTAATTCTTGTATTTCGTAATACATGTAGTATATTAATATCTGTTCTGAGTGTCATAAAGGTCCGATATGCCGGGTGTCTGTTTAAATTTATTTTAACATGTTTAATTCATTTCACTATGATAAATCAATTCCTTGCTAGCCTGCATATAGAGAACGACTTTATCAGATTCAAATACTAATTGATTTTTTAAAAAAAGAGGAAAATGCATGTAGTTAAATTTCATCCTTTTTAGTGTTGAGGATTGATTTTATCCTAAAAATAACAAATTTGTTTGTTTGTTTTTTTCGGCTGTGAGAGCAAACATGGTGCATTACGCACCTTTCCTTCGTTGCAAATTACGTGCATACATACAGCCTTTCAATTTTTTTGGCCGAGGAATTTACGGTAACTTTCATTTTGCATGCAATATCTTTAATTTAACACTAACTCGTTTTGATTGACCTTGAGCAGTTTAGTATCATTTGCAATATATATAGGATCTCCCATGATTTGTAGTTGGATATGACTTTTATCCAACGAGTTGTGTGTTTTTTATCCCCGAGCCTTGGCGAGGGGATAAAAACACACAACGAGTTGGATAAAAGTCATATCCAACTACAAATCATGGGAGATTCTTTTTATCCCATGTTAAATACTTCACAACCAATGTTTTACATAGGACTCCACTTTATTTTACTTCATCGCGCTAACGCAAAAACCATTGTGACGTCACAACTGTGGATTATGAAAAAATTATCCAATGAGTCATATCCACGGGATAAAGGGGTAAACATGGGATAAAAATTATTCCTTGCATTTTGCATCGCATTTATTATGTTTTATTAGTTTGTTCTTATACATTACACATATAATCAGAGCAGAATTCAAACTTATAATTCTCTGGATTCATACAAATACAACAATACAATTACGGACAATAACATGTACTTTCTACGCTTTGTACGAACTGGATTCTATTGATAAAGTAATTTTCAGAGAAATAAACGGGAAGCAATGCAACGTCGCGTTTGTGACGTAACTGACGTCATAATCAAATGTGCACAAAACAACAGCTCGAATCATCGAAATTGTGTACCGAAATTGATGACAAAAGCAAACCCGCGACCTACCTTAAGAAATAAGGTATCATTTTTAAACATCTATCGGGAGATAAATACGGGTTGGTCACGAGATCAAATTCCATAAAACCCGAAGGGCTTTATGGTAAATTTGATCTCGTACCAACCCATATTTATAGCCCGATAGATGTTTTAAAATGATACCTTATTACATATATTTACATTTGTGACTTATTCATAGTTTATATTTGCCTGATTATAATCTTCAAAACGTGAAACGTTTTACTTTTCAAACCCAACGGCACGTGTTTGATCCTCTGATTGCGCGTCGACCCTTTATGACGTCACTGAGAAATTACGTCGAACGTTTATGACGCGAGGAACCCGTGTTTATACGGATATAGATACGCGTTGCTTTTAATAGTGTTATATAAAAGAAAACATTTGCAAATGTAAATATTGCATTTTAATCGCGCGCTTGATCCAGTGTTGGTCAAAAAAAGGGCATAAAGAAGAATATTAAACATTGAGGTTCAAACCATGGCATCAATAACCTGTTATAAATTTTGTATCATGCACTCTGTTGGAAAAGGGGTCATTTTTCAACGGGGGTCAATTTTTTTATAGGACCCACATATAAAAAAAATGACCCCTAGGATTCTTTTTCTACAAAAAATCAATTTTTTCTACCACTGGGGGGTCATTTTTTGTCGTTGAAAAATGACCCCCCCCCCCCGTCATTATTCTATGGGGGTCATTATTCGTCTTCACATCGGAAACGAAAGTGTTTATACACACAAACAGAATGAATGGATTTATGACCCTAACCTTTTGACCTCAAAATCAATAGATCTTTTTAGGCCATAGGGAGTTGTGTATAAAATTCCATTGCAAAAGCTCAAAGGCTTTTTGAGACATCTGCTGGAAATGATAGTTACACGCAAACAGAATGTATGGATTTATGACCTTGATATTTGGATCTTAAAATCAAAAGGGGTTTTCTTTAGGCCATGGTAAAATTGATTTGAGGATAGGTACATATATATGAAGATAGGTACAGATATTATAATTTGAATATATGTTAATTTGGCACATTCCATACATTATAGCAAATTATGAATCTAAATTATATCATTCTCTCCTACATTTAAGTAATTAATGTTAAATTCAATCTGTAATTGAATTGAATCTATCTTTAATGAAATTAAAGACAGGTTTAATTTATTTAAACTTAGGATCAATTATTTAAAGATAGGTTTAATTATTTACACTTTAATATCTTTAATTCAAATAGACCTTTCTTTAATTCAATTATATCTATATTCAATTCATTTGAAGATAGGTTCAAATATTTGAATGTTAATTTGGCGTTCCATTATAATGTGTCAAAATCATAAAACAGACTCAGTGATCATGGTCATGTTTTAGATGCAGTTAACGAACAATCTCATATTTCAATGCACCTCTGTGTTCACTGCAGATATTTGAGTTTCTTCACTTGGTTGTTTTTCTGTTGAACAACAAACAGACTATTATTTGCATCTATACATAATGCACTGGGTATACTCAATCCACATTCTATATAATGAAGGAACTGTCCATCCTGATCTAGGATGTGGACAGAATCATGGTATGAATCAGTTGTAAGGATGTGACTCTGGCTGTCTGTGGTGATTCCTCTTGGTCTGCATAATTGGTCCTTTGGACCAGTGTACCTGAATCTCAGTAATCCAGCCTTACTGAACACGAGTACTGCTTTAGCTCCATAGTCAGCCACACAGATATCCAGGTTCCTGTTCTCACAGATATATTTAGTATCTGTAGATAAGAAGAGAAGACTTTTCTTATCGGAATTAATGGTTTGTTTCTCTGTAGAGCCAGAGTAACGAACAATCTTTGATATTGAGGGTATCATAATATTAGTCATAATAACCAGGAAGTCACCAGAGGAGGTGCTGCAGATATTGCCAGGGCTCCAGTGCTGTAGTTTTATGATAGTCTTTATCTCTTCATTCTTCACAATATTCACAGTTCTGTCACTAGGATCGGTATAAACAAGATAACCATGTTTTGTTACTGCTATATCATAGGGTGTGCATCTTGACTTGGTTGTGATTGACTTGAGTAATGAGCCCTGATTGATACTGTAAAGTTTTATGGTGTTCTCATCACCGCTTGTCCAGATTTTTTTATCACTCAGACAGGCCACATTATTTAGGCATCTCTCATACTCAGTGTTTATGGTAGTAATGATTTCTGAAGAAAGTTTACCTGATGATAGAGTTCCAAACATGCTACAAAGGTCTTGGATTTTTCCTGGAGTGAATTTCGGTAAAGGCAGCATAAGTTTTTGTGGAGGATTTCTAAATTTTTCTACATTAAGTTTAAAACTTAAAAGTTCTGAAACATCCATGGTGGTTACATCAACATCATTTGAATCAATTTCATTTCTTATTTCAGAAATTTTCACATGAATTTCATCCAGATGCCTCCGCAAAATTTTTAACTGTTTAGTTTTCATCTCATCAACTTCAGATGTTAGTTTTGTAACAACTTTGTCAATTTCTCTGTGCCATTCTTTTCCATGTTTTGTTATGGTTATTGAAACATCATCATATTTCTTTTTTACTTCCTTTATCATGTATTCTACATTAGAAGCAATTTCATGATATTTTGGATATATTACTTTATTTAATTCATTTTGTTCTTTGACAATCTGTTTTTTTCTTTCATCCAGAACTTGCAAAAGTTTCAAAAATTTATGACCTGAATGTTGATAAGATGTAATGCAAGTAATGCAGACAGGAATATTACAATCGTCACAGTACATTTCACAATGTTCTTTGTCATGAAATGCACATAGGGGGTAAAGTGGAATTGATTTTTGAAATGTAAATCTGACAATTTCATGTTTATTCTTGGATGCATCAGATGTCATGTGCTCTCCAATGCAGGAATTGCACAGTCTGACATGACATGTTTCACAGTTAACCTGTACCGTTTCAGTCTCACACAGGTCACATCGTATCAAATTCTTGGCATGTTTGTCTGGGTCCATGATTAGAGTTAAAATATCTGGCTCTGAAGTAAAGAAAAAAATTTCAACAGTTTGTTTATTATAAAGGAATAAAAAAAGAAAATATTCTAAATATAAGTCCATAGATAATAATCAAGTAGAAATATCATTAGATCTGCATGTGGATGCCGAAGAAAGCAAATATTTTGCAACAGAAAGTTTTATTTTGTGTACCACAGGTATTTGGATTTTATTAGGGATGTCAATTTTGTCAAAAATTCATATTTGAATATTCAATGAAAGTATTCGAATATATTCGAATATTCGATAAAAAAAATCTGTTTTAATTTAAATATGCATCGTCCTACTCTCATGAAAGTTTTAGCGTAGGTATACTTATATTGGAAGTAAAATTGTATGAAGACTTTTGTAGGTGTACAATAAGAAATTCCATTTGATATTTGTCAATGTTTGAAATAAAAAAAATTGATTTAAATGTAGAAAAGTATCATTTTAACAAATGAAACGTGTATTTATAGTAGCTCCAACTGAGGAACCAGTCGTCTTACAAAAGGCAAGATAGTCGTAACGGTATACTGTTCAGATTTCAATACGTGTAATGAATTACAATTATCTGCCTGATAAGAAAATTAATATGATTATAACCTTTGATACAATGTAAACAAATATTTCCATAGACAATTTTCCTAGGTAATTAACTAATTTCCCGATAATGAATATAAAATTCAGGATTATGTACAAGCCGAAACAATCAAGTAATTTACATATTTATTCTGAAATTAAGCCCTTTACAATATTAATTACAGATTACTTCTATCGGACATTCATTCAATGATCCATTAATTTTATTTTGATAAGTATACTCTTCACGCCTTTTAGACATTCTTAGATTTCATTTGTTGTCCTCGATTCTAGATCCGATCGTATCTAACTAATAAAAACTATGAAAGTACATTTTGTATTATACATAAAGCATTATTGTACAATTCTTTAACACCTTACTCAAAACAAAATACATGTAATTTAGTAGCTTTATAAGATAAGAAAGTAGTGAAAGAAATCAGGCGATCGAAATTGATCGCTAGTAAATTAAACAGGGATAATTCCAACACTGTTCTAATCAAAATTTGTTAATCACAGTACTTCTTTTTATGAAATCTGAAAAACACCGAATATTCGAATCTTAAATTCATATTCGAATATCAACTCATCGAATGAATATTCGAATGTTCGAATATTCGTTGCCATCCCTAGATTTTATATACGTATAATAAATATTTAAAAGAGCTTATAAACAAAAGTTTTATATGAATATGGATAAATTAAAAATCTAGATAAATACTTAAATCGCGAAAGATCAATTTTTTCAGAAGTTTTAAAAGATTCTTATTGGTATAATTTACCTGGCTGTAGCTAGACTATAATGGCGTTTGTTTTAGCAACCAGTATCGAAGTCTACTTCATGCATTGATCTCATAGCCTACTAACTGGGTTCCTGTATTATTAGCATGTCATTTTTTTTTATTCTTCATGGTCTAGTAGCTAGAGTATTTAAATATATGTGCAATCAGTACGTTCTACTAACATTCATTGATATTTTTGTACATGCATTGCCTTTCTCGCATGATGTGAACATGACAATTTTGTTACAACAAACTTGTTACAAAGCAATAAATGGAGAGCCACACCCCTTTGTGGATTTACATTCAAATTAGTCAAGGAGGCCACAAATAAACTGCTCTCATTAAGAGAGCTTTAACAGTTTTTAAGAAAATTCTTAAATTTCTTATTCATCTCCCCTAAAGAAAGCTTGATTAAAGTTTTTGGAGGAGGTCTATTCCTAAGTAACTATAAGCCCTATGGTAACCAAACTTGCATGGGTAATACCTCTAGGGATTCACACCCTTAGACATGCTTTGATGCTGTATCTGACCTACACTTTCCAGATGACCAGGTAACCATTTTTGGAACAGGTCCATATTACAAATTATACAAATACGGGGGTTAATCCAGCAGTTTACTAGTAATTTATAATCTGGACATATTTTAATCTTTATATTCACATTCCACCGTAAATTGTTTTGTTTCAATTTCTCTTCTTAAATCATTTTCAGTTTCATAATCTTAATCATAAATGATAAGTAGACGTGCATTATTCAACTCAAAAATGGCAACTAATCATCATCACCATCATGCAGGGATTAATTTCTTAATACGTTCTACATAATAAAAACTTCTCATGTAATATCAACAGCACTCTTTTTTCTCCATCCTGGGATTTTTTTTTAATTACATGCGAAATAATATTATATACTAGTTGAGTAATGAGTATGGCTTGTCACCCCCTCCCCCCCCCCCACCTTTTCGCTGGCCTCTTCGCTCTCAGATCGAATCTCTGCTGCCGACCCGAGTGTCAACTTGGTGTAAATCAACATGTAATGTTATCTAAATTGCATAGTATAGTATCTGTTATTTTTAAAACTTTAACGTGCCCAGGCTTGGGGCCTTAAAACTTAGATGAGTTTTTTTTTTTTTTATCTTGGCCTCACTTTTACAAAAGAAATTTATCATGAGAAAGTGAGACTGAGATCAAAAGTGAGCCCATTATCTTAAAGTTGCATAATGAGTCAAAACCATGTGTTTCTTTTAAGAAAATTGTATCACAAAACAAAAGATTTCTGTGAAATATGAATATAGCAAAGTTTTGACAATTCAACTGCACTGTAAAGCAAGAAAAAAACTGCAAAGTATAAGTGCCGGAAAAACAAATGTTGTATCTATATCGCTTTGTTTTTATCGTCAATGTCAAGGTCACGCGTCCTTTACTATGTATTCTACATTAGAAGCAATTTCATGATATTTTGGATATATTACTTTATTTAATTCATTTTGTTCTTTGACAATCTGTTTTTTTCTTTCCAGAACTTGCAAAAGTTTCAAAAATTTATGACCTGAATGTTGATAAGATGTAATGCAAGTAATGCAGACAGGAATATTACAATCGTCACAGTACATTTCACAGTGTTCTTTGTCATGAAATGCACATAGGGGGTAAAGTGGAATTGATTTTTGAAATGTAAATCTGACAATTTCATGTTTATTCTTGGATGCATCAGATGCCATGTGTTCTCCAATACAGGAATTGCACAGTTTGACATGACATGTATCACAGTAAACCTGTACCGTTTCAGTCTCACACAGGTTACATTGTATCAACTTCTTAGCAGGTTTGTCTGGGTCCATGATAAGAGTTAAAATTTCTGGCTCTTAAGTAAAGAAAAAAAAATCAAGATTTTTTTTTATTATGAAGGAATAAAAGAGTAAAATATTTCTAAATATAAGTCCATGGATAATAATTAAGTATATTCATGCTCAATGTGAGGCATTGGAATGAAATATATGGAGATAACGAACAGTATTCAAGCTCAAAAGTCCATTAAATAATACAAAATAGGAGCAGAGCAAACACGGACCTCTAAACATCAGAGGTGGGATCAGGTGCCATGGAGGAGTGAGCATCCCCTGCCGACCGGTCACACCCGCCGTGTGCTCCTTGTCGTGATTGGGAAATAACGGGAAAATCCGTTGACAATTCAGTGTGTAAATAATGACCTAACTATTAGTATGCAAAACGTCAGTCAGCATTTGACTCAATGATAAATTGTATTTGCTGACAAGGTCATCGTATCGACCATAGAACTTACGAAATGATGACTTTAAACGAGACAGCTGATATTCTTGTTTCATCAACTTGTTTGTCAATAATTTACCTCGTTTTAGAAATTGTACATACGTAGAGCATGCTCTTGCGTATCGAATCAACTGAGAGATATATACCCCGTATGCAGGTGAAGAAGGTATATTGCTGCATAAGTAAGGGAATTTGACGATTGAAAAGTTAAAGTCATCACGTTTATCATAAAGCTTGGTTGTTAGATTACCATTAACGTCTTTTTCAAGTAAAATATCCAAATATGAAACAAATGTGTCAGACTCTGTGGTATCTTTTATCTCAAGCTCACCAGGATATATCGTATCGACAGAAGAATGGAAATAGCCATTGTTAATTGACAATACATCGTCGATATATCTAAATGTCGAGTTGAAGGCCACAGCAAGTGTTTTCTTCTTTTCACGTACAAGATTTTGGACAAATTCTGCTTCATATGAATACAAAAAAAGGTCTGCTAATAACGGGGCGCAATTGGTACCCATGGGAATTCCAATAGATTGTTGGAAGACCTGGTCTCCAAAAACCACATAAATATTGTCAATCAGAAACTCAAGCATCTTTTTAATGTCAACCTCAGAGTACTTGTGTGTACAATCAGAATGTTTTTTAACAAAATAATTTTGCAAATGACCAATGACAAGGTAAGAATATTTACGAGTTCCATTTCTATTGAAAAAGCAGCTGTCAATTATATCAAAAAGCCTGGACTTTAATTTATCGTGGGGAATGGTTGTGTATAAAGTAGAAAAGTCGTAAGTTTTTAAGCTGTTGATTTTGGTAAAATCTTGTGATTTCAAATTTTCCAAAAAGTTCCTTGGAATTTTTAAGTATCCACATCTGATTTACACCACTTCTCGAATATATTGTTGCACAGTACTCTTGAAGCTTCTCCTTCACCACTTCACCACTGTTAATATCTTAGTGAGGAGTAAAGAAAGAGGCTTGGTAGAACATTTACTGGAGCCCGCTATGCATCTCTGTTTGTAAGGATTTTTATGAAGTTTCGGAATCCAATATAGATATGGTAATTCAAATTCATTTTGATTGTTTGGAATATTAAAAAATATTGAAAACTGACATATGATTTTGAAGAATTTCTTCCTTAGAAAGGGAACTACGAATATAAGTTGGATTACCAATTAAATCCAAGTTCCTCTAAAATACATTTAATATAATGAGCCTTACAAACAAAGACAATGTTGTTACCTCCTTTGTCAGCAGGGACCAGTACGTACTGATCATGTAATCTATCTAATTCTGTTTCATTTCTGGATTATTGAATACAGAAGGATAGATGGTTCTCATATTGCCCCTCAATCTTTTAATACGTGATTTTAACATACATCTGATACATTTAATCCATTCTGACATAGGTGTCAAGGTCTTCTTTTTCATGCCTGGCCCATCGCCTGGCGTAGTCCTCTACAGAATCCATAATACTTATGAAATTCCGACGCCAGTTGAAGGATCGGGGTTCCCTAAATTTAGGACCTTTTAAAATTACTGATCTAAGGTCCTCATTATTAACTATATTTACGTCACCAGTAATAACGTGTCCAGCAGGACTATAGTTATAGGGCGAAGAAGAACATGAAGACGATGGAGGATTATGTTTCAGATATTCGATATCCAGGCCCTGTAAAGTTATCTTGTAATTAAAAAGTTTGGAAGCAATAGTCGATGTATATTTGTAGGAAATACAAGGTGTAGTCTTTAACTTGAAATATGGTGGAATACAAGACTGGACCCTTTTGTGATTAAGAATATTACTTATATTAACCGCGTCAATCCCTTTGTTGGCATATTGAATTTTAAGGAAAAAACGGATTGTTTTAGCTGCATTTTCGTCAGTAAAACGCAAGGGTTTAAAAAGCCTATGGTTTGCAATATCCATAATCACAGATCCGAGCCTATATTCTGGTGTCGAGGAATCAAAAAATGGACTTTCCTTGACCTTTTCAAGAAGACTATTTAAAAGTCTCAAAGGGACAGAGTAAAGTTTGGTGCGAATATGATGTAGACCTAACTGTTGATTTACGTAAGGTAGTAATGAATCAAAAGAGACATCGTGTATTAAAGATTTATTGTAAGACCAATGCCCATGACTACGCTTACGTCTCTGTGTATGGTTAAAAAGTCCCATCACATTTACATTGTTACACTGTGGACTGGAAAGATTTCCAACACTATTGACATTGTCATTACGTCCATAGGGAAAGGCTGTCCCTAGCTTTCTAATCCAAAATAATTTCAAATAAAAAAAATGTCACAAATACAGGTGACTCTCGATCTCTCGAAGTTCAAGGGACCGCAAGAAAAGTTCGAGAGATCGAGGGGTTCGAGAGATAGAAAGTGAATAAAATCCTGATTTTTCAGTTCCGATCATCATTGTTCTACGTTTATAAATACCGGAAGTATAAGTTGAAAATATCATTGTACATTTTCATTCGTATTTTACAGGTAATTCACTTGATTTCAACAACAATGATCGTATTTTGAATAAATAAAACGATCTCTTTAAGTTTTAATATTTATTTGTTCTCATTTCATGATTACATAAAATCTGAATAGCAATCGTCGGTGTGGCTACCCCCCGGGCTTGATCGGGTCCTTTACCAGATTTCTCGTATTAAATCGGTATTAATTCTTGAGATAGGATTTCTTGTGCAATGTTTGTCATACTGGAATTATGTACACTCTAATAAAACTTCATAACACGACGCCTCTTTAATTATTTTCTAAAAATTTTCTTCTCGCTGTCAAGTCAAAATAAGTTGTGAAGCAATTTATAATTTACCAATTATAACCAATTAATTATTTATAATATGTTGACGGTGCGACCGTTGGGGCGAGCGCAGTGTTCACTTCATTATTATGATCCGCCTCTTCAAACCGCACGTCTAGACTGTGACGTCACATGACGCCGTATGTTAGCTGCATTTCCATAAACAAAGTTTAAAAAGTGCAAATATTTAAACAAAGAACGTTTAATCTACTATCTGCATGCAATATCCATTAAATTAAGGTGAGTTTATTTTGTGTGAATTTTTAGTTGTTGTCACCGCGTGAACGAAGTTAGCAGCGAGAACAAGAAGCGATGCATTGTGGGTCAGAATTACTGCGGAAAAAAATTCTATTGAATGAATGTGCAGTAGTCCGAATTTCCTCTTCGCCCAGGCGTTGTCGTTAGAGCTCGCAGTGACGAGCGGCGCTTCGCGCCGCTCGCTGCGCTCGCTATCAACACTCGGATGCTCACAGGTATAGTGTCATCTATGTAAACACCCAATGAACACCTCCATGCCAGCCCCAGGCGTTCACATGTAAGTCCAAGCTGCATTAATTTTACGCTTGATTGGCGTGTACACACACGCAATCAAAACTTCGAGAGATAGAGAGTATAAAACAATGAAATGTGTGTAACGTTACCCATGTCTTGGTTCGAGAGATAGAGAACTTCGAGAGATAGGGAGTTCGAGAGATCGAAGTAAATTTGCCTAGTTATATAGAGGGAAAAAACGGGACCGGAGGTTCACTTCGAGAGATTGAGAACTTCGAGAGATCGGAGTTCGAGCCATCGAGAGTCACCTGTACCTAGAAAATATATATCAGTTATAATTAGATCTGCATGTGTATGCCGAAGAAAGCAAATACATTGCAACAGAAAGTTTTATTTTGTACCACAGGTATTTGGATTTTATATTTGGACACGGAAATAGCCGAAGTTTCAAGAGTTACCGCGTATATTATTTGAAAGATTGGGTCACGGGAAAAAGAATGTTTTGTGATAATTTAAAGATTTTTTTCATTTTTCGTTGTTGTCATTTTTATTTAAAAAGCCAGACTATTTATTTACTTAAAAAGAAATTGTTTAATTATATAAGTAAATATGTTTAAAGGTTTTAATTTTAGTGTTCTATCATAAGTGAAGGGTATAAACAGTTATAGACTGGGATTCTGGTAACATATGATTTGTTGGACCTGAAGGTGAAATTGTTGCCCTTAGCCTGCATCCTCGGGTAGCATTTTCAACTTCAGGTCCAACAAATCATATGTTGCCCTCATACCCAGTCAATAACTGTATATTAAAAGGGCTTAATATAAACAATAGTTTTATACGAATATGTATTCCTGATGATAAATTAAAAATCTAGAAAAAGACATAAATCAAGAAAGATCAATTTTATCATAAGTATTGGTATAATTTACCTGGCTGTGGCGAGACTATAATGGCGTTTGTTTTGGCAACCAGTATGGAAGTCTACATCATGCATTGATCTCTTAGCCTACTAACTGGGTTCTTGTATTATTAGCATGTCTTTTTTTACTCTTCAAGGTCTAGTAGAGTATTTAAATATGTGCAATCAATACGTTCTACTAACATTCATTGATATTTTTGTACATTGCCTTTCTCACATAATGTGAACATGACAATTTTGTTACAAAAAACTTGTTACAAAACATCCTTGGTAGAAGGATATTCAGGTTTGTTGAAATGGAGAGCCACAACCCTTTTGTGGATTTACATTTAAATTAGTCAAGGAGGCCACAGATTTGAATCTACACTCATTAAAGAGCTTTAACAGTTTTTAAGAAAATTCTTTTTCTTATTCATCTCCCCTTAAGAAAGTTTTATATCATTAACTTTAGTTTTTGGAGGGGTCTATTCCTAAGTAACTATAAGCCCAATGGTAACCAAACTTGCCTGGGTAATTCCTCTAGGGATGCACACCCTTAGACATGCTTTAGATCGGTATATATTAAGTTTATTTAGGATATATAACTTTGGGCAATACAGCCCATCAGTTTACATAAATAAAATATATAATTAATAACTTATATTACAAAATTTATGACTCTCAATGAGCCTAAATTGGGGGGGGGGGGGTAAAACCCCTGGTCAAGTGTTCCTCAGTCCCACAGTTCCATTCATTTATAGTATACATAGAGGATATTCTACGAAAGCCTACTAGGATCAAACTACGATAAAAAAAATTTAAAAGGCGTTATAACGCCTTTCCAAAAGGCGTTATAACGCGAAAAAAGGCGTTATTACGCCTTTCCAAAAGGCGTTATTACGCCTTTTAAAAGGCGTTATTACGCCTTTTTAAAAGACTTATAACGCCCTTCTAAAAGGCATTAATACGCCTTTCAAAAAAGCGTTATTATGCCTTTTGAAGGGCCATTATTATGTCTTTGACAGGCCCGTACTTTTAAAGTGTGGGGGGGGGGGCATAAAATTGACAAGCAAACAAAAAAACAAGAACCCCCCCCCCCCCCCCAAAAAATAAACTGCCTAAACTTGAGGGGAAACTTTTTCTAATTTTTCGGTAAAACTTTTTTTAAATGCAATGACTTGCCCGAGTTTAACCATACTGCAACAAAATGTTAAGGGACCAAGCAATCAATAAATGATTTTTTCTATTTAAACTATAGCAAGACTATTCTCCCAAAAAGTGAGGTGGGGGAGCCCCCCCCCCCCACTCGCATTCGTACTACCGGCCTGTTTGAAAAGGAGTTATATCCAAAAATGGAAAGGCGTTATTTTAAAATAGTAAATATATGAAAGATTGAACCAAAGCCATCTTTATTTATGCAATATTTAGATTATATTTTTAATATTATAAATTATAGTATTTTCTACATTCCTGCACATCTCGCAGACAGTTGTTTGCATTTTGCATGCATATTAAGAGAAGTCAACACTCTACTTTTGAAAATCCAGGATATAGGCAGAACCAACTTTGGGTTCTGCTAGCCATGTATTAAAAATTCATGTCAAATTTGACCTAGATCACCTAGATTTTTAAAAGGCGTAATAATGCCTTTTGGAAAGGCGTAAAAACACCTTTTGGAAAGGCGTAATAACGCCTTTTTAAAAGGCGTAATAACGCCTTTTGGAAAGGCGTAATAACGCCTTTTAGAAAGGCGTAATAACGCCTTTTTGTTATTACGCCTTTTGAAAAGGCGTTATTACGCTTTTTTTCGCGTTATAACGCCTTTTGGAAAGGCGTAATTACGCCTTTTTTCGCGTTATAACGTTATGCCTTTTAAAAAGGCGTTATAACGCCTTTTGAATTATTTTTTTTACCGTAGTTTGATCCTAATAGGCTTTCGTAGATATTTAATGTTTTGTAGATGAAAATTTTTGATATTTTCACGAGTGCGAAGCACGAGTGAAAATATCAAAAAATCCTGTCCCACGAGTGAAATAAATTCCATATTCATCTACAAAACATTGAATTTTCTGTTTATTACATTTTCTTTGATTTTCCCTTTGCCTCTGTATTTTCTTAACACAGTGTCATAGGCTTGACGTCATAGTTGAGCGGTTGAGACGTCATATGTGTGATTGAAAACATTACATAGCATGGATTTTAGCAACATATTTGGGAAGAAATTTGCAGTTTTAGCTCTATCAAGATGCTTAGTTACTATCTCTATCTTATGACAGGCCAGGAATTATTTTATACTTACTTTGTTATCCTTTCACACTGTGAGAGAATATCATTTTTGGTATCCTTTCACACTGTGAGAGAATATCACTTTTTTTCAATAAATAAATCACAGTATTTCACTGTTGAAAATGGAATAAAGTAATATATTGAATAAAGCAATACAATACATAATTCAAAGTTAAAATGCAATATATAGCAATGCTGTTTAATGTACAGACATCTGAAAATATAAACCTTACACAGATATAAATTAGGTTAACCTGATAGATCTTCGTTACGTGATGGATATATATTCCCCTAAACCAACCAAGGTATAGATATGCGGTTTGTACCCCCAACAATTGGATTAATTTAAAAGTACTTGGCGATTTGTAATAATATTCATTTATATATTTTTTTCTTAAATTTAGATATCTAGGGCATTGAAGAATGAAATGGAATTCGTCTTCGATTTGACGAGTATTACAAACATCGCATACTTTTGCCTTGATACCTTCCGCATTCTATGTTAAGATAGTGAGACGAAAGTCTAATGTGGGAAATATGTTTTTTTAAATTACTCTGAAAAGGTTTTGTTAAGTAGGATTGCATTTTACGGAAGTCAGATTGGACAAAGTGTTTATATAGAAAGGATTTTGACGAATTATCCAGAAATGCAGTGCACTCTTGGAGGTATATATCTAGGATTCTGTTTTTATACACGTTTATAAAATGAGCAAAGTTTATTGCTTGTTGTTTTATCCAAAATTCTCCCAGACCCAATCTGAATAGTTCAAGTTTTACATCACGCGCCCAGTTTATACTCGTTCCCGGCCCATTCTCTGCATCATATCGCAGGTATTCATAAGAAGATTTTAAAATGCAGTTTTCTGTTTTTAATAATTTACACCAGAATTTCATAATTTTCAATTTCCTTTGTATAATAAGTGGATATCGCCCCAATTCTCTATAAATCATATAATGCATACATTGCTCCTAATACCGACGGTAATTTTACAAAAGGATAAATGCAGTCTTTCAATTTCCGGAGATTTATGAAAATCCCAGATTTCGCTTCCATACGAAATAACACTTCCAACATATGCATCAAAGAGTTGATGCTGTATCTGACCTACACTTTCCAGATGATCAGGTAACCATTTTTGGAACAGGTCCATAAAACAAATTATACAAATACGAGGGTTGATCCAGAAGTTTTAATTTATAATCTGGACATTTTTTAATCTTTATATTCACATTCCACCGTAAATTGTTTTGTTTCAGTTACTCTTCTAAAATCATTCTCAATTTCATAATCTTAATCATAAATGGTAAGTAGACGTGCATTATTAAACTCAAAAATGGCAACTTAAATGATCATCACCATCATGCAAGGATTAATTTCTTAATACGCTCTACACCTATAATATCAACCATCTAATATCAACAGCATTCTTTTTTCTCCATCCTGGAATTTTTTTTAGTTACATGCGATATAATATTATATACTAGTTGAGTAATGAGTATGGCTTGACACCCCCCCCCCCCCCCACACACACATCTTTTCGCTGGCCCCTTTGGCCCCTTAGCTCTCAAATCGAATCTCTGCTGCCGACCCGAGTGTCAACTTGGTGTAAATCAACATTGTAATGTTATCTAAATTGCACAATAGTTTTTGTTATGTATAAAACTTTAACGTGCCCAGGCTTGGAGCCTTAAAACTAAGACGAAGTCATTTTTTGGCCTCACTTTTACAAAAGGAATTTATCATGGGAAAGTGAGACTGAGATCAAAAGTTAGCCCATTATTTTAAGTTTTATGACCCTAGATGCTGGTATCTTGAACACCAGAAGACATAGTATTATAGTTGACACTTTACATCATGAAGGTAAAAGAGTTTGAACATTTAAAAATAAAACAATAAAGTTTTGTTTTAAATATTTTATTACAAAAATTAAACACCATGCAAATAATATATTCAAAAACACGTATGAATGACCACAGTTTGTAAATAACAGTTACATAATCCAAATAATGAAAGATAGAATAAAAATGTCAGCATCATTTACTTATATATAATAAAAATTGTATTAATATTTCTGCTTTCTGTCATTTGATAGTTAACCTTTATGAAAATGGCGTTTTTTTCTCGAAAAGATGATATTTGAATTTGGGGCGACTCAGATTGTCGAAAAATACGTACAAAATATGTACAAAAATACATGCATATATGCAACAGCAAAAAAACCCAAACACAAACAAAAAAAAAACCAACCCATAAAGCAATCTGTCACACTGAAATGGGGACATTAAATGCATTCGGGTAAGAAGTCTCCATGGTTTCCTGTGTTATTTTCAATTGGGGAAAAATTATTAAGTATGCATTCAAAATTTTCATTATATCAGAGACGTATTTGTCAATGTTAATGAGTCAGTAAGCATTAGCAGTAACAAATTAAAGGGGCATAACTCAAAAAAATAATAATTGCCAGATTGGAGGATTCTGTCCACCATACAAATGAATGGCAATTGTAAGTTGCCAGATATAAACAATCAACTGCAAACTGAAAGAATGCAGGGACGTTAAATTTTGAGTAAAACTGTTCATGCAGAACACTAGTAGTTCACAATGCCCGAATTAAGGGGAATAACTCAAACTGGCAGCACAGTGGTTACCATGGCTTTCTTGTAACAGGACAATAAAAATGTCCCTGCAAAGCATGCAGCACTGTGTTGAATACAGCACTGTCTACCCTTGTACAGTCATTCACAACGTACGCTCCATAAAATTGCCAGTTAAAGAGGTGTGTCTCAAAATAGAAGAAGTACTGCCATTTGTTCATATGATGATCTTGCCACAGACATATTTAGCATCTTTGTTGATGAAACACCTACAGTGACAGATATAAGGAAATAGTTTCTTGTAAATGTAAAATAGCAGAATTATACCGACTATAAATCAAACTGAAAAGAAAATTTAAAAAAAAAAAAAGCAAAAAAAAAAAAAAAGCAGAAGCCGGTTACAGAAACATGCGCCCAGCGCCCTAGCTGTCTTCAGTTCTACTTTCCAAAACCACTGCCCTCTTTAGTAAACATAAAAGGAGGTGTTCAAGTCCTGAGTCTTGGAGACTTTGTGTTGTCTCTGTTTTGGTACGTCACGGCGCACTGCCCTGTGCTTAAAATTGACTCTAGCCAGCCACTCAATCTGTATAAATTGACCATAAAAGTGAAATTTCAGTTGGATAAAAGTTAGATCAATTAATAAACAGAATCATGATTTTGAAAACGGGGATCTAATATGAGTGTCAAGGGCAGATCCAGCTGGAGGCACAGGGGTTCGGTTTCAGGATGGTATGTTTTTCTATGTCTGTCTAAATATACTGATTATAACAAAAATCGCTGAAATTCGCAGTTTTAATTTTTAAAATTAACCCCCAAAAAGTGTACAAAGCTTATCTAGCTATTTTAACTCTCCCTCATCCTTCACTTTTTTTACTCTAACAGACAACAAATATTACCATCCAGCTACACATTTACACATGAAGCAATTTTTATGGGCCACGGTTTTTGCGAATATTTTTTTTTAAATTTATCTACATTTGTTATTTATTTATAATCACTTTTTGTGGGAGGGGGGGGGGGGGTTACAGGTTATACATGGTTAATGTTTCTATTATGCTTATTTTCTTTCAGTTATTGTTTATAAATAACAATAAAATTTTCCAAAAATAAAAATCAAATGCATTCTCTTTGATAAATATAAATGTATATTTTATTCAAAAACGAAATTAAAGTCATCATATATCATATGTATGTGTTTACAGAATATATTTGACCGTTTATTGGGATTCTTACTGTAACTGTGATTTACAAGTGACATGGTATAGTCATTTAAAACATGGCCGTAGGAACCGGGGGCACAGGGAGTGCCCCCCCTCCCCCAAATAATTTTGCCGACATATAGTCTGACATAGAAACTATACTATAGAAAGCATAGCTACTATATGCTTGTGCTCTATCAATAATAGCGTCTGATGATTTTTGTTGTTGTTGTTTTTTGTTTATCAAGAAATTTTTGGTAGCCCCCCCCCCCCAACTGAAAATGTTTGGTTGCCCCCCCCCCCCCTCCCCCACTGAAATTGTTTCTTACGAGCCTGTAAAAAAGTATCATAAGGAGTGTGCCCATTTCATATGGCTTTGATATTAAAAATAAGCGGTGCTAACCTGGTGCGTGGGTTGTGGTATGGTGGGAAGTTCCCTACGCTCCTCAGACTTGTTGATGGCACTGGTCAATTCACGCTAAATAAAAAAAATAATAAAAAGGTTTAATTTCAAGCAAAAATACAGATCGTATAAAACGTATCTGCAGCCAACAAAACACCATCATTCATTGGATACAATATTAATATGCATTTTGTGAGTATATTATTTAAGGTTCCCACTCAGACTCTTACCCAGTCTTCAATATGCTCTACCCATCCATGAGCAGCAGAAGCATAGACTGGTGTCGTGTCGCCCTATTGGGTGACCGCACTTATCTTGGGAATTTGTCTAGCTCGCTCGCTTGTGAGAGACCCTTATTTATAATGATTCTGCTTTTCAGCCACCAGGTCCAGATTAGGTTTGGGTGCACTGTAATAAGGAAAAGCAAAGCGTGGATCAAATTAAAAACGATGTTACTTTATTCACGTCTCCGAATAGAATGCACAACAAAAAGTCACCAGGCACAATAAAATAAATCATTATGAGTTGCTCGTAGCATTACAAACAAGTGTGCCTTAACCTACCTAACATCTGGTGACTCATAGAGTGATTAAACAATATTAAAAGACTCACTCTATATAATAAAAAATCTAGACAATGTAATTTCCAACTGAAATACTAAAGCTCGTACTTTTGTTTACACTGGATACATTTAAATTTACCTCCCTCGACTGGAGAGTTTGATAATAATAATAGAGCCAAACAAAGAAAGGCATTATATTTCCGGTATAAAACCGATAAAAAGTAAAACGTGTCTAACTATAAAACTACACTCTACATAGGACTACAGCTACCAAAATACAAGAAAAATCATAAGAACACACATCAAATATAAATGCCCTGATCTCAATATAATACTTTTATAATAGATTTCTATTTTAATGAAAGCTCAAATTTTGTAAACTAAAGCTCAAATTTTTGTAAACTCCAGAAATTAATTGCAAATGTTAATAAATAATTAATTAATCTTTTCTTTATAAGTTCTAGAAAAATAACTTAACCAAATAAAACATTTTTACCATACCTGTAATAAGGAAAAGCAAAGCGTGGATCAAATTAAAAACGATGTTACTTTATTCACGTCTCCGAATAGAATGGCCGAGTTGCGGGCACAATTCCATTCGGAGACCCACGCTTGCCGTGAATCATTTTGTCCAATCAAATTAGTTTTTCTTTGTTAATTTGTATCAATAATAGCCAAAATATCGTATTTTGAAAAATCACATGACATGAACTGACCATTACCTGAGTATTTGACCTGCCACTTAACAAGTTAATCCCCTAACAATAGGTTAATGGATTCTACTTCGTTTGATAGTGTTTTTGACACTAGATAAAAAAGATAAAAGAACCCATAAATAAATATACAAAAAAAACACATCACCTATCTACAAATTACTGCTGTTCTCTTTTTCCAGCAAAATTACATAATTGTATGGCTAAAGGCTTAAACAGTTTACTAATCCCTCATGCCAAATCTTCTGAGTAACACATATTATTTATTTTAGACAATTACCTGTACTTATTTTTTTCTTCAAAGACATTCCTTCTTTTTCATCAAATAAAATACTATTACCAAATTTCTATACATATATCTGAAATTGTAACAGGAAATAAAATAAAGACTTTACTATATAATTCCTATAAAACGAGAATACCCAAAATGTTATGTTAAAATATCCACATACATTAATCTTAACCCAAATTGAAATATTAATTGACTAAAATTCAAAGTGAAATTTTATCTTTAATCATAACTGTCCTTTCTGACATATTTCATTTTGTCAAATAAAATCTGCAACATGACTATTTTCCCCCTTGCTACCATTGCTTTCGTCCCTGAAAGCTCAAATTTTCCTCATGGATAATGAAAAATATTTAATTTGAAAGATATCCAAGGCATCAATTACATACCCTCGACAAAAAAATTAATACATTGTTTTTCTTCTTTTTTTGTTTTTTGTTTTATGCAATATATCACATGTTTAAAAACTACAATTAAACCTATGGATAAAAAAATATTTATATAAAAAAAATATATATATACATGTATATACATAAAGGCAATATTGATACCCATATATGTGTTCATTTTGAATCCCTGAGATTTTTCAATACTTTATTACTTATAAGTGGGAAAAATGAACAAACAAATATCATAAAATAGTCATCCAATATTAAAGAGTAAAAAAAACCAATGAGGTCCCTGTAATAAGAATTCATACAATAAATGGAAAAAGAAAAAAAAATTATTGAGTTGTGCGATTCAATGCAATGTTGACAACGGAACATAGAAAAAAATTAAAACCATACAAAAGGAATTGAAAATATTGTTAATCTTTTCTGCACTGGGTCATTTAAAGGGTAACCAGCATGTTTTTGTGTGGGTTATTTAGATGGAAAGCATAATTGTTGTGTAATAAGATGACATAGGCACTGAATGGTTGTTTTAAAATTCTTTTGAGTTTATGGTGGGTAAATGGGTTGATGGTAATGGTTGATGGAATGGTAATGGTCATGTTGGTTCGAGTGTCAGTGACTTTGAAATTTGTCCACGTAGCTAATAATTTGCATGATGGAAAAGGAGTAATTGAAATATCTGCAATTTGAGGTGTTGAAATAGTGTAATATGAAGGACACAAGGACAATCTAGTTATAAACACCATAACACAATCACCACCTGTAGTTAATTCTAGTGCCAAAATGGATCCTTTGTATGACTTTGATTTGTACATCCAGTATAAGAGAAGTCCCAAGATGACCAGTACAACTGTACTTAAAATAACTGATGCATGAATCCAAGTAAATTCTGAAAACCAAGTTGAGCTTATGTCTGTTGGATTAGGAGTTGAAGTTTCAAGTTTTTCATAAATGAAAGAAGGGACTTTGTCAGATGTGGCATTTTGTACTTGTTGTAGAACTAAAAGTGATGTTGACAGTTTTCTGAATTTCAAGACCAACACAATACAACATCCTAAACACAGTGCTGCAATACTTAAAGCTACATATGTTAAAATGTTGGAAGTACCTAACCAATCATCTTGAATATCAATTTTGCCATCTATTAAAGGTTCTGCCAGAGTTTTGAAAATTTTCTCATCCTTTTTGGCTGCTTTAGCAATTTTCTTTAAACTTAAATGGGCTTTTTGATCATTTACTAATATCTCATTTAAGGAATGATTATAAAATTTCAGTTCAGGAATGGACATATTTATTGGTGTAGGAAATAAACTGTCCCCAAACACATGTTCTAATTTAGAATCATCAAAAAATTCTTGTAATAAGGCCAAATTTACAGGATGGATCACTGAAAAATTTGAAGAAGAGTTGTAACAATCCACTAATCTTGGTGCATAAAACAGAGATTGGGTTGACAATGAGCATCTACAAGGAATATGAATGATGCAAAAAGCACATCCCTTTAAAACTTTTTGTTCCTTTGGACAATCTAAGACCAAAGTTGGTGTATTATACAACAAAACTGAGGTTAATGTGATTTCAAAAATGTTTGCTTTCAGTAAAGAAGGAATAAATCTAAAGTCACACAATTTTTGAACTTGTTTAACATCATTTGAGTATAAAGCCATTGTACAATCAGGTTCAGTTATAGGGGTCAAGGCCCTATTGGAATTACATAGTATGGTGGGTCTATGATCACAATTAACTAAATCTTCTGCTGATAACGAGACAAAATAATCATGGTGACTTGTGATTGCAAAATAATCTGGTGTGGACAGGAGCTGTGTAGCATGCATGTCTGAGGTTACATTGGTTGAGGTAGGAACAGGTAAACTAATGACCTTGAACAATTGTAAAGGTTGTTTCTGTGTTGAGATGGGAAATTTCACAGTAATGAATAATGATGATTTATCCCTTGCATACAAAAATTTTCCATGAGAATAATAAAATGAATAATCTGTATGAATTAAATAAAAATTCTTGTATGATTTTCTAAGTTTGAAATTGATATTGGAAATGGCTCTGGTGATTAAAAATTTTGGAATTAAAAATGGAGTTATCTTTCCTTCTAATAAACTCTGGACTGCAGCTGACAGTTTATCAAACTGGGTTCTCAAAAGAGTAGCTCTGTTAACTTGTGACATTAGAATTTTTGACACATTAACAAAAGATTTTTCCAAATCATATAATTTGTTATTAAAAGCAGTTGCAATTTTTGAAATGTACTCTGAATTTTCTTTAATACCAGCAGCTAAGTTGTCCATTCTGTGATTGCTTACAGTAATGAAAGATGACAAATGAGATCCATGTTGTTGCAGTGCTTTTGCAATATTTTCTGTTTTCCTATTTAATGCATTGATGTGTCCAGCTAAAATATTGACATCATCTATAGTTGCGGTGCCAAAAATACTTTTTGAGAGTGACCCAATAAATGGAAGTAAAGCTCGGAGTTGTCTACCTTGTTTTAAAATGTTTGTTTGAGGAACTAAAGTTTTGATTTGGCGCATGGTTTCATTGAAATGAATTAAGGTTTCTTTATGTAATCCCTGGACAAAATTTGCAAGATTGTTTAACAAAACACATCCTTGTCGAAAAGTATGAACATTGCAAAAAGGTATTCTAGATACATGAATTCTTTTTGGAAGTTTCACATGAAAGGTATGGAGCCAATACTCCTGAGATAAAATAATGCTTGATTGTTCTTTAAAAACTACCCCATAATTGATTCTCTGTACGATTTTGTCTTCAGTTTTCTCAGGTCTAGCTTGGGCTGGAATGGTTATCACAGTCATTACTGCTAACACAAGGAACATGGTATTGTGGAATCCCCCAAATTTTCCTACAAATATATTTATAGAAAAAAAATTTAAGGTTGTGGTACATTTGTCATGAAAACAAGAACCGATCGTTATTCGTGTTTTCTAGCACTATAAAAAACTGCAGAGTTAACTACATTGATTATCTGACCATACCACAGCAATAATTCTTTTTCTTTATTTATGTGTAAAATTTAAGGTGTTAAATGGTAAGTGAAATTTCTGAATTTTAACTAAACAAAAATGAATGGCTAGCCATTTATAAGGGGATTTTACTGTTGACCAAATGCAATAACCCATAATAACTTGCAAATACATATCTAAAACCTTTAGAAATAAAAATGAGACAAATTCACTCTATTACCCTTGCTAATTTATGAGTTTTCCATTCACACTTTCTTTATCTAACTTTTCACCTCTAATCAACCTTTTTTTCTTTAATAATGCAGGTGCTTTAAGCTTTGGCATTAACATACTTTATGCAGTACACAAATGTTTTGGCATAAATATTTTTCTTAATGATTTCCTTTGTTAAATGTTAGTACTTCTTAATATTTTCTCTTAAAACAAGTTTTCCTAATTGTTCCTAATTTTGTGAACTTTTTGTTTATGAGTTCCATAACTTCATCATCAAAACAGTGATCAGGTTCCCATGTTTTGGAACCATCCTCCCACTCTACTCTTATTTCTCTTCTTCCATTTTTAAATCTGCCCCTTAGAAACTTTTTAAATTTCCATTTTCTATGTGGATCATGTATTTCTTCATCTAACAAGTCTGATTCATCTTCATTCCCTTGACCTTGGTCAATGTTTGCATCATTTGGAACAACTGTTCCTTCACCTTGATCATTACCTGTATTTGCATCTGTGTCATTTTGAGATTGACTTTGATCATTTTGTACAGTGTCATCATTCTGTCGACCTTGGGGTGGATCAACTGGATCCTGACCTTGACCATTCTGAATCTGAATTTGTTGCTCGGGTTGCTCAAAGTTTGGTCTTTCATCTTCATCATAGTAATGTTTTAAGTTTGATGCATTCATCATTGACATGTGAAGTTTGTTGTCCGATTTTCTCTTCAGTTTATAAGTGAAGTTGGGACCAATTTCAACAATTTCATAAGGTCCCTCAGATTTATCATACAGTTTGCTAGATAACCCCTTTGGAACCTTGTTAATTTTTATCAGTACTTGATCGCCAAGTTTGAAATCTGGGATTTTCACATTTAAGTCATGCCTAGTTTTGTTTTGCTCTTGATGCCATTTTATGTTCTCTTTAGCAATTTCGTCATGGACTTTAAGATTTTCTAGAAACTCATTGATGTAGGCTTTTGTGTCCCTACTCATGTTTTCAAGTGGTTCTAGCGCAACATCATATGGGAGGCGCATTTCTTCCCCAAACATTAAAAAGAAGGGGGAGAACTCTGTGGAATGCATTGAGGGTGCTTTTCTGTAAGCCATTAAAATACTTGCAATTAATTTTGGCCAATCATTTTGAGCTTTCCCACAATATGCCCTCAAGGATTGTGCAAGTGTACTGTTTTGTCTTTCCACTAAGCCATTTGTTTTTGGATGATAAGCTGAAGTTTGATGTTTAGTAATTTCAAAAATTTCACATAATGCCTTTACCAATTTAGACATGAAATTTGTGCCTCTGTCTGAAACAAGAACTTTTGGAGCACCAAATCGAGAGAAAATTTCTCTGAACAGTACATTTGCAGTTTCCTCTGCTGTTTGAGTTCTCATAGGGAAACCTTCCACCCATCTAGTGTATGAATCTACACAGAGTAAAATGTGTTCATGTCCCTCTTTTGTTTTGTAAAGGGGACCCAAAATATCAATGTGCCATCGATCAAATTTGTGCACCATTGGGAGAGGGTTCATTGGAGGTTTTGACGGATTGTAGTCACGTTTTGCGCGTTGACAGCGATCACAAGATTTCACGTATTCGATGATGTCACTATGCATACGCGGCCAATAGTATTTGCGGTAGATAGCGGTCCTTACCTTTTCAATGCCTAGATGTCCTCCTCCTGCCAGACTGTCATGATAAGACAATAATGCATCTTTTCTAAGCACTCGAGGTAATGCAATTTGCTTGATAAAGTTGAATTCTCCTTGAGGTTTACGACATCTTTTCTGAAACCAGTGATACAACACATCCCCTACCATGCTATAATGTTTGGCTTCTGCTATCACTGCATCTCTCGTTTTGACTTCTGCTGGCAATGTTCCATCTTTAAGATATGTATAAATATCTTGAAAATCTTGGCACTGGGATTGGAGTTGTCCAATAGTTGCTACATCCAGAGGAATTTGCTGATGTTCTTCAGGTTCATCCTCCTCCTCTATAGCTAAGGTCTCGGGTTCCTCATTTGCATATGTGAAACTTACCTCTACACAACAAGCTTCTTCTAGGGAATCCTGTTCATCCACTAATGTATCTGGAAGATTCTCTGTTTGAATACTGACTGAATTTATACTTGGCAACTTTTCTGGGTGTTCGTCTCCCTCATCTTCACTCTCTGTGTCTGAGAAATTAATATTTGAGGTTTGGATACCCACGGATCTGACTTGGGTGTCACTTACTTCTAACTGTACTATCTCTGCTTTTTCCTCCTCCAGTGAGTTGTTCGAGCCCTTTTCTGCTGAAATTCTGACAATACTTGTTGCTTGTCTTACCCCAGGTTGATATTCTCGTCTACTGAGAGCATCTGCTACTAAATTGCTCTTACCTGGTCTGTGTATGATTTGGAAGTTGTATTCTTGTAGCTGGAGAGCCCATCTTTCTAAACGACCAGTGTGTTTGGCTGTTTGCAACCAAACAAGTGCTTTGTGATCAGTAATTACTGTAAACCTACTGTGTACCAGATAAGGTCGAAATGCGGCAATGCCTTCCAGCACTGCCAAGCATTCCTTTTCGGTGGTATTGAACTTCCTCTGATCTTGACTGAGAGACTTACCTCCATAGGATACTACATATTCTCGATTATCATCATCTACTTGGCCCAACACATACCCAATGGCATTGTCAGAGGCGTCACATGTCAGTATGAAAGATCTAGATGTGTCTGGGTATGACAAAATTGGGGCAGATAATAACTTGTCTTTGAGGGTATCAAAGGCATTTTGGCAAGATTCAGACCATTGAAATTTTCTCTCTTTACATAACAAGGCATTAAGTGGGGTAGCAATTTTAGCAAAATCTTGGATAAATTTCCGATAATAGTTTGCCATACCCAGAAAGCTACGTACCTGTTTCTGTGTCTTGGGAATGGGAAACTCACTGACCGCACGGGTCTTGTCAGGGTCTACTTGTACTCCCTTACGTGATATAATGGGCCCTAAGAACTTAACTTCTTTGACGGCAAAGTGACATTTTGATGGCTGCAGTTTCAAATTTGCCTCTCTCAGACGATCAAACACTTGTTCTAAGTGTTGCAGATGTTCATCAAAGGATCGCGAAAAGATTAAAATATCATCCACGTAGACAAGTACCGATTTCCAATTTAACCCTCTCAGCACATTTGACATAAGTGTTTGAAATGAAATGGGGGAATTAGTAAGGCCAAATGGCATACGTTTCCACTCATACACTCCTTCTCTTGTTATGAAAGCTGCTTTCTCTCTACTTTCCTCATCCAGTTCCATTTGCCAGAATCCAGACATGAGATCTAAATTAGTAAAATAGTTTGCTCGTGCCTCACCTATAGCATCAAAAACACTTTCCAAATGGGGAAGTGGGAAGGACATGGGTACTGTAATTTTGTTTAAAGCACGATAATCACAAGCAAACCGAAATTGACCATTCTTTTTCTTTACTAAAACCACTGGCGAATGCCATTCTGAATTTGATGGTTGTATAATACCATGATTTAACATTTCTGAAATTTGTTTTTGAATTTCTTTTGAAGCTTGAGATGATGTTCTGTAAAACTGTTGGCGAACAGGCTTTGAATTTGGTTTTATTTCAATTTTATGTTTGTAAGCACTTGTCCTTCCCAGTTCACTGAGGTCAACAGCAAAGTTACTTCGATGTTTTGCTAAAAATTTCAGTAAAACCTCTTTTTGATTTGGATCTAAATCGGAATTCTCTAAATCAAATGCAATTTCACTTGGTTTTTGACCTTTGGAATTGTCTGGATTCAACGCACTGATACTCATTGTCTCATTTTCTAAGGCATACACTTCTCGAGTTTGCACCTCACACACATTAGCTACTACAAAATTCTTTGGTAAGTACACATCCTCAAATGTAGGATTAATCAACCTCATAACCACATCATCTCTGATACTTACCAAGCATTTAGCACCAGATAATTGTAAAGATTGCAACTCTTCATGAGGTTCTAACAGTACTTGCTCACCTAATTTTTGTCTTGAAATATGTACAGGGACATTAATTTCACACCTTTGGGGAATTTTCATAGCACATTTTACACGGGCATACCCATTGTTGATCGAAATTGAACAAACATTTGTATCACCATTGTGATCTGGAATGTGTAGTGTATTGGTCTCAGAAAACCTAAGAGTTGTGTTGTTTGCACACAAGAAATCTACTCCTAAAATGAAAGCATGGTGTAAACCATCTACCACATGAACTGAGAAGTTATAATCCTGACCATTGATATCTAACTTCATCTCTAACTTACCTGCCACAGGTAACAATTTGCCACTAGCACCCTTAACTGATCGGAAATCAGGTGATGTCAACCTATCATGAGCATAAATAGTCTTTCTAAAGAACTCTAAATTCATAATTGTAACAGAAGCACCAGAATCCACTAAAGCACTAGTTTTTCTTCCACCGACTTGCAGTGGAATTGTGTTCTTTGTCATGTGTGCCACTAGATTGACTTGTGGCTGGTTGTCATGGTGCCCATCTCTAGAATGTTTTCTAAAGACAGGCGCGCACCCCTATTGTTTACTGTTTTGAAACGAGGAAGTGTGCTTGTGGTATTTTGAGTGTGTTACTGTGCGTGAACGTTGCTGTAAGTGCTGTGCGTAAGAAGAGCAAGTTTTCTTAAAATGACCCAATTTACCACAAAAATAACAGCTTGACATATTAACCTTTTTAGCATTGCAATTGAAAGAATCGCATAACTCACCAGAACAGTTGTGACAGGAACCTCTCCCATTGCTTGGCCTATTCTGAGGATGTCTGGATCTGGGTCCCTGATATTGTGTCTCCTGTCTAGCCTGCCGTTGGGAATGCTGATAGCCACCATTTCCCTGTTGAAAGCGGTTTCCACCATTTCCCTGTTGAAAGCGGTTTCCACCATTTCCTTGTTGGTAAGGCCTACGGGGTCCACCATTATTCCTCCATGGCTGGGACTCTCTCGGTGGGGCCTGCTGAGAAAATTGGGCATCGTTCACTGACTCCTGTATGGCGTTTATGTCAGTCCTCACTTCCTGTAGAGCATTCAGCAAGGCTAAATTGGTTGAGTCCTGCACTGATGAGGTTTTCTGTCTGATTTTGTTGGCAAGTTCGGCTCGGCATGCACAGTTCCTCAGTTGTTCTAAAGAATGAGGGTCATCCTTTACCACATCCGCACTTATGTCTGGCTTCAGTCCATTAATTATGACTGTAATTAGCCAGTCCTGGTCTACACTTCGGTCATTGGTCATACTAGTCACTCGGTGTATAAAGTCCTCTACACTTTCTTGGTCCTTTTGTTTAACATCCATCAGTTGTAAATTATGTCTTGAGGACGGCTGGAATCGATTATGTAAGGCCCTGCGAATAGACTCTAGTGACGATTTTACCGTGCGGTCCAAAGCGTAGAACCAGCTTTCGGCAGCCCCTTCCAGATAAAAAGGGAGGGTGTTGATGGCGACTTCCTCTGTGAGCTTTTGGAGGTTAATAAAGGTTATGAACTTGTACCACCATTGTACCACAGACACCTTCCCATTGAATTTTTCAAGTCTAACTTTGGGAAAAGATGAGCTTCCCTGAGAGTTGGTTGGATAATTCCTGTTGGTTAAAGAAGAGGGTGGATCAAAAGTGAGTGGGATTGGGGGTTGTCTGGTTGACACTTCCCTCAACTGTCTCCTTAGGGATTCGATTTCTTCTTCTTTTTCGTCTAACTCTCGGTTTCTGCGGTCTTGGAGACGTTGTATCTCCTCTTGTTGACTTCGTAACTCTCTCTGTAACGAACTCACTTCTTCCTGGTTGTAATCTTCCTCGATGGTGTCGGAGTTTTCCGGTGCTGAAGCATTAGATGGAGCAGGCATTTTGCTGTACTTTCTTAAGTTATATCGGTGAAAGGCTGTATTTTCTTTCAACTCCACAATATGGTTCATCCGGGTTTCGGATACCCCACCAGTTGTCGTGTCGCCCTATTGGGTGACCGCACTTATCTTGGGAATTTGTCTAGCTCGCTCGCTTGTGAGAGACCCTTATTTATAATGATTCTGCTTTTCAGCCACCAGGTCCAGATTAGGTTTGGGTGCACTGTAATAAGGAAAAGCAAAGCGTGGATCAAATTAAAAACGATGTTACTTTATTCACGTCTCCGAATAGAATGCACAACAAAAAGTCACCAGGCACAATAAAATAAATCATTATGAGTTGCTCGTAGCATTACAAACAAGTGTGCCTTAACCTACCTAACATCTGGTGACTCATAGAGTGATTAAACAATATTAAAAGACTCACTCTATATAATAAAAAATCTAGACAATGTAATTTCCAACTGAAATACTAAAGCTCGTACTTTTGTTTACACTGGATACATTTAAATTTACCTCCCTCGACTGGAGAGTTTGATAATAATAATAGAGCCAAACAAAGAAAGGCATTATATTTCCGGTATAAAACCGATAAAAAGTAAAACGTGTCTAACTATAAAACTACACTCTACATAGGACTACAGCTACCAAAATACAAGAAAAATCATAAGAACACACATCAAATATAAATGCCCTGATCTCAATATAATACTTTTATAATAGATTTCTATTTTAATGAAAGCTCAAATTTTGTAAACTAAAGCTCAAATTTTTGTAAACTCCAGAAATTAATTGCAAATGTTAATAAATAATTAATTAATCTTTTCTTTATAAGTTCTAGAAAAATAACTTAACCAAATAAAACATTTTTACCATACCTGTAATAAGGAAAAGCAAAGCGTGGATCAAATTAAAAACGATGTTACTTTATTCACGTCTCCGAATAGAATGGCCGAGTTGCGGGCACAATTCCATTCGGAGACCCACGCTTGCCGTGAATCATTTTGTCCAATCAAATTAGTTTTTCTTTGTTAATTTGTATCAATAATAGCCAAAATATCGTATTTTGAAAAATCACATGACATGAACTGACCATTACCTGAGTATTTGACCTGCCACTTAACAAGTTAATCCCCTAACAATAGGTTAATGGATTCTACTTCGTTTGATAGTGTTTTTGACACTAGATAAAAAAGATAAAAGAACCCATAAATAAATATACAAAAAAAACACATCACCTATCTACAAATTACTGCTGTTCTCTTTTTCCAGCAAAATTACATAATTGTATGGCTAAAGGCTTAAACAGTTTACTAATCCCTCATGCCAAATCTTCTGAGTAACACATATTATTTATTTTAGACAATTACCTGTACTTATTTTTTTCTTCAAAGACATTCCTTCTTTTTCATCAAATAAAATACTATTACCAAATTTCTATACATATATCTGAAATTGTAACAGGAAATAAAATAAAGACTTTACTATATAATTCCTATAAAACGAGAATACCCAAAATGTTATGTTAAAATATCCACATACATTAATCTTAACCCAAATTGAAATATTAATTGACTAAAATTCAAAGTGAAATTTTATCTTTAATCATAACAAAATAGTCATGTTGCAGATTTTATTTGACAAAATGAAATATGTCAGAAAGGACACTGGCTTGCACTGGAGAGAAATGACAAAGGTTACGACTGAAGATTTGGAGAGAGAGAGAGAGAGAGAGAAGACGGACAGACAGACAGACTTACAGCAGATTTAGCCGCCAGACTTAGCATCACCTCGTACCACTGCTTGTCATCTGATGAGGGCTCTAGACGGCGCTAAATCAGATAAGAGGCTCTTGTAACATTTATTCAAAGAAGAAAATCGCTTCTAGAAATGGTTATACTTGTTATTTAACGTATCTGTCTAATTATCATTTCCATCAAAAAATTCAATAAGAAGTTTGACAAATCCATATCTACTTAATGTATGATTATGTTGGCCCTAATATAATACAATATGTATTTGCATGCTGGCTCTCAGTCACTAGTAAAAAATATTATATATTTATTAAAAAGGATAAACCCAGCTACAACCCCCGCCCCCACTCCCTTTTACCAGTGGATTTTTTCCCCATATCATGACACGTTTAAAGTGTTGGAAAACTGGTAATGATAGAAATGCAAGCTAATATCTTAACATACAATTCCAAATCATTTGTACACTGCACTTAACTTGTCATCTCTTTTAAAATGTCTAAACAGTCTGTTTACATATTAATAAGAAATTACTGCTTTACCCCCCCCCCCCCGTTCCTTCCTAACTCCTGCTTACATGTATTTACTAATATGCCTTTAAAATGAAATATGCATGGTCGCATTTTAAATGGGCGTTCTTTACTGTACATCGGATAGCCAGTGACTGCTGCATAAAATGTGTAAAAATATGTACAGATAAATCAGTCAGCCCCCCCCCCCCCTAATTGTAAGCTGTGTTGTGTTTTACAATAAAAACAAGTTTTGAACAGTAAAATTTAATTTCTTGATGCGTTACCCTCTTAGACACATTTCTGCTTTTTCTCTCTGAAGATCTTTGTCTTTTCATTGCAATATTTGCGATTTTTGTTGCTGTGAGAAAAACACGTCTACTCGCTATCGATCGAAGTAAGTAACTAACAACGGTAACTACAACGCAAAGCTCCTTAGCAGTTACCTAGCATGACGTCATCTGTAATAGCAACGCATGAAATAAGTTTAAAAAAGAAACGTAGGTGAATATTATTCATTTTGCTTACCTTTAGTTAATCTTCCTGTTCATTTGCAATATGTAAAATGTCTGCACCTGCATATACTCTGTCATTATGTGTTGATAAAAAAAAAAATACGCTGAACGCGGTATGACGTCATAAATCGGGAAATGGTCGTGCATATTATCCCCTTTAGAAATATAAAATAACAACAATAAAAAATAGTAAAATAAAAATATGCAATGTGAAAGCTGTATTTTGACAGAATCTCCTCAAAAGTGCTTATAATTTACATTTTCACATGTGTGATTTTTTCTTCTGTGCCTAGGAAAAAAAGGATCAAATACATCGGGATCGGTCTTTCTTCCCTGGAGATGGAGATCAGCTGGCAAGTAGTCTAGTCGTTGATTCGGTTGAATGACAGCTTTAGCAAGTTCTGCAATTGTGATGTAGAGGGCAACACTTTTTGTAAAAGGATATTAAAACTGAGCCATAAGTATTTAAAATGCATGTAGTAAAACATATTTGTCGGAATGCAAAAAAGGTGAGAGGTCTTTCCGGAAGAAGACAGTGTTCGATCCCGATCTCGAGAGGGACTCGGTCATTTCATAACGATGGGAGAGGATGGATAGATTCAAACAATAAAACAGCAGTTACTTTAGGCATTGGTATTTCAGCATATTTATCCTACAAATTGTTGTACTCTTAAACATTTAGTCTAATCATTTACATGTAGTTTACCATGTATACAGGTATCTATATAACCAGAGACAATGATAGAATGTTATTTATTATTGTTTATGCCTCTGGTATAATATAAGCTATTTAGTGAAAATAGCTTGATTAATTATGTTACTCAAATGCACCCCCCCCCCCCCCCATTATGCCTTTTCATATTAAAAAAAAAAAAGATACAGATATATGCTGTATGCAACAAGAAAAGTACACTGAAGTTATAGTAGGCAAAAAAATGTATGCAATAAGAAAACTAACATACAGATACAACAATTCAGTAAACATACATGTAATGCATTTGTTTTCCTAGAACTAAACATATAATTTCTTGTATTGTATGCTTATTTTAATGTTTTGAGTCGTTATATTGCAGTAGCAGGAATAAGTGTTGGTGTCGTGTATATCTACAATGTAAATGGTTTTATTGCTGAGTGCAAGACTTCTACCCAGAAAGAGGATATAGACACAGGGGTGTCAGTTAAACCAAGGCAGCTATCACAGGAGGAAATTATTGAAAAAGCACGGGATATTGTTCAACAAATTAAGGTAAGTGATACACATTAATAACACTTGTATGTTTTGTTTTTTAAAAACACAGTACACTGCAGATGGTTTTAAAATACAATAATCCTTAGATTTACAAATGAAAGAAACTAATCATATTATACAAATACAAATACATGTATTTATTGGCACAAACACAATTACAATAATTGGCAAAGGCCCATTGAACATCATTAGATAATGTTTACAAAATTTATGCAGTATTAAGTAATTGACTTCTATGTTCAAAACAGTCTCTTATAAATTTCACAGTAACTTTTAAGATTTTAGTGTATCACTGTTTACATATAATTGTAACATGTATCTTTCATTGTCCAGATTAATATTTTTCTTTGTTATATTACAAACATTTCTAAGGTATGTGTTTCTTAGCTCAGAATAAGATTTACAGTGAAAAAGAAAATGAATTTCATCCTCAATCACACCAGTATTGCAAGCATTACAACATCTTTCCTTTCTTCGTGTGGATATATATCTACCACTTTCTATTGCAAGTTTATGTGCACTTAATCTAATTCTACTAAGTACAATAGTAAGAAACTAAATATATTATGGCCAAAATGTCATTTCAAATATATTTATTAAGAAAGTAATTAGAATTTATATTATATGACCAAAATGTCATCAACAGATCTATATACACATAATAAAATAGTCTTGAATCATTTACTGCATTTTGTCACTCTGTATGCAATGTACACTGATTGGTATCTCTTCAGCTGTACATCTAGCAAAAATAAAATGGAAATAAAACAAGCTGCATGTAGATTTCAGAATGACACAGTTTTTTTTTTAATTATGTCTGCAGGATGAGTGTGGAAGTCCAGGTCTGGTTGTTGGGGTCAGTGTGGATGGTCAAACAGTATGGACAGAAGGTCAGTGTCAGCATCAGTTAAACATGGACCACTCTTACATTACCATATTATGAAATTCAGCTCTTATTCTAAATGCTGCTGTTGATCAGTTTTTCAAATGTCTTCACATTTACAAGTACATGATTGTAATTTCTTTTTGACTCTTCAGGACTCTAATTGACAACTAATTTAGTTGCCATGGCGCCTAAAATTTTTCCATAAGTCGCCAAATTGGCGACCATTTTAAATTGACTTAACGATCGTTGAATTCTGGAAATTTTCACATTTTTAACAATTTTTCTGAAAAAGTGAAAAGAAATTTAAAAGAAGAGGAAATTATTTTTAGCAATGGACATTTCGTGTTTTCTTAGACATGTCAATGGTCTCTATATTCCGTTAACTTTTAAAGTTGGCACCGTAGAAAAATTTCCTGGCGACTAAAAATTTGCACTGGTGACTAAATTTTATTGATAAGGTGCCAGCTGGTGCCTAAATTTTAGAGGCCACTTAGAGGCCTGCTATTAAGGAAATGATATTTTATTAAAAAATTGATGATACTTGATCAGTTTTGAGATGTGTGAAAACAAATGCAAATTCTTTACACCCTTGTAATACTTTGATTTTTAAATATGGTTTGCTATGTACTGTGTTCGGAGATTGCCTTCTGTGCAGACATTATTTTCAGCACATACATATTTCACTTGTGCCAGGTATGTGTATGTGTATTTCAAATTCAAAACGAGGTAGCTGACTCCCAATAACAAACTTTTTCTCTGCAGGATTGGGGTATGCTGATGTGGAAAACAGAACAAGAATGAGGCCAGAGACTGTTCTTAGAATAGCCAGCATCAGTAAACCTATCACCATGGCAGCTGTTGCTAAGCAGTGGGAAATAGGAAAACTAGACCTTGACAAATCTGTGCAGTACTATGTGCCTTCATTCCCAGAGAAGAAAGTCAATGATGTAACAGTATGTAAACTTTGCAGAATACATAACAGTGAAAAGGGCACTCATTCTTCATTTAATTACAGTAGTGTAGATTCAAACTTGAGAGAGTTATAATGTTAGGGTCAGAATGATGTTCGAAGTTTTACTGATAAACGTAGAGTACCGGTAAATTTCTACAAGTTAGAGTGCTTTTGTACAGAACAGTAAGGATGAAGTCAAGTCATATTGATCTGCAAGTATACCGTTGCAGTAGATACATTAGATTTTCTAAAGAATATATATATGTGACCTTCAGCTTAGTTAGGGTTATTAGTACATGTTTATTTCACGGAAACCGAGCAATGTGACTCGGGTGAGTATAATGACCCAAGAGCATTTTATTCATTAAGGAGTCAGGAACTCCAAATTTGTACATTCCATTGGATACTAACAACATGAAATACATTAGTATGTAATGGTTTGGGTCTTGGACATCCTCCTGGGTAGCTCAGTTGGTAGAGCACCTGACTAGAGATGCAGGGGTTCCAGGTTCGATTCCTGGTCCACTTATACATTTTCTCCTTTCCTCTTAAATAATTTGGTGCTGTTGACCACCCCTGGACTTGCTGGTGAAAGTCCTGCCAGGGGCAAATAAGAACTTGGATTGTGTTTTCAAGGGTGAAGACAATTTAAAGAGGGAGGAATGTATTGGTTTGGGTCATAGATACGGGCATAGGTAACTCATTTTGTATAGCACCTGACTAGAGATGAAGGGATTTTGGGTTCGATTCACGACCTAGTCATGCATTTTCTCCTTTCCTATTAAAAAGGTGTTGAAAAGCCTTTTTAAAATGATTTAATTTCATTTGCAAAAATTTTTAATGATTATGTATTATCACTCTGTGGAATCTCACTGACTAAATTTACACATTTCCAAATCATCTTTACATGTGAGGAGTCTGTTGAGACTCGGTATCTCGAACACAGATATCTCAAATACCATGGATATTTTGAAGTGATTTAAAAGTCCCAAGCACTTTTTCTTTAAGTATTTAACCCTCAATATCTCAAACCCTCAGATATCTCTGATTTTTTTCTTGGTCCAATTGAGTTCAAGATATCAAGGTTTGACTGTAATGACCTTTGATGGGTAAGAGAGGTGCACATTTTATTGGGAAATTTATTCTCAATAAGAGCAAAGTGAATGAATGGACCTCCTTTTCTTATATTTGGTAGGTCCAGTTAACAACACGCCAGCTGGTGTCGCAGATGGGAGGAATTCGTCACTACCGTAAAGACTACATCAAGAAAAAAGAGGTCAGTATGCTCATAGATGCTGTTAGAGTAACTCTAGAGTGCATTTACAATGGTTGAAATTTTCCTGGAAAACCCACTAGCCCAGGGTCTACTGATCAGTAAAAATTTACTAGCCCAAACCTCTAACTAACTAGCCCCAAAAAAATTTTATGCAAAATGAAAACATAACAAGTTAAATTAAAGTTTTAAATGCGCTGTGGTGTCAGAAACAAATTAAACTACAATGTAGTTCTTATTCAAAAGAAACCAGTCTACATAGATAAGCAAAAGTAAACTGACGAAATTTTTTTTTCCATTCTGCTAGTCCGATGGCTTATCATTACATTTAAATTAGCTAGCCCGAGTCTTAAAATGACTAGCCCGGGCGTCGGGTACCATATATTTCAACCCCTAATTTAATTAGTTGCCATGATCTCAGCAGATGCGATAAGTTGTCTTGATCTGCAAAGTAATAATGTACACATACTTTAATTCTTAAAAGTTCTGCAAAGGCTTTCATTTATTTGCTCATTAGTTGCTTGTTTTTCTCCAACTCTCATTCATTAATACATTGTAAAAATATTCAAGGAACTCAAGTTGGAGTAAAACCGAAAACTAACTCGCACCAGTAAAACCGAAAAAACTCAGACCTGTGATAGAACATTATATATTTAGGCACGAGGGACAAAATGTTTTTGATTTTGTGATTTACATCCTAGTACATGCAGGTTGCTCATTTATTCATTAATTTATATAATTTATATCAATTTACTCTAGGAAAAAGAAGAAAAGGCAAATCTAAGTAAGTTTCATTATTCTCAATGTCAGTGAATAACAGAAATACATGTATAATATTTCTTTATACATGGACAAATTCTTTATCTGTTCATAATATTTTATTAAATTGAACAGATGAGAAGAATGAAAAAAAGAATCCAAAGGAACAGGGTAAAAGTAGTAACAACAAGCAAGAGTCACAACAGAGTGAAATGGAGCTAGAGGAATATTATATCACCAGAAAGTACAAAAGTGTGGCAGAGAGTTTGACCTTGTTTCAGGATGACCCACTGGTCCACAGTCCAGGTATGTTTGACCTTATTTCAGGATGACCCACTGGTCCACACTCCCCGTAAGTCTGATCTTATTTTAGGATGAGCCACTGACCCACAGTCAAGGAAGGTCTGACTTTATTTCAGGATGACCCACTGGTCCACAGTTCAGGTATGTCTGACCTTATTTCAAGATGACCCACTGATCCAGTGTCCTAATAAGTTTGACCTTATTTCATGATGACCCACTGGTCCACAGTCTTGGTAAGTCAGATCTTGTTCAGGATACCCACTTGATCACAGTCTAGGTATGTCTGACCTCATTTTAGGATGATCTGGTGGACCACAGTCTAGGTAAGTAATACTGTCACAGGGAGGGAGTCTGAAGTATTACAGATACTGCAGGTTTGTGTCAATTGACTAGATTTGGGTAGGGTTGGGGGTCCTATTCAAGAATTTTTTTCTCCAGAGGGTATATATCCAAATAACAAAGCGACAAATTGCAAGGTATGTTTTTCAGTGTACTTTTCATACTTGTTAATCATTTTGATGGATTTTTTTTGGGAGAGGAAGTACCCACTGACAAACTCCACCCTTTTTCTGCCCCTTCCCTCAAACACACATTTACAACCTGTTAATTTTTCCCATAAATGATCAGCACCATGTTATCTAATTATGATTTTTTCATTGAGAAGTTGTAGTACAGAATTTGTTTTATGGGTTTTACTATGTTTTACAGGAAGTAAGTTTTTGTACACAACACATGGGTGGACTTTGATCAGTGCTGTTCTAGAAGCTGTAACCAAAGAACCATTTGAGAAACATATTATCAAAATGGTGAGGGAACTTGGCATGGAAAACACATTTCTAGATGAGCATTCTCCTCTTATTTATAACCGTGGAAGGTAACAGGTTTTTTTGGTTACCTTTATAGAATTAATTAGAAATCACAAGGCAACACATAATGGTTTATTTAGCAAATATGAAACTTCAAAGCATGTAATATTCCTTTGGATATTGTTTGGTATAGGATGTTTAAATCAAAAGAAACTTTTGCAAAGTTATACATTCACGCTTATGTCATGAACATTTTCAAATTTTCTTAAATTTATCCATTTTTGTCCCATCTTGAATTGCAGTTATTGTCATTTAATGACATGCAATATATTTCTATTACAGGCATTATGTCATGAACAATAAAAGTCAGCTGCGTAATGCTCCGTACGTAGACTTGTCATATAAGTGGGCAGGAGGAGGTCTATTGTCCAACATCCCTGATCTTCTGAAGTTTGGAAACGCCATGTTGTACAGCTACCAGTGTCCAAGTAATTCCACAAACAAAAACAACAATTCCTCAAACACTAGTCTTAGTGATTCTCTAAAACAAGGTTTTCTGAAGCAAGAGACTATGAAATCAATTTGGACACCTTTGTTTAAAGCAAGTAAAGAAAAAGATGCATTCTATGGCATGGGATGGTTTGTTGATGAAGAGGGTCAGAAATATGGACAGGGAAAGCAGACAAGATTTTGTGCCTCTCACACAGGTGCTGCTGTTGGTGGAAGCAGTGTTCTTTTGATTCTGCCCACATCCACCAAAATGGTGGATCATCCACCAAAAGGAGTGGTAGTGGTGGTCATAGTGAACATGATGTCTGTTAATCTGATTCAGACAGCAATGGAGGTGGCTAAACTGTTTGAAAATTTTGAAAAATCTCAGACCTGATGAAAAGCAACATATTAGGTGAATAAGGATATCAAAATCTGACATTGTAAACAGAAATCCATAAAGTATCTAACAGAATCAATGTGAACTATATTCATAGTACATGTACTCAGACTGCAGTTACTTGGAAAGGCATCTTTCAAGATCGACTAAATCAGTGGCAATTTTTAATGAAATACATTAAATTATTCTATTAGTTCTCAAAATACACATGTACTCTAATTATAAGGTAATATGTATATGTTTGTCAAAAATTCTTAAAAATTTTATGATCTGCATTACCAGATAATTATGTTCGAGTGCAGATCTGTAAATTACTTGACTTACATGTATCTATCCAAAACACTGAATGAGCAATTAAATTGTAGTTTGGAATACTTTGCCTATGTTAATCTTGGTTTAATTAAACTTTCCTGTATATTGTAAAACCAGAAATATTCATTAGAGTTTAAAAATTTTCTTTACCGGTACTTCATTTGATATCATTACCCAGAAATAAATTTTTATAAATTTATTTTTTTAAACAAGAAAATTAAAATTTCCACAAAATCATATTTGATCACAAATCAATGAATTTTATCCCCAGGAAAATTTCCTCTTCTATAGAGGAATTTGTCATGATTGGCTCCTAAACAATATTTTCCAGAAGATTATGTAATTAAAATATTGGCATCTGGTAGATTAACAAGACATTATTCTTTCAAGTTTGTGTGCTATGAAACCAAGTGTTCCCTCTCAATATAATTTTACTCCATGAGAAAAAAAAATTGGGGGGGGGGGGGGGGGGTGAGGGTATATTGGAATTGCAGTGTTCATCTGTCTGTCCATGTGTCCCTCTGTTCCAATGTTGGTAAGGCTACATGTATATCTTATATGAAGAGATGTTTCCTCACACTTGGCACAATTAAAGGTTGATATAGAACCAGTAGTGTGTCCTGTCATTCAAATTGTATTTTTTATGAGGGCTGTAGATTCAAAATGCAAAGATAGAAAGTAAAGTTTTCATTGAGACCATAACTTTTTAATTTTATGGATTGCAGAAGCTTTTCATGATGTCATGACCAGAAATAAAAAAAGAGAACCTTTACAAATTAATGTTATTTATTTTCAATTTATGGTCACCTTAGTTAAAGCCTAGACCTTTACAATTGAATTTCACCAATTTAATTAAAAGCACATTACATTCAAAAGTCATTGCCAATCATTATCAATTCTTTGTCCTAGCTGAACAAGGACTTCAAGCAGACTGGGTTATCTTGTATTGACCTCATTATTCTTTATATAAATCATGAACACATTGTGTCTCCTAAACACTGACAGGAATAAAACAGTTTCATGTATTTGCAAAATATTGGGCTAAGCCTCATCCTGGAGCTGAATGCCTTGCTGTTTGTGTTCATGCACAATTTTGGTAAAGGCTTGATCAGTATCATCACATGCATATGTGTCTGCTAAAGTCGAGAAATAGACTTCCAGAAGATTAGTCTCATGTGGACCAGTTCTTATATAAAAGATGTGTCGGAGTTTGTTGTCCAGCATTTGAATGTACTCATCTTTACCGAATTGTTAAATCAAGAAGTTCAGAGACGGCATACATGTTGACATGGCTTAGTAATACATGTACCTGTGTATATTCTACAACTTCAAAGCAGACATCACTTTTTACATTAATGGTGTTCATATAACTGATTAAGCTCTAAATCTCTCTGAAGCAAGGTAGAATTTACCTCTCTTTTGTTGACTAAATACAATTATCTCCCTTTTTCAAAGATATCAAAAGTTATCTTTCTTTGTCCTTTCATTTTTTTAACAGATTGATCAATGGAACCCACTCCTTATAAACAAAAATTGTGGATATTTAATTCCATTAAAAAATTCCATCCTTTTGCCACTTAAAAACAAATCCTGGTTGCAGCCAAGGCACTGTGTCAAAGTTTTGGTGGATAATTAATTCAATCTTGACACCCCTATTAACCTAAAAAAGACATTGAAAATTTTGTGGAATTTTTGTACGTTTAGAAATAATACCTTTCACTAGATAAAGAAAATTGACAAAACAGTCATTGTTAATATCATTTTCTGTATTATAAATACACATATAGATGTAAAATACATGCAATAAATATGAAGTACCAAAATAAATACAATGTAATAAATAATGCTGTAATATCAAATGTTAAAATCACAAAAGACATGGCAAGATTGTTAAATCTGCGTAGAGGTTACAGCCTCATATTCTGTACCTTTTACAATGTGTCTATAGAAAAATATGCAAATTCACATCTACTGTATTATTTTAGATTATTTTTTTCAACTTTAAAGTCTAAGAAAATTTATAAACCCCAGGCCTTTTAATTGTGGGGACTTTAATTAAAGATGAGAGTTCATGGAAATAAAGAGGAGCTTTGATAATATTTATGGTGAAATCATACATATTTAGTGTCTTCAACTTCAAAAAAAGCTTTTTTTTATGTCCTTGGTAAAAGAGGACCTTTTAATGAAATTCCATAAATGAATTAAAACTTGACTGTGTTTAAGACAAAGGAGACGGGCGAACATAGCGTGCAGAAAGCCTATAGCTTCAGAAATACAAAAATCATGTTCAGTTTGTGAATTTAATATTTAGAGTAAAGTTCTCATTATTGAAATTTATGAAATTGTGATATACAAAACTTTTCTGAGGAAAATTTTCTCCGCAAAATTTATTCTTTTATTAAAAAAATTAATGTGGTATTCGTGGGGTTTGAACCCTAGCAATAAAAATCCTGAGTATCATTTTCTTTCGAGACTAGCACGCTAACCACTAGACTACACAAGTCCTGATGAATAGTGGCATTTAAATCATGTTTGTGATATGACCCTTGACTTAATGGACTTCAACTATTTTTTGAAAAGATGCGAATGTTATGTCATAAAAGTATATTTTTAAGGTATAGTGGGTCATTGCTCCATATTTTTGGTAACCAAAAAATGTACATTTGTATGCAAACTTTGAGGATTATCTTTCAAAAAGGTGGAGCGAAGACCCACTCATATCGAAAAATAGTGTTATAGTATGAGAAAATGACTCTTTTTGCCCGCTTTAGTGTGTGTCTAATATTTCACAGGCAAATAATTTCAATCTTTGAGGGATTTTTGCAAATTGTAGAGATTTGAAATTTAATTTTTCATCTTCATGTTTGTCACACTATAGGCTTATCGCTCATCATGTTCACCCATCTCCTTACAACAAGTCATTTAAGTTTACTGGGAACTTGACACTTTTTGACTGATGAATTTTCTGTTTAGTTGGGATGAAAATATGATGGGGTTGTGAAGTTGCACATATAAAATTATGTATGCACCAGTATTTAATGTCATAAAATAGTTTGCTGTGGTTACTAATTTATGGGCATTAAGTAGTGCACCAAAAATGAATTCAAAATAACTAAAATATGCAGAATCCAATAACTTTTAAATCTTTAAAGTTATCTACCAGTAGTTTCTTTTTGGGATCTTGAATGAGAATCAATCTTGAACATTTGTATAAAATACTCTACACTTGAAAATTGTATATAAAGTACAATAATTCTAATTAAAGAGAACATTTAACATTTACACATTCAACATGAAAGTTGGCATGATCAAAATTTGAACAGGTGGTTCAAACATTTAGCGGAAGACTCAACAAGTGTTTAACAGAATATTTCATCACATTTGTATTTAAAATTGACTTGTTTGTTAACTTCATGAAACATTACAAAAATTTACAGTTTTGGAAATGATATGTTTTAGAATGTCACAAAACTGGTTTTAAATTAATCACACACAATAGTTGAAATCAACATTTCATTTTCATAACACAGAGGTGAATACATAATCTCCATCACAATAGAACATAGCTTCTTTATCATTGGTTTCTGGCAATTAAATGTCAAAATTTAACTCGTTAAATAAATATGGTTTGAAAAAAATGTAAGATCCACCACACCTTTCATTTAAGTTCTGGTATACTCCTATTAGTATATTATGTAAATTGTGTAACACAATATAATTGGGAGGATACATTTCTTTATGGTAAATATTGTAAAACAGTGCAATGAAGTGGACAATAATTGCATACTTCTATTGCAAAAAAAATCCTTTTTGATAGATATCTTTATACCATGCAAATGCAAATAACTGTAGATTAATTATTGCAATTCAATATGAATATGTAACATCTCCCAAGAAATTCAGCACGTGGACTGTTCATGAATATCCTTACGAGACAACAGTGGTAAAATCTTGACCTCTAGAGACTGGTCAGCCATGAGGTCGTACACATCGTCCAGTGACGCATCACTGATATTGTGTCCATTTACTTCTAATATCTCATCTCCTACATTTAACAGTCCAGCAAATCGTTCATCAGCATCTACCTCTTCTGAGAATCGAGACACAAAGATTCCTGTCAATTCAAACATAAACAATTCCTGTCAGTTTAAAAATAAACAATGTAAAAGAGCAACAGAAAAACAAGATAAACTTAAATTATTTCATTCTTTGTATAAACTAAAGTCTTGTTTTTAAAACACTATTTGGAGAAAATTTGCAGAAATTCTAACATTTTTGTTTGTTTGTTTTATTTTTTTAAATTATTATTAGATTTCTCATTAAGGAAGAAAGAGCAAGAATATCATTTCAAGAATGAAAAATAGTTTATATGTACATGTATATTTATTTCTATAAGAAACTTCAAAGGAATAATGAAAGGTTATAATGTATTAATTGATTCAGTAATTTCTGCTGGTCATGTAAATGTCCCCATTTCTTCTATAAGCTTGGCAAAAGCAATTTTCCATTTCAAAAGAATATCACTAATTAAGGGGAAAAAACTCTTAACTATAGAGGATATTCTACAGGGCCTCTACTCATCTATGGCTTGTTTCAACAAAAAAAAGTGAAAAAGTAATTGTGGGTTAAGAAGAGATTTCACAGTTACTCAGCTTTCTTGAATGTGAAGCCACAGCAGCATTTTTCAAAGTAAAGGGTCAATCCAATTAAAAAGGGATGTTGGTGGGAGAAGGGGGGGGGGGGGGGGGTCATACCATTTCCCATTTTCTGAATTTTTAAAAATATCTTCATTTCCATTCTAAAGCACAGGAATGCTAGGATCTGATAACTAAAAGTAAAATCAAGCAAGTTGATGTACTAATGTCTTTGAATACATTATGATAGCTATAAAGAGAATACATTAATCACTGCATTCTAATATGTGTAGAGCACAATGGTAAGAGAATAGTTTATCTGATGAAAACTAGTGCCATAGGGCACTCCATACTGTTGAAAAGAATATATATTGTACATGAGACAATGAACGGTTGGTAAACTGTATCTTTTGTCTCAAATAAAAAACACAATCTGAATCACCCAAAAAAGTGAGACTGCAATACCATAATGTGATTAGAAATACATTACATGATACAGAACAAGTGTAGTGTGTATAAATAGTCTGTTAATAAAAAATAAAAAGATGCCAAATTACCAACCAAAAAGAACCTGTACATCAAGAAAATCTGTCACACCAGATTTACTTACCATCTCAAATCTTAATTTCCTTCAAAATTTTAATTTAAATTAGAAGTGTGAATAACCATATTACCTTAGTACAGAAATTACTAAGAAATTACAACTCAGACATTCTTCCCTTTCAGAGCAGATTATGACCATTTTCAATCCAATTTTGAAAAAAAATCTAACAAGGCAAGCAAATACAGTTGTTTGGTCTGTGATTCAAGTTTACATGGAATTTAATTTTAATTTTTATAATTTTTAATTGAAAAGTGTCTTATTCTTTCAATATAACACTAACCATGTTTGAATTGTGTGCTCCCTCTTGCTATGTAGAATCCGATTGGTCCCTTGTGTCGTCTGTTCAGTTCTACGATCTGTGTCCCATCAGGAAGGACTTCCCTCAGCTGACTGATCGAGATCTCGTCTTCTGATTTCCTGGACTCTATTGAACTACAATGTCCAGTCACCATCACCTTATCTGAAGTCTCTGTGCTTCTGAAAGGAAATATATCCATAAAATACAAGTATTAGAGGGGGACTACGCCATCTTTCTATACATATTTAGAATGATATTAATTATTTTTATTGTAACAAGATTGAGTTCTGTGGGCATAAAATCATATGATGAATTATTCAAAACTGTGTGTTTTGTAAAATTTAAAAGAACTTCTATGTTTCCCAAACCCTGCATTTATCATTACAGTATTAACACATACCCATGATTAGAGATCTCTGTGGATCTGTGTTTGGAACTTTTCCTCCCAAATAATTTCTTGAGAGATCTCCCCTTCTTGGCTTTTGGGGGTTTTCCCTGAGGAGGCATGTCTGCTGAGAGGTCCTCTGGCCGGAACTCCCCCTGCGTCTTATTGATCCCTTTATCCAGACTTACGGCCTTTCGCAGAGTCTTGAACTTGCTCTTTGCTGCTGCCCGAAGGTTGCTCATCTTATTTGACAGAGAAATCCTGGATCCACTCAGTTCCTTACTCTTGGCCAAGTTGGTGGTACTCCTGTTTTGAAGGTTGTTAAAAAATATCTATATTTACTCTAATAAGCTTTATATCCAGTTTTTAATATTCAATCATTTTTTTCCAGGCTTTTAGAGACAGAACAGGATTAAATACTGTATACAGCTAATCATTACTGCTATCAAACTTCAGTGCACTACATTATGGCTGATGGTCTATGCAAAGACATGTGCAGATAACAGACTTCAATAGCTTATACATGTACCTATGTTTATCTGCAATTTATAAGGTAATCGATTTTTGCATGCCTAGAAATTATTCATGAAAAAAATCTTCCAATGAAAATTTTTCCTGTTCTAAATGTAATGTTACCTGTCCCCTTTAATCATGTGATCAAAAAATGAACTCTACAATTATACAAAGTATTCCATTACAGGTATTATTTTTTCTCTAAAACCTTCATTTAATTTTTTTTTCATAAAAAATAAACAAAACATTGTACTAAAGTAATATAATACATAATTCAAACACTTAAGAATAGGATACAGGAAAGATTTATAATCAAGATTCCTGAACAGTTTTACACATTTTACTATTAATCTTCAAGTTCTACATATATCAACAAAACTAATGATCATATAGTTAATTTTAGTACTAACTTTTGCTATAATAAATTAAAATATGTGTACTTATTTTATATAATAATTTTTGAATTTAGGGAGGTAACATAAAAGAAAAAATTGGTTGCAAATCATATGCCTATCAATACTCCTTTCTAAAAAAAAAATCTACATATTTATAAAATGATACTACTTATACTTACAATTGGATATCAAATTCTATCAGCAAATTAATATGTTGTATAATAAATTAAAAAAAACCCCACTAAAATATGGTATGCAATTTAAATCCAGTCTGATCAGACGAAAATTAAAATATATAAGAAGTTGTAGCTTACAATACCAATTTCCTTTATGTGTGTGATTATTTATCATAAGATATTTTATTTTTAGTGAAAAATGATTGCATTTATAATAATTGAAAATACATGAATCGAACAAGCCATGTATAGATGACTACTATATACAGGGAAATTTTGGCTTCCGTTTTAATTTCACCCCTTTCACCCTCATCACAAGTGGGCGAATTTAAAAGCTGCGAATTCAAAGTAAACAGCATTATCTCTTTAACACAACTGTGTCAGGGTGAATTTAAAACAGGGCAAAATTTTCTGAAAGCATGAAAGAGTGAAAATAACATGGGGTGAAAATAACGCTATATACAGAATTAAGGACATTGGCAAGGTTCCTGGTTATTGTATAGAATTTTTCAAGAACTCTTAAATAGGTTTAATTGTACTAAACAGGCTATATTCTGGATTGTTTAACCTACCAAGCCAGCCTTCTTTTTTAGATTTTGTCAAATCAGTGTTTTTGCAATTCTCAATGCATTTCCTATGTAAAATGTTGATAAAAGGAACCTAAATAATTTTTCACCATAATATTTCTCCAAAACACACTTATTTCATATAGTTTTTGTATTATATACGTTATTGTATCTTCATTTCCTATGACTTGTAGATATTTTGGCTGAAAATGTATATATAGAAACAAGACAAGGACATACCGGCACCAATCTTTACAGTCTATTTAGAGAATATAGAGACTATTCTTTTCTGAAAATAACAAAACATTTTGTAACATTTGCCTTATATATACATGATCTTATCTTTAAAAAAGGTATTGTTATAATTAATTACCCATAATTCCTGTCCGGTAATGGAGGAACTTCCTGGTTAGAGTTGTAAGTAGAGGTCTCTGCCACATTTGGGGTACTCTGTGACACTTTTCTACTAAGCTTAGTACCCGGTCCCACTACATAACTCTCAGAATTGTTAGTTCCATTACCATGGAGTCTAATTTCTTCATCTGGGCTACTAAATTTACCCTTCTCTTGTTCTGAGTCAGATGTATCTGTTTTTCTGTTAACATGTTTCACTTTGGCATAGATATGATGGGAGGTATCGGGTTTTTCTTTCGTCATTTCTTGTACAGGATCTAAAGAAGAGACAAGTTAAAATAAACATTGTAAAAGAACATGCAAAAGAAAACCACCAGAGTTTGGCATTTTTTCCCCAAAGAAATAGAAAGTCATGAGACCCTGTAATATATACAACACACACCTGATATGGTGAGTTGATTCATTCCATCAACAGGAGAACACATAACAGTTGCATAGTCTGGGTCCTGGGGATCGTACATGTCTTCTGCGGATGGTGATGCTGCATTTCCATCTCCTTGATTGTTGTCCGATTCTGCAGAAAGCTCTGAGGAGCCAGAAGCAGGATCTGTATTCTCAGACTCTGGCACTGAAGCTGATGATTCCCTGCTAACTGTAACATGGGAACTAATCACTCTCTCTGGAGATTTAGTCCTAAGCTCCTTTTCTCGATGTTCTGACTTCGGAATTTTGTTTAACACTAGAGGCTTAGCAAATACATTGTCTGAGTCACTTTCAATCAGATCCTCTACATCTAAACCTTGTTGGTCCATTTTTATCACAGAAGCTTCATATGGTGTCAGTCTCTCAGGTTCTGAAAGGCCTGAGTTAGTTGTATCACTATCCCCCATGTGTCCTAAAATGTCATCATTCAAATCTGTCAACTTCAGATCCTTTCTGAATTGCACTTTTGATAATGGCTCCTTAAATCCTGGTTTTGCAAAAGAGTTATCAGTTACTCTTTCCTTTGGGTTAAAGTTATGAGGAGTTTCCAGAGAGAGGGGTATTTCTTTATGATCACCATAATGTGCACCAATGAGGTGATTTTCACTGAGAGCTATTTGGGAGGAGATGAGAGTTGTCTCTGACAGGTCAGAATCACTCAACTGAGACAACTTTCTGGAGTGTCTTTGTATCTTCTCCTCAATCTTAGGACTAAACTTGAATTGATCATCATCATGGAAAAAAGACCTGGCATCTGATTTTCCATGTAGATGACTCTCTGATTTGCTCTTGAATGTTTGGACATTTTCTGTCTCTTCTTCCCTAGGACTTATTGCAGAAAATTTCCACGATTTCTCATTTCTTCTTGGTGTACACAGCACAGACACATGGCTTTCACTTGCACAGTTCTTCCACGTGGGAGCACTATTTGGCCTTGCTGTCAGACACCGCTGCACTATTTTGTAAGGAGTGGGCTTCTTTCTTTGTTGGTAGATTTCTCGAACAAATGTATCATCCTCTGTAATGGTTGGAAGCCCAAAGCTAGGATCAGAGTCATCCACCTCCTCCTCTTGTTGCTGGTTCACAGCCCTAAACTGGTATTCAGTCATCACAGGGTGATGTTGTATTTCTTGAATGATAGAATCATCATCACTATCTTTCCTCCTGCAATGTGTGATAAAACGTTAATCTTTTTTTTTTTTTTTTTTTAATTTTTAACTCAATAGTTAATAACCATATGCTATACAGATTTGAAAATTATGTTTTGAAATATGCATAAAATTTATTTGAACTATTTTGAAGAAAAAAATCGGCCAATCAAATTCCTTGTATTCATGAAAGTTGTTGGGTACCTTGATGTTCTGGAGTCTTTTAGGAATTCAAACTTGTCTAAAGCATGTCTTGTATGACCAAACTCCACCGCTGACATTGGTCTGTGGTGCAGATGGGTAGAATCCCACACAGATGTCCTTTAAAAATAAATACAGAACAAACTGTATGTAATATATAGAATATCGGATCTTCAATGGATGTATGTTCAATTTGCAATAAATATGTAAAGACTTCATTTTACCATACATACATAAGATGAGAGAAAAAAATGAAAATCATTCAAAAGAAAGATGCATATTGTAGTTGCAAATGCAACTGTAATTCTGAGGAAAGCAACCAAAACTATACTGCAGAACTGTAACTCTCTGGTTGAGAAAAACAGCCAGAAAAACAAGAGCTAAAGATCCAAGCACTGTAATAATCTTTGATTTATGGGGCCACTTTTTTGTTGCTTGCTTCAGGTACCATATCTTGTATTCTATGCATTTCCGTTGCCTAAAGCATGGTGTCCCTTGTTTAATCATATATTTTACTCATAATCTTGTTACTTTATTTACCTTTCAATGGTTCTAAACAGCCCTATATGGCCTTAGAGGGTCAATTTTTAAGTTCACATTCTGACATCCATGTTGGGGTCATGGTAAAAATAAAATCTGAGTTTACATCTTTTTTTTTTTTTTTTTTATGTATTTTGCCTTCTTTTATAGATATGTGACCCCCCTCCCCCTAATTTTATTTAGATTTTTTTGGCATGTGTATGTTATTTGATAGACTTATTTTAACACTCTCTGGTTTGTCTGTCCAAATTTTCTCAACCAGAGAGCTACAGTTCTGCAGCTACCAAAACTATTAAAATCTCTTAAATAGTTGTTCCATAAATATACCGGTACATAAAAGCTTAGATCGGACCTCTTATTTTCCCATATACAACAAAAAATTAAAGACTTGCAGGAAGCAGATTACCTTCAAATATATTCACCATTAGACAATAACATTATTATCCATGTTCAGGTTTATTACAACTAGGCTAAAGAAGTGAATTAAATTAACTTTTTGAAATTAAAATTTTAAGTTTGTGGATATGATGAACTTACAAATAAAAATTTCAACAATAAAATAAACATTAAATAGAAAGACCATGGTATTGGAATAATTGCACAGAGCTAGCTATAAACATGTACGTCATGTGCATGGTTGGTCTTTACAAATTTAATGTGTGTGGCATTGCCAGATCTTCTAGCTAATTATAATGTAATTAAACTTGATATACTGTAACTTGACAAAACAGCTGAAGCATTTAAAACACATGTATATCTAAAAGATGTATCTAAAACTAAAGATCTGCATTCAGGACTGCGAAAAAATTTACAGCTATACTATTTGCCCCAGAAAGAAATGATGTTGCTGGAAAATATTGAATTTAAGAGTGGCTACTGAAAGACAATGAAAAATTTAATATATATTATGATAATGTGTACATTAATTATTTCCTTCGATATTAGGTACCAAAAAATAGCTAAAAATGCAAGCTGGTACTTGTCTCTGAATATATATTTAAAAAGTTCACACAACCAATATGTTAACACTTAACAGAAGTTATTATCTTTTTTCTAATATTGTTTAAAAAAAAATTATGAACATACAACACACATTCTAGGCAAAAAAAAAAAAAAGATAGAAAAAAAAGCAACAAGGGGAGCAAACAAAGACAAGCTGGTGGAAAGGGCAAATACGTATACATGTATATCAGTTGTAAGCTTCTGCTCTTTAAACTTGAATGCTGTGTTGATAGTGATGCATGACTGATACAGATGTAACACTTACCCATTACGGAGGTCTCTAATTCCTTTATCAAATCTCATCCTTGTTAATGATTGCGCTATACCGGAATCCACATCAGAATCTGTAGAATTAAGGAACATTATGAAAATAAAATAAAACTACACATGTGTGTCCCTCAATCTTACCAATAGGTCTATTTGTTAGGTATAGACATTTCACATCAATCTTCTGTGTGTAATCAATAATTATTTATGACATAATTTTTTTTTTAACCATCAAAACATATTACTCTGGATGGCAAATATTTTCTGCACTTCTGACAAATGAAATAATTTTTTAAAGTACCATAATACGCACACAGTACCAAACTAAGTTAGATTTTTTTTGTTTTTGAAAGCATTAACTGATTTCCCAAACACACTGTGACGTAAATTTCCAACCAATTAATATTGAAATTGAGTAAACAGGCTTATACAGCTGATTAATCATTTTAATTTGCTGCATCGTTAATTTTCTGAGTCATACAAAAGATACTACTTTTAACACTCCATGCTATTATGGTAATTTCTAGAAATTGATAAAGACGGTTTACAATTGCCTGACATGTAGAAACTGTGCTGATGGATTAGAATACAAAATGGAAGATACATCTCAAACCCTTCAATGAAATTCTCAAAAAATTATAGTTATCAAAACCTTGATTTATAGTGGGATCGAATTAAATGCCTCAACCGTTCAGTGATAAAAATGATATTTAGGTTAAATATAATGTTTTATGACTCATCTTGATCTCTGAAAGAGAAAGAGAGAGAGAGAGAGAGAGACTGTGTAATTTCTAGTACATGTATTTATTTTAATTTCTGAGTTGCCATGTTCATCAGTAAAAACACACATAGGGAAAAAGGGAGAAAAAACAAAACATTTGAACCAAAATGTTTTCATTTAATATATTTTTTAATTTATTGCCTTTAAATAAAGTATGAAGGTAAACTTTAAATTCAAGTTCAAAGGACATCGATTTTTAACCAAAATTTCATTGCAGTAAGGGCTTTAAAGGGTAACATTTTCTTTTAAAATTGTTTAAGGAATGGCCTTTTACAATTGTTAATTCATCTTTTGAACTTCTGAACAAGTGGATATAAAAATATTTGTTCTTAATTTCCTATGAAGGGCACATTGTCTAAAATATGGAAAGAAAGGTGTGCTTTGTGTGACCTCAGTGCAACGATTTTCATACGATTTACAACATGAACAATAAACCTTTTTATTAAAATAAATATAGAAGAGCAAATTTCTTTTTTAAAAATCCCTTTGCCGAGTATTTACAAATTTGATGTGTTAGAAAATACATTGTACTGATCATTCTTAATTAAGTAACAATCTTAATTTGTCCTTCTTAAACATGATGAAAATAAACAAAATCACAGCTAATTAGAAAAATATATATGCACAAATTTTGAAAAAATGCATATATATACATAAAGCAATGAGAAAAAAATCTCTGTCAGGTCTTCTAAGGATCAATAGGTCAAACAAGCCTATTCATACCATATGTTGTTACATTTAAATCATGTGAGAAAATGGGTCCCCAAAAACAAAGAGATACCTGGTGTTGGGATAGATAAAAACTCAGGCTTATATTATCGATTGAGAGGCCATTATTGATGGGCATGACAATACCCTAATATTCCCTATGATAAGCCTCCCTCTAAAATATGCCATTTATGAGTAAATATATCAATAAGATTATTTACCTGCCGGCTAACCAAACAAGGCCAAGCCCCTAGAACAACACCCCTCATAGACAATGTATGTAATGCGGTCAAGTCCGTACTGTTTATATGAATATTCTAAGCTCTTATGTACACTACAAGCTCTTGGATCCATGTGAAGTTTTTGTATTCTATTCAAAGATTTTACAAATCTGAACATATTCATCTACAAACATGTTAAGGGTATTGTCTTCATGCCACTTTGATGCACAATCAGGGTTGTTCCTAAGAATTGAAATAGGATGGGACATAAAAAAATAGAAAGGGGGTCTGGGGTTTCTCCCCTAACAAGGGTTTGAGGTGGAATACCAGAGGAGCTGGAATAATGTCATTATAGGTGGGGAAATTCCCCTGCCCCCGGGTCTTAGGACAACCCTGACAATATAAAAGAAACCTCCTAAAATATCTAAAGGCATGAATATTTTCATGTGATTGTGTGTAATATTGAAATAGCAAACAAATTAATAAAGGGTCATTATAAATTACCAAATAAAAAAAACAAACAAACAAAAAATCTCAGAAAATAAAATTTCACTCTAATATTGAAAAAAAAAAAATCTAGATAAATTTGATAAATAAACTGGATCTATGAAAGACAATAGACATGTAGTAGGCGGGAGGCCTTTCTACTTAAGTGCATTACCTTTATTGTTGTTTTGCACCAGGTTTCCATTCTGCATGTGTCTATGCTGCAGGTAACCACCAATGGACATCTGATTCAGATGATCAGTGGAGCCATATTTTCTCTCTTTAGGGGAGAATTCTTGATTCAGCTGACCAGTGTGGTAAGGTAGATGATCATTTCTGGGTGACAGGTGTGAGGGGCCCAAGTTGGAGGACTGTACAGAGGAGGAGTCAACATCAATGGCACTATCAGGAGGGGAATCTGGACTAAGAACTCTCCAATGTGAGGAGTCAGATAAGGTACCATTGGTACTGTGAGGAATATGTTGCTGGAACTCCAGTCTACGTCTGTAACTCTGTATCTGCTTTTCTTTCCTTTCAAGTTCTAGTTCTAACAATTTTATACGATCTGAGCCATAATCACTTTCTGATTGGCTGGCTCTTTGAAATTTCAGTGGTCCAGATACCTCTCCATTGCCTTCATGGTGCATAGGACGATTTGGCAGAGTATAAGACTTGGTTTTTGGAGGCAATCTAACATGTTCTCGGTGCCTCTCTGTTGAGTCAAGAATTAAAGAAGGAGTGGGACTTGTTAAACATGAACGAGGATGTCTATGGTGCCCAAAAATCCTCTCCATTTCTCTGTCATATTTGGTTACTGCTGGTCTCTCTGAACTAACACTGCGAACATCATCATCATAATGAACTTCATCATCAAAATGAACATGAAGACGAGAATTGAACATTTGCCTTGAGGGTCTCCTTGAATCTTTTGGGTTTCTTCTCTGGAAAGTGTGTGGATATTTCTTGTAAAGGTTTTGGAGATATTCAGAGTCCATTCCATTTCCATGATGGCTGATGTGTCCAGTTTCTCGTCTGGCATTTTTTAAATCCTGTAACCAAAATATGAATAACGTGAAGTGAGAAAATAAGCAAATTAACAAAATCATGTAATTTCTCTGTGCAAATTTTCAATTGTTCATCTTATAATGATAATATTCACCTGTTTCATAATAAAACATTACATTTAGTTAGAAACATATGCAATCATGTAATTAAATCTCTGTGCAATTTTTCAATCATTCATCTCATAATTATAGTATTCACCTGTTTCAAAATAAAAAAAATTACACTTAGTTATAAACTTTTGCATTTTTGAAGCAGACTTTTCCAAAAATTCATTAACTGAAATTTCTATGAAAATCAATTTGTAATTGCATATGAGGCATATTCTTTTTTCGTCATTTGATTCATCTTATTTGTCTAGATGTTCTAATCAAACAAAAAATAATGCATGCATTTAAATTCAGTAACACATTGATCAGGTATCTCAACAATGTACACCTTTAAGGCTTAAAATAATACTGAAAACTATTGACAAAATTCTGGGCATGTAATGAATGTACTTTGGCTGGGATTATGTAGTACAACTTTTAGTGAACATACATGCACAAGGTGTAATTACAAAGGTGTATATATATCTTGTATCTGCCAGAGGCTAATAATTTGTATGTGAACAATGTAGACCTGAATGTGACTTGAAGCACTTGCTTAGACATGTACATGTATGTAAATTTTTGTAAGCTAGAAAACTGGCAATTTGTATCAAAGGCCTACTCTGTAGCTTTATTCCTCTGTCAATAAATATCTTGACCTTTGTCCAAAATAAATCCAAAATCTATATCATTATCTCTCTTTAATCATTTTTCATATATGTGGTGATAAAGTTTCAATGAAGAACTACAAGAGTTATTTAATCACAGATAGAAAAACAGTAAAATAAAAAAAAAGAGAGAGAAAATATTCACTAATTAGTCATATAGTCACATAGTGATGTAGGGTACATGAATAAAAAACTCTATCTGGTTGTCTTTCTAGCTGTCTGTCCATCTGTCTCTCTCTCTCTCTCTCTCTCTCTCTCTCTCTCTCTCTCTCTCTCTTGACATACTACTTTGCTTTAACTGAATTAAGTTCCTTCAAATGAAATATACTGATTAATTGCATCACTAATATAAACATAATCTTATTTTCCAGAATACAGTAAATTACTGATAAATGTCTTCCTGATTATATTATGCTTACAATTATCATGATTATCATTATTTCACAAAGCCCAAAAGAGGACCTGCACAAAAATGAGTGCATGCAGAAATTTTATTACTGTAGTCCCATTCACAGTTAAATTAGCACATCATAAAATATTAATAAGATGGAACGTCATAATATCAAATGACAATTTTAAAAAAAATGCCAATACTGTGAACATTCCATTCACACAGTTTCTATAGCATGACTCATGAGGGACAATTAGAATTGCAAAGGTGTCTGCAATTATACATTTTAGCAGGAAATATCAAGACTCACACTTGTATAAAAATCAAATTAAACATAGTGAAGAATACAATCAAAATCTTAAGCTTAAGAAAAAAAATTAAGCTGCACAAATTTCCACTGATTTGACTACAATAGGAGCCAATTTCTTATTTCTTCTCTGAAGAAATTATTTTCCTTAGAGTCACTGCAACAGAAAACCTTTTCATTCATTAGTTCAATTACATAAAATTTATTTTTTAAAAAATGCCTCTTCCTTTGTGCCAGCCATTCGATCATTGTTGATTCTCTTGCATACACATGTATACGAACATTTTACTTAAAATTATATCTTGCAGTTTTTAAGATATATATCATATTTAATGAATGATCATGTGACTTGGTGGTTGATAATACACTGATACATGTACACTTCTGAATACAAATATAGGTCAATATTTCTAGGAAAATGTAACAATTAGCATTGTATACTTCAAATGATGCATACCTGTAGGGATTTTGATCTCATTGCATAATTTTTGGCCTTGATTTTCTCCCTGTTTTCACCAGGTAATTCCAGTCCTGGAGAAACAGAAGTGGTAATAAATGGATTCTCACACTCAATGTCATCATGGACATTCGGTTCTGTTGACGGCGTGTAATCTGTCTTGTTTCGAGCTTTCCCAGTAATTCTACCAGACTTAATAAGTTTATAGTAATACGAATGTTGTGTAGGAAGCCCACTTTTTAATCTCAATGGATCCATCGTTATTCAAGTTTTCACAGCTATCAACGACAGGTGCGCGAAAAATCTATCTAAGATGATGAAGTGATATATAAATTCCGTCATACGTCTTTAAATTTTCTGTTTGAATCTATTATACAAATGAAAATATTGTGCCATATCGTTTCATTTAAATAAGCACTCAGCAAGTTTGACACTTATCCGTTAGTCATTGATTTTTACTGCACAAGTCATTCAACCATACTCGACACTATCCATTTTTGCAAGCTTTGTGTAGTAACCTTCATACGTCATCGACTTTTGTGTACAAAGCACGCGGTAAATGTAGTCCCTTTCGCTTTGCCACAAATTGGCTTTGACAGAGCTTCTGTAATTTAATGAAAGATAATCAGTCGTCAGAAGACAAGTGATTGCCTTGGCGATTTTTGAGCGAAATATTATATAGAATACAAGATAACAAATATTGTTACTTATGTGAGAGAGAGAGAGAGAGAACAAGCATATAAATGAAGGAAAAGACTACTCAAGGTCTTTTATCTGTTCATTACATCAGAGACTATGCTATAACACTCGACACTTTTGAAGGAAAATTCGATACTTAATTCTTCCTCAAACTTTTTTGTCATATTAGAACTCTTCCTACAATTTTAAAATTTCAGCTGATTATGGAATTAGTTATATGCTATAAACTTGGAGAATTGCAGCAAGGTTTCGGATTCCGAAAAATACTACTATTTCTGTTATAAGTTATAACATGGGTAACTGTAAAGAAAGCAAAGGATGGAATGTACTATTTTACTGTTATGTGAAAAGCTATACATGTGAAAGTGTATAAAATGACAAATAATTTACATATGTAAGACAGGTGCAACGATCTATCTATGCATGGTAAGACAAATCGCTTTATCTGCGTATCTTGTCAAATGATCAGAGAAATCTGGGGGACATTATAGCCGGGACAAGAAGATACCTCGTTGTAGGCATTATCTCGTTATATACAACATCATTATAAACGGATGCCACTGTACATGTATTACAAAACCGACCTAGACTTCCAGGCACACAGGTACTTATTTCGTATACGGGGCACCCCTACTTATTTTTACGGTAAATATTTAAACATTAAGTGCCTGTGCTTCCAGGGCACAGAACACAGCACACCGAATAAAGATGATATCGACTCAGAATGAGATGTGTAAAGATGTTTATTTAAAAAAAAACTCTAATAACTATATGTCTCTTTAAAAGGACGGAAGCAAGCCCCCGAGTGTTTGAGTTGAGAAAATCAATAGGAAGTATTTAGAAAGCTGTGATATATTACATAATGGTAAATCATTTCTTTTAAGTTTAAAATCGGCGTAGGAAATCATTCAGGGGAAATATACTGCTGTTCAATCAATTTTCAATAACTCCCATATCAACACACTATTTCATTGGAATCTGAGATCGAATTTGGTGAACTCAAATTGTATTCCATGTTCCAGTGTTGAGGTCTAATAACAGTCGGGTAAGTTGATACTACCATGTACAGTGTACTTTAAAAAATATGATATTCAAGATTTTTTTTAATTCTGCACAGTGGACATTATTTTCTTGGTGTATTTTTTTGTAATGACTTTGAACAACTGCAGCAAATGAAACGGCATGGCAGCAACCCCAAAATTTCCACATTATTATCATATATGTGCTTTAAAATTTTAGCCTATGTAAGTTTTGTGATATATTTACATTTTTAATACTTGACCAATACCCAAAACTTGGAGATCAAATCACGCTTATTTAGACTATAAGTAAGGGGGGGGGGTGTCAACTACAATTCAAAGTGGGTTCGGGATCATCCCTGACATTTTACGTTAAAAAATCCATCTATACATTGATTTACAAGCTAGACCCCCCCCCCCCCCCATTGACCCAAACCTGTGCTTTAAATTTTAGCCTATGTAATTTTTTGTGTGTGATATATTTACATTAATAATTTATTAATATTTTTACCAATACTCAAAACTTGGAGCTCAAACCACGCTTATTTAGACTAAGTAAGAAGGGGGGATGTTTAACTACAACTCAGTGGGTTCGGAGTCATCCCTGACATTTTACTTTTAAAAAATCCATTTATACATTGATTTACAAGCTAGACCCCCCTCCCCCCCCCCCAAAAAAATGATCCAAACCTGTGCTTTAATACTTTATTTTCAAATTCATGGATACATTTAATATTGAATAAGATATTATTGATGTGGTTGATTAAATTAGTTCTGAATTATTAAATGTTCAACTTGAATGTCCGCAAACCCTGCGAGGGGGTAGGGGGATTCCCAAGTTCAGTGGTAAACAGTAGAACAGAGTGTAACACCCCCCCCCCCCCCACACACACACACATAATTTACAATAGAAAACAAAGTTAATAGTTCAATCCACACTTCGCAAAATTGTTTCCCTTTTTGCAGTGGGGTAAACCAAAAGGTCAATGAGAGAAAAGCATTGTTTTTCTTCTTAATCAGTTAATACTACCAATCATTTGGGCATGCTGCAATAAAGTCACTGTGTTTATTATTTTTTCTTTCAGTGTATATCTGGTAGCCCCATCCTGGGGCAATCAAAATATTAGATTTAACAATTATTTTTACGTCAAAAATTTGAAAGTTACAAATTCTCCTTTTTTTCCTCCGAAGATGGTGGCCAAGGGACATAACTTTTGAAAAATGTGGATTCAACTATTTACAGTTGTGGTTGTGTCCCCTAAAAAATAACGTCTGGTGATTTAATTAATTTATTTATTTTTATTAATTAATTATTGTTTTTTTTTTGGTGTGTCAAGAATTTCTGTAAGGTTGTCCTCCTCCCCCCACCCCAAACAAATTTATGGTAGCTCTAGATTTACCACTTCCCTTTATACACATGATTTGGTGACGTTTTCCTCTTTGTAAACACAGATGTTACAAGCAGCACATCAAAGGAAATTGGAGACTTGTAACACTTTAACCGTCATTTATGGCAATGACCCAGTCATATCAAGGACTACAACCTTCATAACAGATTATTTAATTGTTCTTGGTATGTAAAGAATACTAGGTCTAAACCAACCGTGAAGTGCAAAAGAGGATGTTGGCCCACTGTTCTCGATTTAGACAGTCTGTAGTAGCAGCTACATGGGAACAGTGGTTCCTATACTTAAGTTGTCTTTTCATTGGAGGGAGATGTATCTTTGTTGCTTTATTAATAAGTAGGTGTACAATGTTTTGTAGGTCTATAGTATTTGACTCAGGATGAAGTTTGCAGAGCATTTGGGGGCTCACATTACCCCAGAGTGGAGAAAACAGTATATTCAATATGAGGTAAGAGGGAACAAAACGTATCCATTGGCATATCTTTTTATTATTGTAATAATTTCATACTTGTCTGTTATGGGCTCTAAATTAGAAAATAAATGTTCTGTTCTGTTCTGAATCAACTACATTTTCATGCATAATAATACAATGAAAGTAAGTCATATATATTGTTTTAACATGCTAATTATTGATGAGAAACAATTTGAAATTCTGATGAATTTAAAGAAAAGCAGTTGTTATTTAGTTTATATAGTCTGGCTTTTTCGTCATTATCTAAGGTAAGGGGGTAAAGACTGCATTTGTGTCTTCTCTTAGAAGGATTATGAAAAACACTGAAGTTTACCTCACACTGTAGACCTGGAAATTTATGTGTGATGATAATTTTATGCTACATATGTGAAAACAAAACTTCCGCTTAAATATTTTCTCGGGTACAACAATGCCAATGTTATTTATACCCCCACTTGAAAAGTGGAAGGTATACAGTGATAGGGGTGTCTGTCCTTCTGTACGTTTTTCTGTTCATCTGTAACACTTGGGGGTAATCCATCTCTTATCTGCAACTTCTCCTATACCATTTGATAAAATTTAATGAGACTTTAACAGAATCTTTATTACATAGTGCCATAGTGCACCTCATATTTTATTTTTTTGATTGGGCAGATAAATAGTGTTACCCTTAGCAAAATATGGACACTGCCATTCTTTCTTTTACATGGGAGTACCCATCTCTTATCCACAACTCCTCCTATACCACTGAATAAAATTTAATGAGACTTTCACAGAACCTCTCTTACATATAGTGTTATTGTGCACCTCCTATTTTAAGTTCTGATCGGACAGATTATTTGAGGTTTCCCATAGCAAAATATGGACTTTGCCATTGTACTCATATAAGAGCGTGGGATCTTTCTCACAGTACCTCTAGTTTATTCGGTAGTAACAACACGTTTTACTGGTTTTTTGCTTCTAATTTGTATAATTAGCCACACATGTAAATATCCACATTTACAGTATATATGTATTATATTAACTGATACAAAAATTCATATAATTATATATTTAATGCACTAAATGACATGGATAAATAAATGTAAATCACCTGTCATGTATGAATTTAAATGTTCAAATAATTATTAAATTGATTTCAGAAAAAAGGAAGCAAATTATGCAAATTATGCAAATGGGGGTGGTTTTGTAATGAAAGCTTCAATGGTTTCCTGAAGAAGTGTTATATAATAACTTGTGAACTTGTGTCTGCTTAATATGATTTGATATATCAATATATTATACTGTATATTGAAATTCATGAAACTTGTATGCTAAAGAGGAAATGTTAAAAAAAAAGTTTATACATTTTAGGCCATGAAAGAAATGTTATATGAAGCACAAGAGCAAGCACCATCTCCTGAAGGTAGGGTTAATATTAAGTTTTTTTATGGAAAATGAATACACTAAATGAATATATATTTACACATTGAGAAAATGAAAATGAAGACTATGAAACAAATGTTAAAATCAATTAACAGTAAAACGAACAAATGTTAAAATTTCTTTAAATGTTTGCAATATACCGCTAGGTGGGTACTTAATTTTTTAAAATTAAAAAGATAGAATCATAACAGTTTTTGTTTTTGATTGAGGTGTTTATTTATTGATGTCTTAACATTCTTTACCCACAAACTGTTTCCTTGTAATACAGATATTTCAAATCAAAAAAAAATATTTTGTTCATATTAATTCTAAATTTTGGTAACAGTGACAGATGAAGCCACCATCCACAGATTTTTTGCACGGTTTGATGAACGGTTTTTCCAGTTCTGTGACAAAGAGCTGTCCAAGATAAACACATTCTTTTATGGTAGATATAAATTTTTGGAGATATATATATATATATATATATATATATATATATATATATATGTATATATATATATATATATATATATATATATATATATATATATATATATATGATATTTACTGGTAATTGAGTAGGAGTTAAGTAATTTTGTTTTAATTTTCTTTGAAATTCCCTTTTTTTTTGGGTACTGTCTATGTGAATCTGAAAAAGACAATTTTTTAATGACTGAAAAAAAAAAATTGTGTTTAGGAGAGGAAACTCATTTCTTCACACCTTTTTGATAGAAAAAATATCAGAGGCCAACAGAAAATATGCTAGCTTAAAGGCAGAACTGGATGCTTACAATGAGCATGCCCACAAAACATCCAGTTTGGGAGGCCTACGCCGACGGAAGCGAGACGGGGTGTACGCTCTCTTCAAAGACAAGGAGAACCAAGGAATGTCCCACGCACGGAAGCACAATGACTTGAAGCTGGCCTTCAGTGAATTCTACCTCAGTCTTATCCTGCTACAGAACTACCAAAATCTTAACTTCACAGGGTTCAGGAAGATTCTAAAGAAACATGACAAGGTACAGTGAAAATACAGTCAAACCTCGTTATCTCGGACTCAATGGGACCAAGAATAAACTTCGAGATATCTGAGGATTCGAGATATCAAGGGTAAAATACTTAAGAGAATAAGCAGTTGGGACTTCCAAATCACTTTGACATCTCCATGGTGTTCGAGATAACAGTGTTTGAGATACCGAAGTTCAAATGTATGAAGATATGTACTGGGAAAAAAGTTTCCAGTCATGTGTGAGAAATTTTCATAACAATTGTGATTGATACAAGCTAGCAAATCAGTGTGCATTTTAGAGCATATACATTGGCATTCATTGATCTATGCTTAACACATTAGCGATGTCAGTATTTGCCTAGAATGTGAAGCTGATTTAATGCAATGTTCATTTTTCTTTTGTTGTGGTTTTTCTTAATCAATGAAAAAAAAAATAAGATTTTTTCATTATGAGACTTGAGAATTGATTGTCCCATACATATTTAATTGCTTTGCTTTTCGGAATGACTGTTATGGATATTTTTTTTCAATGTAAATATAGCTAATGCAGACACAAAGAGGAGCCGAATGGCGTCAGGGAAATGTAGAGATTGCCCCATTTTATACCAACAAAGAGGTGGATCATTTGATCAAAGAGGTGGAGGTGGGTAATGCAGGAACTAGACTAAAACAGGGTTCTTCTCCAGTATAACAGATTAATTAAAAAAAGTAGAGTAATATAATAAAGAAAGCATAAACATACACACGAAAAGGAAACAACCCCCCCCCCCCCCAAAGTTTGAATAAATACCATTTCACATTAACTGTTTTGCTATTAGAGAGACAAGTGAGGTTTATTCGCTTATTTCATGTATAATTTTAATGAAAGAGATATTATTGTTTGATTGAGGGAAAGGTTCAAAGTTAATAAAAATCAGACAAGGAACTGTAAAAAAGCAAGTAGAAGGTTTATGTAGTAAAGTGAATTTTTACTTTTACACAAAGAACTGATGTATATATGTAATGTCAGTGTTTCCTGATTTATAAAGAGATATCCTCTGAATTTGTGTTTCTTTATAGCAAGTTGTAACAACAGACTTGGAAGGAGGGAATCGAAGTAAAGCAATGAAAAGGTTGAGGGTGCCTCCACTAGGGGAAAAGGTATGAACCAGTTATAGAAAGCAGTAAAAAGCTTCAGGGTACCAGGTTCTGTAGAAGAAGACAACTATGAACCAGCTGAAAAAAATTTAAGAGCTTATATAGCATCAAAATTTATAAGTTGCTTCTGTAACAAATATGTGACTGTGCTTCTAATAGCTGCTTTTATTTGTCAGATTAATTTATCTTCAAAGCCCAGGTTTGTTTCTTAAGTTTATGTTTGCAAAGAAGGAATTGGGTTTAATAAATTTTCTGACAGCATGAATAAACATATATATCATGTATATAGATATACATGTATATTTGTAATCAATGATTAGAATAGTTTCTACTAAATGGGTTTAGATGGTTATAGAAGCATGCTCTGAAAATGGTGAAAAGTAAACATGGGGTGCAGTGTTTATTGAAATTGAAAAAAAGTTTACTAAGTTCTACTAATTTTTTAAAGGAAATATAAAACAAACTGAGAAACATTAAAACTATGCACATTTTAAACCTCTTGTGATTTTTCAGCAAAATCCATGGACTACATTCCGAGTTGGCCTTTTCTCAGGTTGTTTCCTGGTATTAATCGTCTGTATTGTTCTAACTGGTAAGTCTGAATTAAATTGCCATAAAATTAATAGTATATGTTTTGCATTTAAAATATTGCAAAAAATTTAAGAAAAATTCAGATCAAACCAATAAGATATTATGTCCTAATTTTTTCCTTTCATTTACAGCTGTTTTTCCAATTGACACCAGCATACAGTGGGACACATCAGTACATATGTACCGAGGACTGTTCCTGGTCATCCTCATGATATTCCTCCTAGGCATTAATACTTATGGCTGGAGGTCATCAGGGGTCAACCATGTACTCATATTTGAGATTGACCCAAGACATCACTTATCACACCAACAGTTATTAGAGGTACATGTGTAAATGAAGTAGAATGTGTAATCTGGACAACACAGCTCCTGACAAAATTCCAGATTATAATATATTGTAAACAATGGAATTTACCAAAAGAGCCTAAAAGTCATAATAGGCAAGATTTCGGAATACACAACATCCTGATTAGACAAGTTTTAACTCTACTCTCAGAGATCCTGCAATGAAAGTTCACAAAATTAACATTTTATTTTTCTTATATGATCTTTAAAAAAAAACAACAATCAAATGTCTCAAAAGTTTTCAAAGACTAAAACACAATAAGTTTTGTGTTCTAGAAAAATGCATGTATAATGATTAAAGGGCAGCTTGAATATTGGGTTCTGAGCTACTCAGGAAACATGAAATACATTGCCTGATACACATGAGAGGTATTATCAGAAAAATGCCCCCCTTTTTTTTTACAGCTGGCAGCATTTTTAGCAGTGTTGTGGGCCTTAAATGTCTTAGCATTCCTGTACAGTAAATTCCTCCATATCCCTCCCTACGCCTGTCCCCTGGCCCTGGTTGTATTCCTTATTCTGTATCTCATCAATCCATTCCGAATTCTCCACTACAGTTCACGGATGTGGCTGCTGAAAATACTGGTAAGTTGTAAGCAATCCTTGGGGTATTATGTAGTCTTAACAAATACATGTACTAATTTTTCCAACATAACTGACTGTAAATTGAAAAATGACTGGCTGTAAATTGAAAAATAACTTGCTGTAAAAAATAACTGGCTGTAAATTGAAAATTTTGGTATTATTCTGAGGAGTTTCATGTTGGTTAATGAACAATAATATTTTGATTTTTGCATGTATGTACATGTACCTACATGTACATTTATTAATACATGTAAGTAAACATGGAATTTAGCGCTGTTTTCTTGTTGTAGTTTCATATTTTAACTGCTCCATTTCACCATGTGGGCTTTGCTGATTTCTGGCTGGCTGACCAATTAAACAGTCTTAGCACAGTGTTACTGGACTTTGAGTACATGATTTGTTTCTATGGTTTTGAAGTGGACTGGTTGCCAAATCCTGATAGTATGTATTTCTGTATAAACAAGATCTCTGACAAGTTGTTTCAACAAAGAACTCCATTTAGACTCTAGTAAACATAAATTATAAGGGGGAAATTCTACTTGGTTCACACTTGCATGATGTGCATGTATGAAACTAAAGTTGGAAAATATCTGACAAAATTAATGCATATACATATACTTGACTTGTATTTATTTTAGCAGAATTCATGTTCTGGTGTCTTTGGCACAGTTGTTATTGTGGTAATTAGTTCATAATCATTACCAAAGTATGAAATAGAATATTAGTACAATATGTGTAATCTGTTAGTTCAAGACTGTGCTAAGTATTGGATGATTCTAACAGTATCTTAGTTGTAGATTCATTAGTAAATGTATACACATAGTATTCATCAAGATCTCTGTATTATTCATTTTTTATTCCAGAATCAAAGATTTGTTCTAGAAATGTTTATGCGGTTGCCATTCGTGCTGTGATCAGCTGTCTGCCAGCATGGTGGCGATTTGCCCAGTGTTTACGACGTTATCGTGATACCAGACTAGCATTTCCTCATTTAGTTAATGCTGGGAAATATTCCACGACATTCTTCAATGTTTTGTTTGCAACACTCTATAAAGTAGAAACAGGTCAGTTATTACTCTCTCTGAACTTTGTATGTGCGTAAGGGGGGGGGGGGGGGGGGTTATGAGTCATTATCTTTTCCTCTTTTGTCTGAGTATTTGTTATATATATTAAATATCTTCTAGGTCTTGACTTTGAAATTGGGAAACATTAGAAAGCCTGATATTAAAAAGAAAACATCCCAGTATATGTGTACATATACTGTAAAACTGTCTGATCCAACACCTGTACAACACTATCTTCATTTTCATTTCTAATTTACTTTTTTTCCATGATTTTTACACTGTGCTATTTTCCATGATTTTACACTGTACAATCCAACACCCTGTCTATTCTGACACAAAAATTTGTGTACCAGTGCATGTCAGATTAGATTAGACAGGCTTCACTGTATTTTAAAAGTAAATATTTCTCTGCGTATGCATGTCATAGAAGTAGTGACAAATGTACATTTGTATTTCAGTGGTAAATAATAACAAAGATTCCATCCAGAATCATTCTTTCTTTTATCTATGGATAACATTTGCCACCATAAGTTCCTGTTACACTTTAACCTGGGACCTCAAAATGGATTGGGGTTTACTAGACTCCAATGCAGGGGAAAACCGATTTCTTCGGGAGGAGATTGTGTATGCCTACAAGGTAACACCAGTACTCCTTGCCTGTATGCTCTTGTGTATGCTTTCTTACTCAGGGAGCTCTTTACTTTTTTTTTTTTTACCTTCTTTACCTTTGTTTGTAAATAAACTATACCCTGTAAACATTTTGCTTATTTTATCCCATTTATGTAATTCTCGGGAGGGGGGGGGGGCAGATTTTAAAATGTACCAATTAAACTAAATTATTATGTAGCTATGTTGATATATAAATGTAGGGAAACGTAAAATGGGGTAAAATACTCGTAATTTAATGTCCTTGGATGAAAAAGAAAAGGGATGAAACATTTTCGTAGGTAAAGTATACATATTGTTATTTCATCTTGCGTTTTGGAAGCCTTTAAATAGATGCAAATGAAATGAGTGACACTGCTTATGTATTGGTACATCTTGCATGAGTAGGGATCATAAGACTGATGATATATTGTTTTATATTCCAGGCCTATTATTACTTTGCTATTATTGAAGACTCCATTCTAAGATTTGTGTGGACTCTACATGTCTCATTAGGAGAAGGGATTCTTTTTAATCAGAAGGAGGCATTAGTAACAATATTGGCATCTTTTGAAGTTTTTAGGTAAGTCTAGCAGGAGCTTGTCTAGGTTGTTTGAGATTGGTTACTCTTGGCTCATGCTACTATAATTGGTATTGATTACTCTCTTTTTCTTTTCTTCTTTCTCTCATTTACTGTGGGCAAATTTAAACAAAATATTTGAACAAAATAAGCCAAATGGCTTTGGATTAAGCTTACATATTTTTAAAAGCCATTTGTTGATAAATGACAAGGGGCAAAACTTTCTATGTGTACCAAAATAGAAATGTATATGTTAGGTTACCAGTATACCAGAACAAGCGAGTCATTCAAAAATACATGTTAATTGAAAGATGTACACTTGCTCAGCACAACATGTATGTTTCAAACAGAAAAATTCTAATTAAACAGGAGATTTGTGTGGAATTTTTTCCGATTGGAAAATGAGCATCTTAACAACTGTGGACAGTTCCGAGCTGTGCGGGACATTTCTATAGCGCCGATTGATTCTAGCGACCAGAATCAGCTGGAAGAGATGATGGATGAGGATGACGGAGTGTTTACGTATCGTAGCGAGAAACGAAAATTACTCTCAAGGTTAGATTTTTACAGGTTCTGGGAGATACAGCTTGGTTATATATTTTTCTTTTAGTGAGAAATTATGCTCTATCTTTCTTTTAACAGATTTTTTAGTGTGTATGTGGTTTTTTTCTTTTTGTGTTATTAAAATGTTAACCTATGCTGTAAACCAACTTTTATACGCATGCGAGAAATATTCTCAAGTTTCGCAACCTACTTTAACTCACGAATATTAATTGCTGCGAACCATTTATTTTGGTTTGTATTTGTAGAGAATGTTTCCTTAGTCACGAAAATTAATTGTTGCAGACTGATTTCAAACTGAGGAGTCGCAAATAAAAGTTGACGCGAATAAAAGCTGACGCGAATTATAGTTGGTTTACAGTAATCGAAAATCTAATTTTGAAATAATTCTTGTATGGGTAGTTTGTAAATCTGTAAATTTTGGACTGGCCTGATAAGGTATGGCAAGTAAAATAATAATCTAATAAGGTATGGGTAGTAAAATGCCAAATTTGTATATTGACGAATTTTTCTTCCAGTCATCACAGAAGGAGGTACGGTTATCTATAAAATGAAGCATGAAAAGCATGCTTTATTTCAAAATAACAGAAATCTCTGTTGTATGCTTACAGGACATGACAAGCATTGCAATGTATGGTACTAATTTTTAGCAAATCCTTGGTTCTGCAGCCAAATGCATTTGTGGTCATATTATTTTTAGCATCAGTGATAAAAAAAAATTGATTTACCTTAAAAGTGTTTGCTTGAAGTTATCCAAAGGTCAAGCTTTACTGCATTTTAAAATCTACATGAGACAGTTTTCTTCAAGTTATTGCTTTAATGATGGAAATGTATGCATAATATACTAGTATCACAAAGTACATGTATATGTAATTATGTTTAGGTCAGCGGATACTTTCAATGTTTTGGGATATGATTGTATGTTCGTAGAGCCCATGCTGTACATGCATGTACATATAGTTTATAAGATTTGATACACTTCACAGAAGTTAATTGCAGGATATTCCATCATTGAAAGTGAGAAAAATGTGACAATTTTTGCAGATCTTTTTGGCACATACAAATACTCTAAAAAGATTTCTTTTTGTTAAGGTTGCGAGCATGTTTACATGTACTTGCATGCACTGATCTTCATATATACATTGTAGTTGGGTAATAGCCCCTAAACCAAAAGCCTGAAGGTAGGCCCTTGTAGATCTAGCTGTTGATCATTGTTAGGTTCAATTTCCAAGTGAAGTAGCCAAATTGTTTCAATAATACTTGTATCTTGATGTTAGGTTTATTTTTTTCTTGTATAAAAGTAGGTTTAAATTCATTCCGTGTTGTAAATGTAGAATGTTTTGTTTGTATTCTAATCTGAAGCTTCAAGTCAGAAAACTTTTCTTCGAAACTGAAAAAAAATAAATTCTTATCAATTGAATAGAATCTTATTGAACACAACTTATAGAAACTCTCAGATTTTGTGCTTGGTGTTACCCTTTCATGTAATAACTTTAGAGTTGGTATGTGTTTACCATTTATTGTCTCATAATAATGTTTTTATTACCCATAGCTGCAAATTAACATAGCATGTAAAGCCATGAGTGTTATTGGTTGAATATTGTGTTTTGGATGTTACATACATAATATAGTTTGCCTTAGGGATGAGGTTAATTATATACCAAATTAATTAAGTAAATTACAATGACTTTTTTATTTCAATTACCTCATCTCTAGTTTGCTTGCCCAGCTTTAACTTTTTTTGATGTTGTTTGTATAGAAGTGGCAGTGATTAGAAAAGTGTGCTTTAATTATAACTTCTACTTATATAGCATCATCCAGCTCTGATTGTTGTGATCAATTAAGTACTCATTTTCATTTTCCAGTAAAAGCTCAGCATCGCTACGAACTCGACGATCCTCTGCACTCTTGCGTTTATTGGACCCGGTAGGCCTGTTCTATTCTGTCTGCATGAAATATTTACAATTTCTACCTTCTTATTTAATAAAGTCTGAAAATAACTCTACTTCTGCTAATTTTCCATATTGTTTTTGTTTTTTTTCATGACACAGAATCAAAATTTGTAAAGAAATTTGTTTAAAAAATCCCATAATGTTTAATATTGATTTGACACAGATGAAAAATAAACTATTTAATGTTTTGTCAATTCATATCAATCATCATGACAATGGATGTAAGGGTAATGTAATTTTGATGAGTATGGTGCTGACTGTCTGTTAAGATGAGAGCTGCTTTAAAAGCCTTTTGCTTCAAAAAGCTTCTTCAGTTTTGTAGTGAGTAAAGTGCTTATTGATACAGTTGAACTTCATTATCTCAACCACTGAAATCTTGAATACCATGGATATGTCAAAGTGATTTTGAAGTCCCAACTCCATATTCTCTAAGTAATTTACCCTGGATATCTTGAATCCTCAGATATCTCTAAGTTTTTTCTTGGTCCCATTGAGTTCGAGATAACAAGGTTTGACTGTATATAGGTAGATTATTAAATGTCTAGATATCAAATTACTATGGGTAGATAGCAGCACCTCTCAGATCCACATAACAGCAAAAGTGTGTCAGTTTTTTTTTTGTAAATTTAGATAATTAATTTAATCATTTGTCTTTTCTCTTTTATTCAGTCGAAAGAAGGATAAACATGAAGAAGATACTAGTAAAATCAAATGGAATTTCAAGGGCGTGTGAAATTGTGTCTGATTTTAGCATCTGAACCCGACTGACACACTCTAACAGAAGAAAAACAGAGATATGATGTGTTCAGGAGTGAAAGGCGGAGAGATTTTTTTTCTGTGATAAGTTTAGCATGTGATATGTACATGTATGTGAGGATGAGTGAACTGCTTTTCGTGAAGAGTGGATATGAAAAAAAAAATGTATAGTTCTCATATGAAGATGATGTTTAATGATTCATTTTTATTGTTAAAGTGACCAACTGCAACAATTTCCAGACCTTTCATTATTCCTTTGAATGAAGAGGATCTCTTTATTTTAGTCTTACACTTTTCAAATGGATTTATTTTGTTAGTGTATTTTCAGACAGTTAAGTCCTTATTCCGTTTATACTTTTTTTAAACATGTATCCGACAGTTATTATGAAATCAGGATCTCTCATGGATATTATCTGTCTGTCTCTTCCCTTTCCACATACTCTAACAGTTCATTTATTAAGCTTTTATCACTTCACAAGCATAAAAATGACAGGTAAAGGTATATTTATAATGAGGGATTTACAGTAAAACTTGTCTAATACCATTGGTTGCATGGAAATTGGCTGGATTATACAACATTCCAGAAAAGACAATAATTTAAACAATTGAATTTATTGAAAGGGACTTTAAAGTTCACATTGTATTAGGCATGATTTCTGAATACACATCATCCAGATTAGACAAGTTTCCCTGTACAAGGATATCAAATTCCTAATCCCATACAGTGAATTTGTTTTGAAGTGGCGCATCTGAAACTATGACATAGATTTCAGCTTGTTTCATTTAGACTTATTTAAGAGATGACATGTGATGTAAGGGTCCCCCCTTTTTTTTTTTACTGTATATGTAAAATTGTAAATCATGTAATTATTTGAACACCTTTCTTTAAATCAATGTAAATCTTTTACACTTGTTACTAATTTGTTCTTGCATTGATATTATGTCAAATCACACATGGAGAAATGGATTGCTTAACCTACTTACATGTAAATGTTAGTTATTATGTAGATGATTTAGTGATTTTTTTTTAATTCACCTCAATGAGGTCAGGGTTATATACTATACCATTAGCCGAGGCAATCTTGGGTTAGTGATTCTACATTGGTCCAAGCCCATGGATACAGAAAAAGTTGAATATACATGTACTGCCAAACAAACTTTTCCATTTTCATACACAACTGTGTTTAGCCCCAATCACTAAAGATTAATAGTATGTGAGACTTTGAGAGAGATTTGTTGAAGTGAGCTGTGAAATCTTTGATAATATCACATGTATATAGCTTTCGTTATACTTTTCTTTTTTCCCTTTTTATTAATCTGTTTAAACATTTTGTACTTTCCAGGCATATAGCCTGATATAGGCACTACAAAACATAATACCAGACTTAAAAATTTATTTTTTTTTTAAGTTTACACATGTTGTTATAACCTCAGTTGGATCTGAGAACCAGGTATTTTCCTTTGTTGATATTTTATAAAAATATGTTTACAGAACATGCAGTATACCTGTATGTTTACAGACATCTATTTGTTTGATGTAAAATACATGTATTTAAGATTCAATTGAGTATTTTATTTTTTTCCAGATATATGTTTATGTAATCAGATTTTTTTTTATATACATGTAATGTAATCAATATACCTGTAGTACTGTTAATATTTGAAATGTCATGACACAGTATGTATTATAAGTACATGTATTTTAAAATGTGCAAAATTTTGAGGTGCTTTCTTGGAATTTATTGCCATTTAGTGATATCACAATTCAGGTACCTAGGTGATATCATCTATTTAATATGTGATATCTCAATATGTGATTCATTCAATCCATATTCAAATAAGTGATATACATATTTATAACCAGTTTCATCTATTAATTTCCTCTATTAGAAATTAAAAAGTTATTTCACTAATTCAAATAGGTAATATCACAGATTTGCATAGAATTTAGTGATATTACTTAATTTAATAGATGACATCAGTTATTTCAATTATATTTGAATTAATAGCCACTCCTTTGATTACAAAATGCTGCATACAATTCATAATTTTTTTTTTTGTTTTTTTTTAACCAGAATGTTATTGGTTATTGTTTATCAGAGTCAGTGGCCTAGCAGTAGAAATTTTTTCAGTTTCTTGGAGTTTTTTTTTTCTTTTTAAGTGAAATAAAAAAAAATGTGTGATATCTTTGGTATATTTGAAATATCTTTTAACTAAATATTGCTTGACAGGAATAACAATACAAATATGTGATATCACATACTCAATATGAAAATCAATATAAAATATCATTTATCAGAATATCACTAAATGGCAAACCATACCATTCATATCTGTGGAGATCTTTTATTATACATTAATGTCTTAATTACCCAAAAGTGGGAAAGGGGGGTGTTTGCACACTGAAAATATGCCCTTTTCTCATGAGCGAACTTGTAGATAAAGCGGTTTCTTGGTACATGATAGATTATATAGATTTACAGTTACACAATTACTTACTCTTTAAAGTAGTATAATGAGCTATGTGTAGCATATTCAAGATGTTGACTCGCTTCCAGAAATTCATGTGTAGAAATTATTAAACAAGCCTCTAAGTGACCTCTAAAGCTGGCTCCTAATCAAAAAAAATTTTAGTCGGCAATGTAAATTTTTAGTCGCCGGCAAATTTTTTTTAAGCGCCAACTTTAAAAGCAATATACGAAACCATTGGGTAATTCACGGGGGGGGGGGGTTATATTGCAATTGTAAAGAAAAAATATAAGCCAGCTAAATTCCAAAAGGTTTTAACTTTAGCATGCATGTAAAACTCCATCGTCTCAAGCCATTGAAAAAACACCTGTCCATTGCTAACTTTTAAAATTCTTTCCTCCTCTTAAGAAAAAAAAAATGTTGAAAATTTTAAATTGATAGTTCAAAAATTTGACGATCGCCAAGTCAATTTAAAATGGTCGCCATTTGGCGACTTATAGAGGAATTTTAGGCGCCAAACAAAATTTTTAGGCGCCATGGCAACTAAATTAGTCGCCAATTAGAGCCCTGTATTATCCTTACAAAAATAATACCCTTAATGTTTACCCTGTTAATATTAAGACATAGCAGCTCTCTGGTACTTATAAAGGACCCCCCCCCCCCCCCGGCCCACTCCCCACCCCCAAAAGGATAAACATATAAAAGGGTTTAAAATGATAGTGGGTGTAGAATGTTGTATTGTTTATTTTGTGACTGGGTTTTGTAATTTAAGTACATTAACTGTATATTACAACTTGGTTATTTTATATACTTATATTAACTATTATATTTGTTAAATTGTGTATTCTGATCCGCTGGAAACAGATCAGTATTCTGAGTCAGAATAGTCACAACGAATTCCAACATCCATCATCAGCCAAAATTGCTGTTATTCATTTTATCCAATCTGTTATGTATTATTTCCCCAGAATACTTATTTATTAATAATAATAATAAAAACTGTTGTAAATGTGATTTAAATGTATATAAATGTAAACACATCCACAGCTTAGGATCCCAGAAATACTCTAAATCGACATTTATACGCGTGCACGAAATGTCATCGAGATTCCTATGGTTGTTAAATAATTTTAGACTTTAAAACGTTTATAAAATACAATGTAGGAAACCTATTATTCATCGCGGACCGTTTTTTGATTTGCGGTTCGCGAAAAAAGAATGTCGCGTATTATAGTTGGTATACAGTGACCAAGCTTAATTTTATGTGACCACCCTCAGATTTATTAAGAACTAATACAGATTTTATTCAGTTAATAATATACAAGATAATGTGATTTAAAGAAAGTTATTTACATGTGTGACTTTTTCAATGCTTGACCATTTGTCTATGTTTAGAAAGTTTGGTGCTGTTGTACATGTTCTCTTGGTGTAGTACCTTCTAGAAATAAGAAAACAAGCTGTGTTTCCCGGCTTACATCTGCAGTGCACCATGCCTAGTGGAACGACAGGGAAACTTAGGGAACGACTATTTGATTCTGAAGCGGGGGAGGGGCGTTAGTAGATTTTGGAAATAAATTATCTGTCCTTGAAAATATTGAAACACATAATCTGTCCTGAACTGGCAAGAAAATGAATAATCTGTCCTTGTATGGTGATACTACCCCCCCCCCCAAAATAAATAAATAAATAGAGTTTTAGAGTTTTGCAGTTTCCTTCTTTTCTTCCTTTTTTTGTCAACAAACTTTTTTCAATGAAGAAAATTAATATTTCATCGATTTTCTTGAAAATAATCTTTCTTTGTAAATAATCTCACCCCCCCCCCCCTTTCCAAGAATCAAATAGTCGTCCCCTTAGAAAGAATTCATGGAAATTTATCATATGTATAATAAGAGATTTGTTGCATAATATTTAAAATGAAAATTAAATGCCAGTTGATTTGTTTCTAGTCAAACATGTCAAGGTAATAGCAATATATATGTAACTTTTTGTGTTGTAGAAAATTGTCCATTTGCAAAAAGTGCTAAATAGAAATAATGCTTGCTGTGTCTTATTGAAGTTATATGAATTTTCATAATGTAAACATATTCAAAACCCAATAAAACTTTTAATCATACATTTAGAGGCAGTTTGTGTTTAATAATTAAATCTCAAGTCCGAGGAGATTTTGGATGTATCTTGTGGCGCTATAGAAACACCGCATGGAATTTCCTTCCGTTTTCCCTCGTTTTGGTGCTTTAATAAATGAGCTTCAGACTTCCATGGATGGGTGGCGTTCAATGAGCTGCCAGAGACAGATTTGTCTATTAAGAATAAATATTAATGATCGAATCTGAGCTGCTGATTTTTCATTTTTCCCACTGCTTTTACAACTACAGGGACCTAGAATACAAGGTGAAGTTGCAGCAAATTTGGTAATATGGTGTACATCTTAAAATTTCGTTAAGATTCTCCAGTCGTACCAATTGCAGATCTGTGGCTCATTGGTAAACCATTCCCAATTTTTCAGACCAGTGAGTAACACATTTGCAGCTACAATCTTGCATCAGATTTGAAAAGGTCTTGTACTAGTATTTCGGAACAGAGATGTTTTCAGTTACGCCCCTGGCCAAAATTTCAGTACCATTTCCAGTCTGTGATTGTTACAGACAGTGTATGTTCCATGTATTTATATCGAATTTTGTCAGTTATGTGGCCAGAACTTTCTTCCCATAGTTCACCGCCTTATACATAGGTTACCCTATTTTGTTCATCCTCAATATTCTTTCATTGTTGTCCACGGATGAAGAATATAAATTTATACCTTCGTAGAGTTTAAGAATTGAGTATTGTTGTGGTGTTGAACATCCATAGAAGTAAAAGAACATCTCAAGGATTGCTGGTCTGACAACATAGAACATCAGTACAGATCATTGCATTAAGCATATGACCATATGGAAGGTTCCACGATACCCTATTGTGACTGTACCATTGATGTTACACTGCCTTTATGGATAGAAATTGAGACTGTCAACATAATTTCTTCCTCTCTGCTCTGTGGTCTAGGAGCATCCACATGATCTGCCACTTCAGAAGGACTATCTGATCAACATTTCTCTTAATAACGCCCTGGGTTGTCGGTGTTAAAAGTGGATTGTTAATAATACTCATGTTGTTTATTTGCCAATTTTTGCTCTTAATGTTCAAGAAAACAAGCACTGGCTTTATACTTATCAGGATGAACTCTTTATGTACAACTGGTGAATATCATAATATCATGCCATGTAAGTGGTCGCCCGCGTGGGGCAGTGGTTGCTCTCGATTGCTCTAGAGTCGCGGAGTAAAGAGTTGATCCTTACGTCGCGGTTCAAATCCCACTGTGGGACGTGGAGACCGGTCTTTCAAATAACCATATAAACCGAGGTCCCGTGTCGCAGTAGGTGCTGGCACGGAAAAGATCCCTCACTGCTCTATGACGCTCAATGACCCTGAGTGCCGAGCATAGGTCAAAATTTGCAGCTCTCCACCGGCAAGTGGTGGCGTCTCCATATGAGTGAAAAATTCTCGAGAGGGACGTAAAACGGACTACTTATTGGACATGTTAGTGAATAAAACTAGCTTTAATTAAACGCAATTTAATACTAAAGAAGCAAAGAGTGTGCTCTGAAATAACAAATATTGCAAATGAAAAATATTTCCATTATGCATTCGTTTATTTTTTTTTTTAAATCTTTATAGTCATTTGGACGAAAAATTAAGTCATCACAATATTTGTATATAAGCACTAGTGCATTTTGGATTATTTGGTGTCATATACCGTATATCCATTTGGAATTAAAATAATTTAGTTAAAAACACAATATCTTTAAAAAGAATTGAACGCTTTGTATTGCTTGAATCAAAATGATATAAACTATAAAAACTATGATCCTTTATCAAGCAAGTATTAATAATTTCATTTTTTTCACGTTAATTTACATAAACCAAATCTCAGAGACATAAACCAGTTACTAGTATTGCATTTACAGTATCGTTTAGAAAGGGGAGAGCAGACAACTTTCCTGAAAAAATTACGTCACTCCTTTTCGCACAAAGGACAAACTAATACCCCCCCCCCCCCAACACACACACACAAGCGCGATATAATATCCCCTCCAACTCCGTTGGGAGGGGTTTTTTTAAGAAAAAAATTTGTCAAGCAAAACAAAACAAAGGAAAATTGCCCAATCTTGACAATCTTAGTTCCTATAACTTTGATTTTACTATACTGCAACAAAATATGGAGGGGTCATTAAATGGAGGAGACATTAAGGAAACATTTTCAACAGTAAAATGTTCTGTTTAGAAAATAGCGGGGGGGGGGCGTCCTTTTCCTCCCCCATATACTAAGTGCCTGCACAAATAAATAATGGCTTGTATGATCAATGTTTTACAGAAACCAGTTGTAGCACCTACAAAATGACTTTGCTAGGTATTGCAGAATTCCTTCGAAATTGTTTACTCAAAGCACAATGTTGGTCCCCTTAGTATTTTGAATAAGGTTTATATCATATTAATTAAATTTCATTTGTCCACAAACTTGCACAATACTCAGTAAGTCTTCTAGCCCTATACGTGTCATTCGGATGCGAGTATAAGAAAAATACGAGCTTAACAGCGTTTTACATGTAATGTTTCGATGTCGAGCTGTTTTCGGTTATGAACAGGCATGTAGTATCGTGTGTGAGGTGGGGGGGGGGGGGAGCTGCCCCCCACTTTTTTTCAAGCATAGTTTTTTTTACTATTGAAATGAACATTAAAAGGCAGGTTGGTGCATCACTTTTTGTTGTAGCATCGTTAAATCATGTAATCGATAAATAATGTATGAAAATATGGTTGTGCACAGAAGTTAGATCTTAACACCCCCTTACCCCCCCCCCCCATTGGATTTTTGAGTTTTGAAATTTTTTACTCCCCTCCCCCTTTCTATAACGATACTACGTGTCTGGTGAAAGCAATTTTATTCCCTGAACTATTTGCTCTATGTAAATTGATTTTAATTTGACTTTTTAAAAAATATAATTTTTTTAACCTTAAAATTTACAGACAGGTGCTTATATAGTTAAGAGTTTCCGAATCTTATATTTTCTTGGTTCGCACTTTACCGGCAGTTAAAAGTATTGGAAAATTAATTTTAGCAAATGCTTTACTTCATATCTAATGAAACAATTATTCCTGTGCAGAATGGGTATTTCACTTGATAAAATTTCCTAAAATTTAAGAAATACGTGAAATTACTGATTATACACATATTTACTGTGACATATATTTAGAGAGAGAGAGAGTACAGAAAACTTCGTGACAAAATAACGACCGTGTAAAAAAATCAAGAGGATAAACACGTTGTCACACCTTGGCTTGCTTTATTAGTTATTCCGATTTCAGTGAACAATAACGCCACGCTTTTGATGAGAAGTACTCATGCGTGCTTTTCGAACACCACCTTGATTTAGAGTTTCCGAATAACTCATTCTGTTGTATAAGGAGGCCCCGACCAGTTGCAAAGAAAAAACGATGGCGATTTTAGGTAGATTCTATGTTGATGCATTATTCTTTATGGCCATTCTGATCAGCAGCTTCAAAGGTACAGTCAAATTGATATTGTCAGCCGATTGTATAAATTCAGTGGAACGCTAATCTGATCAAACTTTATATGATTATGCATATGAGAGCTATTCAATGGCATCAACTTCACTTTTCTTAAAGTTGTGTTTAGCTTAGTTTTTATAGAAGTAAATTAAGATATTTTTATCAAACCCCATTTGATTATACATATTGAAGAAATCAGTTCAACTTCACCAAATTTTTTGTCCTTAAAAAAAAATGGCCCTCACATTTTTGCTAAGTTCAGTTTCAAACAAAGTATTCTTGATATTTTTCATGTAAGCTTATGCACTGATACATTATTTTAGGGTTAATGTATAAGTAACGTTCCATATAAGTAGTATTTAATAAATACATATAGAGAGAGAGTAAGGCGAGTGAAGTATAATAATGAAATTTAAATCCGCCACCTGTCAACAACGTCGATAGCGTAGTGAGATGAATGTCTACCTACCATCATGACTAAGGTGAGGGTATCTAGATCGATTCTCAGCGGTACCAATATGATTTTTTTTCTTAAAATGAAAATAAACTCTATGAAATTTTCTAAGTTCTAGAGGCACGGGAAGGAGAATTTGAACATAGCAAATACCGTTTTCAATGTAATTTGCAACTCTCCATTCCTGAAAAATAATGGAGCGCTCAAACAAAAGAGTGACGTCACAAGTGCATTTTAACACACAAATCGAAGTGGTTTGATGATCAAGACTTATTTCCATTGTTAAATATTTTGATTTTCCACACTCAACTCATGAGTGATTTTGAGGTCTAAAGGTCAAGGGTATGTCCATGCACGTATAAAGTAGTAATAGTAATTTCTTAGTTATAAATACAGGACTATATAAAATCAATTGATTTCAATCTGATCTGGGAGATCAATTTGCTTGATTAACGGGTGTTGACAGTCTAAACTCTAGGACTATAAATGAAAAAAGACCATTCACTTCAGTTTTATCATCACAAAAAAAAAAAAAAAAAAATGATGGCGTTGGTACCTAACCTCAAGACTAAATTTAAGAATATAGGAATTTTACTTCATTTTTTTTCCAGGGCGATGGCAACTGCATGAACATCAATGTTTTCTTGTTTATTTATTTATGATTTTATTAACAAGTTGTTACATGAACTGCTCCCCAACACGGGCGCGTAAGATATAAAAACCAAAACGTATTAATTTTCTGGATATGAAGTACATTAAATAATTAATAAATTGTAAAAATTTTAAGAAGTGACTTTAGTTTGAATACACCAAGTTTTAAAAGAAACGATGATTTTTTATACACTTCATATTTATTGTACATGTGGTACATATATCATTAATTGAAGTTTGAACGTACTTTTTTGTCAGCATTCAGAAATTCATTATTAATTATTTTAGATATTTGCAGAATTTATCTTTGAATCAAATAATTTGATGGTAAGACATCCCTGTCTGATTTTTATTTCCATAAAATTAATTTAATTTGATTTTATCACTGAAAGTTAAGCATAAAAAATGAACAGAAAAGGTGAAGCAAGTGACTATTTTGCAGATAAAAAAAAATGTACCAGATACTTTCTCTACTTTGAATTTTTGTTTTGGGCTCTTCTTAAAATACTTAAATTAATACATTTTTGCGGCCGATTTGATGTTTGCATGCATCAATTTAACTTGTTTGTATAATTTTTCTTTAAGGGCTGAATACTCTTCCAAGGAGAGATAATTAAGACATAATGAAATTTTGAAAATCAGGAAGCAGTTTTTACCTAACGACTTACTATTTCTTCTGCTAAAGAACAAGGCCATACAAGTCATAATAATATTGAATCGAAGTATCCTCAAGATGTGATGATTTGCATGTAATGTAGGTTACGTCAAGTCCCTTTGGGGCTATGGAGGGACCACAACATGGATAAAAATGTTTTCATGTGAATAAAGGTGGAAAATATTTTCCTTTAATTTTGTGAATAAAAAAAAATGGAGGGCCAAATTTACACAGGTGAACGTATTGGCCCATGGACCATTTGTCTTGAATTACCTTAATTTTTTTGGAATTTTTACATATCGTGTAAATCTTCAGATGTTAAGAATAGAAGTCAATTTTTCAGCAAACATGCACGAGAGTAAGTAAAACCTTCATATTCGGAATCTAGAGGGAGGTGTTCCGCCCCCTAGGGTTTTCAGAGTTATTTTTAAGTTTACAAAATAAAGTAATCTAAATCTAAATATATATATATATATATATATATATATATATATATATATATATATATATATATATATATATATATATATATATATATATATATATATATATATATATATATATATATATATACTCAAGTATGTTATATCTGTACTGGAAATATTGATATCACTCTACCGCTCTTAGCTCATTTGAGCCTAAGGCTCAGGTGAGCTTTTCTGATCGAAATTTGTCCGTTGTGTGTCGTCGTTGTAAAGTTTTCAATATTTCATCTTCTGCTCCAGAACCGGGTCAGTTTCAACTAAACACACAGACAAACCAGGACACTAAATTTGATTGATGTTATTGAAAAAAATTGGTTGGGTTGAGTGAGTTAGGTTACTTTATGGTTCATTGACTTCTTGTTTAAACATTTGTAGACTATTTTCATTTGTTTTCTCCAGGTACTCTGACTCAAGATAGCCCATGTGTTTCTTCCAAGAACTGTGGCTCTTCTCCCTCGAATGGTGGTTTGGTAAATGGAATATCTGATGAAATCAAAAAACTCAATCCCTTCAGTAACTCTGAGTGCAGGTATATTTAAAAGTATATATGGTTCATTAAAGTAGCTACATGCAAAGAGTGTCACTTGTAGTACGTCCGGTGTAAAGACGAATAATGACCCCCATAGAATAATGACCGGGGGTCATATTTCAACGACAAAAAATGACCCCCCACCCGTAGAAAAAAATAATTTTTTGTAGAAAAAGCGACCTAGGGGTCAATTTTTTATGTGTGCGTCCTATAAAAAATTGACTCCCGTTGAAAAATGACCCCCTTTCCAACAGAGTGCATGTACAAAATTTATAACGGTGACTGATGCCAAGGTTTGAACCTCAATGTTTGATATTCTTCTTTATGCCTTTTTTGACCAACACTGGACGAACGCGCAATTAAAATGCAATAAAACCGCATTACATTTACCTGCATATTTCTATCTTTTAAGCCTATTGTGTTCTCAGCACATATTGAAAATCGCAAAATGGCTATAACTGATAACGTAATTTCCCTTTATGACTGTCTTCCATTTGTTTCATATTTGGATATTTGACTGATTATAGACATTCATAGCTAAATAACAGACAAGCGGGATGTTCTGGCTTTTCATTGGTAAACATGTCTCCCAAAGTAATCAGCATGCTTTGAGTAGGATCAACCTTTTTTTTAAAAAAAAAATGAAGGGAAAAAAAGAATGAGATAAGTTTTCAGAAATAAATACGGAAAGTTATGCAATGTATTATATATGTAAATTTTGAATGACATAAAAAGTCGTGCAAATGAGGTAGAATGTATCGAAAATGACGTAATAACTCGTGCGAACGACATACTGTGGATATATATATTTCTTAATAAAAAGTGGTGAAGATAACGAACAGTGATGATTTTAAAATATCCACAATGAGTACAAATTTGTTAACAGGGCATAAAAAAGGACCCCCGAAAATTGCAGAGGTGGGATCAGGTGCCTAGAAAGAGTAAGCATTTCCTGTTTTCCCGTCACACCCGCCGTGAGAGCTCTGAATAAATCAGGTAAAGGGACATTCCGTTGTCGAATTTAGTATAAAAACAAGGGCCAAACAATTGACCTAATTATAGGTTTTATTTGTTGACAGGGTCATTGATACGACCATTAAATCTACGAAATGCTGACTTTAAACGAGGTTGTTGAAACCCCTGTAACATCAATTTACATGTATCTGTCAGTAGCCTGTCTCGATTTAAAAATTAATCGTTTTCTTGGGTATCGAATAAGTTGGTAGACGTAAACATTATATGCAAATGATTGCAGAATATTACTTCATAAATAAGGAAAATTGACAATAGAAAAGGCTGAAGTCATCCCATTCAGACAATTTAGTTGTTAGTTGGTCTTTATGGTCTATAGTCAGTAGAACGTCCAAATATGAAGCAGACGTGGCAATCATAAGAAGGACATAAAATTTCTGCATGTCTGAAATATATACAATCTTAAAATGTGCATTCAATTTTATTTATAAACAGTGGTCTACTCTATGGGAATTTCTTTTCAAGTATATAGAAGTAATACAGGAGAATCAAGTCTGTTAACATGGTCGTCTGAGAATATGATACATACATGTAAGAGGAATATTTTTTAATCAATTTTAAAACAGTGATACATTTGTCAAATCAATATGGAAACATTTTCAATACAGTATATATTGAAGTAGATTAATGTTTTCAATTTATAATTAAAGACAAGACTATATTATTGACCTTCAAGGGGAATACATGTATAAGGATTTATTTTTCCTACATTAAACTAAAAATAGATTGAAAACAATTCTGAAAAGTTATTTCACCTGCATCTGAATTCTACTCAAGTGAACATAATATTCAGGCACAAAGAATCGGAGAAGAGGGAGGGATTGTTTTAGCAATTTCTAATTTGAAAATGTTCATTAAAAGTCTTGTAACCACCCCCTCTTTCTTATACAGTATAGTTAAAAAATCTCTCCTACTTGGGTGAACAAGATGAACATTACATTCAGGCATATAGAATCAGGGATGGGGTGTCCACCCCCTTCCATTTCCATGAAGGTATTCTTTTTTATTTTTTCGCTTGAAAATGGTCATTGCAAGTCTGGTTGTCCTACCCCCAACTTTTTGATACAATAGAGTAAAAGAAAATTCCACTTACATCAATAAACTTTTTGAGGGGTTCATCAAAGATATTTTTAACTAAAAGTATTTTTTGACTTTTATAATGCGCCATTTCCCCTTTCGATGCTATGCCCGACATTTATTTTTTCTACATTGCACCAAAACTACATTTCAAATGCAAAAATAATACTGGTTATGCTTATGTTAACTCCTATTCTTTCACTGTGTTTGGTTAGACTTGAGCAAATGTAAAGAAACTTGACATGTCTGCGTAATCAGTTTGTATCAATTTAATCGTTGAATCATATAATAAAACAATTATTGCTATTTTTCTGTCAGGACGATCAGTGATTTTCCACCATCGAAAAACAATGCTGTGACGGTACATATTGTCGTTTTGCACATATTGTCGTCGGCGACAATATGTACCTACCCTCACTGCACATATTGTCGTCCATCGGTATATATTGTCGCCGGCGACAATATGTACCGAGACGAGCCTTATTTTCTTCCTGCATAATGGACGACAAAATGTACAGTCAAGCACCAGCACATATTGTCGTCGGCGACAATATGTACAGTCAAGGTCGGCATATATTGTCGTCGATATATTGTTTTCACGAATACTAGTATTTAATTGAGAAAGGAAAGAGAGATTTACAAACACACACACACGCGCGCACGGAGGGAGACAAACACCATTTCTAACAATACTGTAGGGAGAAAACTTTCTGGGCAGAAAATTGTGTCCAGGATTGATGTACATCACTATGATATGTCAAAATACCGTAATTCTTTGAGACATCTGATAAATCAGCCTATTCTTTTTTCTTGTAAAATATACTTGGGAGATTGAATACACGTATTAGTTTTTTTGTTCAGTAGTAATGATTTTTTTGGAAATTAATTTTGCGTTTTTCTTATATACAATCATATGCAGAATAATTGGTGTTGAGGTTCACATTTTTAGATCACCTGAGCTAGAGTTCAAGTGAGCTTTTCTGATCGCATTTTGTCTGACCGTGCCTCTGTCTGTAAACTTTTCACAATTTCAGCTTCTTCCCAAGAACTACTGGGTTAATTTCAACCAAACTTGCCACAAAGCATCAGTGGATAAAAGGGATTCAAGTTTGTTCAAATGAAGGGCCAGGCCCTCTTTCAAGGGAAGAAGTTAAGGATTAGTAAAAATTTAGTGACATCTTTTAAAAATCTCAAACACCACTGTGTCAGAAATGATGAAACTTACGTGAAAGCTTCATTATGACTTGTAGATTCAGTTTTAGATGTATTCAGATCATGTCCCTCGAGGCTACAATAGGTGATCAAATTTTTTTCAAAGAATATTTAGAAAAAAAAATCCTTCATTTTTTGTGCTGGGTCAGAAGAGATGATACTTATGTGAAAGCTTCGTTTTATAGCGTTTTATAGCTGGCACGAAAAAAAATCCCTAACTGCTCAATGACCATGAGTGCCAAGCATAGATCTAAAGAACTACACACGCTAGCTCTCGATTCCCGCCTACATTTTACACCCATTTAATTCAATACTAATGACAATTTGGCCGTAAAATCTTTGTTGAATGCAAAGAACAGTTCAATAGTAATTTTAATTCCAGTGTTAAATAGTTATTTACCCCTAATTCCAGCTCTTTGAATAAGGGGGGTAGACGATATTTTTCATTGAAATCGGGCTTTAAAGCATCACCACGTTTTAAAATATTCTTGGATATGAATAAATTTTCCTCAGATCTTTTCTTATGTAGTACTCATATTAAATTAAACATATATTATTAATAAAATACAATGTTTTAGTTGTAAACCCAAATGATATTGGTAAAAAAAAACAAACCATTTTTGGTAATTTTTTGTCTGTAAACATATGTTTCCCCCGTGAAACAACAAAAGCTTTGGTATGAATTTGTGAAAGGACAGTCCATATTACCTGTAAAAAGGAATTTTGTTTCACGGGGGGGGGGGGGGGGTTCCGTTGTTTTCTATAGTGAAAAATCACAAGTTTTACCAAAATTTTAGAGTTATCTCTCATTGTTTTCCCAAAGACGTAATGTCTTATGAAAATTCATATGAATATCTATATAGATATGAAAAATCATTCAAATATGTTAACTTTTGAAAAATGACTTGGAGGTAGGAGGGAGAACAATACTATAGTTTGCAGTTCTTTGCAGCCCTCCATCGGCAAGTGGTGACGTCTACGAATAAAAAAAAATCTCTAGATGGTCATTATAAAAACAAAGACAAAATCATTTTTGTTCAAATTATGACCCCATGGAATAGGTTGGGATCACAATGGGTGATTAAAGTCTTACATAGGAATATATACAGAAAATATTTAAAAATCTCATAAACCAGACAGATATAGGACCGGCGCATCCCCCCCTCCCCCCCCCCCCCCCCCCGGTTTAATTTTTTGTCTGCTTTGGTAAATTCTGTTTGTTTAAATTGTATATACTCTCAATTTAGTCCACAGATAAAATTTCATATTTCAATAATTTACTTAACATATACAGTAACACACTTTTACATGCAAATGACTTTTTAAAAAATTTTTAGCTTGTCAAAAAAAATTCTGAACCACCCTCTCTTTTGTCTGGATCCACCACTGAGAACAGCAGTAAGCCCGTGAATAGTGATAGGTATATGGAAGTTTCCTCAGGTAGCGCAGATTCAAGCATCTTCATATCAAACCGGGCCTAGGTTTGGGCCACAATAAGCGATCAATTTTTTACATAGGAATATAATTCTTTAATAATTATCTTCTCAAAAAGAGATTAAGGCAATGCAACAGAGCAAAACAAAGCAATGGTTAGTCATATTTATATGGATTGTTGATTGATTGATTATTATTATTATACCTCTACTGAATTTTTCCCTATATAACATTAGATCGCTAGATGTGACAATTTCCCTAGAAATCATTTTAAAAGAATGGACTAATCCCCGTACGTAAGTCAAGTGAGCTAATCCCCGCTTCGAAAGCTAATTCCCGGTTATCCGTAATCCTCTAGGTTTTACATTAAAGTTGGTATTATATGTGAATGGACTAATCCCCGTGTGTTAGTTCATTGACCTAATCCCTGCTTTGAAATCGCGCTATCTGAATCCTCTAAATTTTACGTTTGTATCGGTTAATAAAACAGTTAAAAGTAAATCATTGAGGCTTCGCCTCGGAAAATAGTCCTGGCCTTGGGGAACTGAAATCTTGCTAACTCCCTCAATGATATACCTTAACTGTATATTGTTGTTTAACACCGAGTTGGCAATATTTCAGCCATATTTTGACGAGAACATTTAGTGTATATGGCCATTTTTGAAGTTTATAGTTTCTCTGGCCATATTTATATGGATCATTGCCGTGCATTGTGATGCGACATGTTCTGATGGATGACAATATGCACAGTGAGGGTAGGTACACATTGTCGCCGGCGACAATATGAACAAGACGACAAAATGTACCGTCAAAATCACGCTGCATGAAATAGCATACGAGACACGTCAGTGTGATATACACCCCAATTACATTCACAAAACTACCAAAAAACAACAAAAGAAGTCTTTAAGCAACAATATCTGTGGGGCGACAATATGTACAGTGAGGGTGAGGCACATAATGTCGCCAGCGACAATATGTACATGTGTTACTTTTCAGCCGGCGACAATATTTACCGATGGACGACAATATGTGCAGTGAGGATAGGTACATATTGTCGCCGACGACAATATGTACAAAACGACAATATGTACCGTCACAAATGCTCTCCTCGCCTTTTGTACTCAATAAATCTTTAACTCCACTTGATTCTGAATCATTAAATTGACCTTAAAAACAGCAATGATTGTATAATGTAATGAGATCAATATATCATCGATTTATTCCCAATGAAGCTCAAGTGAGCATTTTGGCCCTTGATTTATTATTTTTATTTTGCCCCCTAAAAGTTTCAACTTTAATCCGTTCTAATTCACAAGGGGTCATTATTCTACGGGGGTCATTTTTCTTCACGTAGGGTATGCAGGTTTTTAGGGTTATGACACTTTTTCTACGGGCAAAAGGGTCATTTTTCGACGTCGAATAATGACCGGGGGTCATTTTTCGCCGTTGAATAATGACCGGGGGTTAATATTCGACGTCGAAAAATGACCCCCGGTCATTATTCTATGGGGGTCATTATTCGTCTTTACACCGGCACCCAACAGTTTGCAATTTGTGAACTACTGTAAATCACTTTTTATTCGCGAGAACTTTATTTTCGCGTAATTACGCGAGACAGTGTGCTCGCAAAAAATTTATTCTTGCGTATATTAGTATCTCTAAAATTTATATAGAGCATTAACCACAATTGGTGAAAATTTTGTCTCGCTAATAAAGTGTTAGCTGCAGATCTGTAGCTTGCTGGTCTGAAAAAAATCAGGATGGACGACCAGAGAGCTACAGTGAAAAAAGTGTGTTTATTGCGCACACAAAAAGAACACTGTTTCTGGATTTATTTCTCAGTATATATATAAAAATATTAATAACTGTGTGTTCCTAACATATTCTTTGACTATTTCCACAACAAAACTGTATGTCAAAGTCATGTACGAAGCGCGTTGGACCGACTTGTCATGCCACCCAAGATGGAAGTATAAATAATCGAAATTTTCGATGGTCTCAATTTCAGGTCCAGGAGGGCTATTTACAACGGTTTTGAGGAATGTTTTATTGAGAAAGTAATGAAAAAAATATCTAAGGATCACATGTTTCTTAATATTTTGAGATGGTAATTTAAATATACTGAGAAATAAATTGAGAAACAGCGCACTAAATATACACTCTTTTCAATGGGTGGCACTGTAGCTCTCTGGTCGTTCATCCCAATTTTTTTTCAGACCAGCGAGCTACTGATCTGCAGCTAATAAAGAGTCAATGACTATCTAGCGAAAATTAGGTGTGGCGAAAATTATTGATCTACTAATACTAGTGAATACTTTCATCTTCCTCAGAAACACTGATCGGGGGTGGGGGGGGGGGGAGGAGGGGGGTTAGAAATACAAATAAAAATAAATGCAAGCAGTGGGTTAGAAAACTAAAAATAAAATGAACAAACGCAATAAAAATAATTTTTAAGTAAGGATGAAATTTTTTCTTTGGTCTAAAAATTTGGTAGAAAAAAGGTATTGTTTGAAAAATTTCTGCTAACAAAACAGGTAATTGGTACTGTCAATGCAACTAATGAACTGTTATAATTAATTTAACTTTCTCTCCTTAGATATTTGAGGGAGGGGGACATTTCCAGTCTTAACTGCTCTCAGTTTCTTGCATTAATGCTAATGAGACATGCAATGTCTTTTCTCAGTTGTCAAAGATCACGTTTCAATATAAACCTTAGTGTCGCCCAAGTAAACTTATAGTCCTTGCATTAACCTTCGTAACATTTGCTCGGTATTCTGCAAATTACTGATGATTTGCAGTAGCTCTGGCAAAGCTGTGTCAAGAATACAGTGAACTTTTAAGAGCCATTCTCTGTAATGACTTGAACTTTTATATAAGAGCGGCACACATAGTCTCAGAATTTCTCCAAACTCTCTATGATAAAAGTCTTTGATACCTTAAACTCAAATCAGGCAAAAATTGGTTGCTACGTGTCATGGTTTCCATAGCAACACGTCCTAAAGTTTGAAAAATGGCATTTTTCAACATGTTCAGAGTCCCACAATTAACGTTTGCGGCAAAGAAAACAAGTGGTAATGACTGTTTCTGAAAATTGAAGGTCTGGTGTCTTAAATATTTGATAAACTTGTTTGGTAAACCAACCATTATATACGTTACTATGGAAACAAAGTATTCAAAAGTAATAATTTTGTTCATTTAATTTTAAAAAGTCATACACATCAGAATAAAAACAATTATAGGTTGAAAAGCAAGCAAATAATAGACAAAAGATCCTTGAAACATATGCCAAGGACGAAATATGATATTTCTTATGGGTTGGCAATGGTTGCCATGGTTTTAATACCACGAAGGGATTTTGAATTTGTTCTCTTAGTGTTTCAATCTTATCCTATCTTTTTAAAAAACATATTTCTATATAACTGATGATCAATTTTTAAAGGCGTTGGTGTGACCCTAATTTTCACATTTCAAAAATTTCAAATTTAATTCTTTAAATAGAGCGTTGCTATGGAAATTAGCCGAAAAAATATGCTTAAAAATGTGAAAAATATTATGTTTCCTTGGATACGTACCCTTGTATGTAGATTCCCAAAACTTTTATGATTGATATTTATGAATAACTAACCTGACTTTCAATTTTGACTACCACCCAATCTCTAACTGGATGCAAAAAGCTGGCACATAGGGTTTAATATTGATATAAAATTAACAAAATCGAACATTTTCACTTCTTGGTAACCATAGCAACAGTGTTGTATTTTTCAACAAACTTTATCAATATATGATATTCAACTTTAGTTCTACCAGATAAGTACTATTCAAGGTTAGTCAAATAATATGTTTCTTGATTAAAAGGTAAGTAAATTCAGAAAGCAGCAAAAAACATATCACTTTAAACAACTAGTAAGTTGTTTCCATGGTTACACTGCAGAAAAACAATTAATCTCAATTTTTCTTATGTTGTTGGTGTTGCAAGGTCCTAAGGATGTATATGTGCCAGTCATGAATTTTATTGTTTTTCCTCAAGATAGTAGCATTAACCCAATCATAGCAACAGATTTTGCATGGTAACACTGTGTTACCATGGCAACCATAAAAGTTATTTTTTGAATAATATTGCCAATACCTAATTACTTAAGGTCAGGTATTTTTTATTGTTTTTCTGAAGTTGTTGATTGAGTTTGATCATGTAACATCTATCATTTGTGAATATTGAGCGTTTTTCAGCATTTTTCAGCATCTAAAATGTATTCCATATGTACCCATGGTTACCACTTACTTAGATATAAATTTTAAATAGTTTCTTTATAGTATAAGTGGCAACAAGGTGTCATGTTTTTGTGAGAATGGTTTGTTTGTTTTTCTTAGTCTTTATTAAGGCTTAATAAAGATTCAAAATAGCTGAAAATCTCAATTTTTTCAACTTTTCTGGCTGTTACCATGGCAACCAAGACACATAGCAACGAAATTTTATTTGATATATGTTTCTGGTGTCAAGTTGTAATAGTGGGCAAAGTTTCATCAAAATCGGTGACCATGCGTGGCAAAGAAGTTTAAGTGGTTACAGAGAATCGCTATTAATATTTAGGCATATAAAATCTAGGGTGGGGTGTGGGGGTGCATGGGGCCTGCTCCCTCCCTACACTTTTTTAAACGTAAATTTTTACATTTCAATCTGGTAAATAACATGTTTAATGAGGCTGGTTCTCAAAGTTTTTGAACCTTAACACCTCAATCTCCCATCCCCCCTTCGAAAATAAAATTTCGAGTTTGGAGAATTCTCTTCTTTTTGGGGTGGATAGTTCAAGTTTTTTCCGCGTAAATTTTCACTTTTTCTATGATAGAGCCTCATTCGTATTGACCTCAAAACCAGCAATAATTATAGAATATTATTATATTACTTATTCATTCATGATGATGCTTCGTAAAAAAAACTATTTCTTTTTTCAGAAATCTGCTTTCGGAGCTGTTTTGTAGAACTAACGCATACAATGATTGCAAAGAAGACGGCCAAAGTGTACTGGACGATATCAAGAAAAGAATGATGGATCGTGGATGTAAGTTGATAATATAAAGCTAAAAGTAAATCCATTGTTCATCAACTGAGCCACAAACTTCTCCAACAGAGCTACACTACTGTACAGTACATGTTCGTCTAACAGCAAAACCACTTTTGTTCAAAACTTGAATGGAATGCGAGTTTAAAAAATAGGCAAGACTATTCAATAATATTTTCGTCGAAAATGACAAAAGTCGTGAATTGTAACCAATGTTTTATATAATGGGCCAGGGATGGAGGTTAGAGGAGTTATCAAAAAGCTGGTACACTGATATCAATGCTTAAAACTTTTTAAAACAACAAAGGTTAAAAAGATGTTGAAAATTTTAGCTTTATACGTTAATGATCTGGGATGCCTTGGAGGGGGCATATTATTTTTTTTCTTCGGACAATTTAGAGATTGGTAAGGGGACAAATAAGATATCCGTAAGGGAATCTAAGAAGGGGGTTAGGGAATCTGGAACCCCCCCCCCCCTTCTCCCTGATATTAACAAGAAATATAAAATTTAAAATCCTACTTCCGGGACAGACCAAGGACCCTACACAGCCTATTTCCCTTACCAAGAAAGGCATATATTTATGAAAATTTACGTCGATTGCTGTGCCTCCTGTCAAAGTCACTGTCACCTCCAGAATCTCAGCAGACCTAATTCCCCTCCTTAAGCCCCCCCCCCCCCCCCGAATTCTGGTTTCATCTTCAAAGTCAACCTGTGTTTTCAGAGCACGGGGAAACTCCATGTCCAGCAGCATTAGGTCCTGTAAAGGGTAACCATAGAGTTCTGTCTTCTATCTTATGCAACTGCCTGCCAATACGTGAGCTCTGGGACAACATAAAAAAAAAATCCCTTTAAATTGACGCTTTATTCGGCTTGTATCATGTGGCATATCTCCGGATCCAGCTGGTGATACAGCTGGGTCGACACTTCTTCCCTCATCCCAATACCTTGCACTTAAAGACTAACAGTAAAGCTAGAGAAAGGCGTAACTGCCCAATGGGTTTAAGGGGACCTACACAGATTTGAAGTTAATATTTTCGTAAATTTTCTGTATAATATCATGACATAGCATTTCACACGGAAATATAATAAAAGCGTGTTCAGAAACTTATTTTATCTGGAAATTATTGAAACTACGAATATCGGGACGCGGGTACTTAAGAAAAGTAGAAATTTTGTTGTGTATTAATGAAAAATATTAAATGTATCATCCAGAAAATTCAGAGTAAAATTGTGAGAAAACAAAACCAGCTCACCAGTATTGTCAGTCCGTGCTTAGTGATGTGTGCAGAGTTTAAAAAATTGATACACACCCGGTGCCTTACAAGTCACGTGACGGAATTTAGTATTCACAAAGAAATCAATATTCAACATGTCACAACCCTTGGTTACAATACAGAGAACGAATGTAAGACGAAGCAGTTTTTTCTCTTTTTAACCATAAGCGCATGTTTGTTTATTAATCTCCTGTAAACACATTATTATTTTTGCAAATATACAACTACTATTAAACGTAGAACAATAGACAAACATGCGCTGACTATGTATGAAGTCAGTAAAAAAGTGGGCGTCCTAATTATCGAACGGAGATCCAAGAAATTGTGATGACCCCTGCCTTTGAAAACAGATTCGAACTTCGTAAATTAGATGTTGACCATTCTTACAATGAAAAGAAAAATGCATGTTTTGAAAGTTTATTTTGTGGCAAATTTCGCATGTCCTTAAGTGCAGTCATCCTTTCTACTTTTCTTAAGTATTCAGGATAAAGTTTACTTTGTGAAAGTGCAAGGGTGTGTCAATCAAACGCCTCCAAAATTCGTAGTTTCAATAATTTCCAGATGAAATAAGTTTCTGAACACGCTTTAATTATATTTCCATGTGAAATGCTATAAGACATGATATTATACAGAAAATTTAAGAAAATATTAACTTCAAATCTGTGTCCAGGCCCCAGGATCATGAAACAGACTTAGACTTAAGTCAAATTTTCAATTGCCTCTAAAATATTTATCAATTATTGAATTGATCTCTAAATTTGCAGATAACAACACTTTTGTATAGCAACATTGAAAAATATTTTAATTTTGGTCTGCTTGACTTTTACAACATTTTAGTACAACATAAAGATTTTGACTTAAGCTTAAGATGTTTCGTGATCCTGGGGCCAGGCCCCTTTAAAGGGTTCCTTCTCCTCAGACAAAGTCAAAAGTACAAGTATTCAATCACCCAAAGGCCTTGGATATTTTTGTTCCAAGTCTGGCTTGCCACATGGCTCACTTGCCCCAGAGTGGGGGGGGGGGGGGTTCCTCTCTTTCTCTTCCATGGTGTCCATTTAATACTCAGCCAAGAAACGTGCTGGCGGGTCAAAATGGCGATTCAAAATGGACACTAAACCTGCACTGCTAGCACCTACGCTACATACAAAAGCGGAAGAGCTAGCCCCAGCTCCTGGATTCCGAGTCTGTCCCCTTAGGCGGATGTTCCGGGGTCTACACATACATGGTCTGAAATGGTACTTCCTGGGATCTGTGTCTACTCGTCTGTGTTTCTTTCTCCTTAGAAACCGACCTCCGTAGCTTATCACCATTGAATCCTTTGAACTTTGGCCTTTTCCCGGTCCAATAGAAGCCACTGACTTCCCTGTGGCCCTGATATGCCAATTTCTGCGGAAATGCCCTACCTCTTTACACTAAAACACACAGCAGACTTCTGATATCGCCCCTTCCACCTGGTTGGTATGGTACCAGCTTTCTTAGATTTCAGAAGGGGTCAGTTTCCTTTCTGCTTCAGGGCATCCCCCAACATCTCCAACCTGCTCAGGACGACTTAAAGCTTCAAGTAACTTGTTCAGTACAAGATCATTTAATTTCTAATACTCACCAGTAGCGAACTCTCTCATCCCCCTAATAGACCAAAATAGTACTGCAACCGCTCTATGGCTTCCTCAGCAGTCTGGAGACGGACATCAATTGAAGATCATACAGGCCAGATTCTCGGTCCCTTAATACAGACGTGGTATGTATACGTGTGCACACTAGGCACAGCTAGTACAGCCGTAGTCAACATCCTATTAGCCTATTGTCGAAGTAATTCCCAGAATTTTTGCTGGCTGACTGGAAATTCAGCTGATGGGTGAGGTCTGGTGCAGAGGAACTATTTGAGCGCTTCTTAAATCTCTGCAAAATGCCGCCAAGGCGGAGATGACTGTTCGTTTTGTAACAAAAGGGTGTAATATTCACTTGTTGCCCTTCAAGAGATAAACAAAACTGGTCATGCTGCTCCGCGGTCTACTGCTGGCTACGAGGCAACTTCACAAACCTGTGCAGGAATGCATTCCAGCTCTACTGCCCACCATATCTGAGATCCTTAAACCAAGGCTTACTCGATCCATCTATTATCCTGCCGCTGTTCTTCAAGTTCCTAGGTAACCAGTTGAGCCCAAATTGTTGGCAAGCTAATGTGGTTAATTCGGTGGGCCAGGACTGACTGACTAGCGTCGTTTCCCAACTGAACAGGAAACTTCACGACTGCACATGTGCTATCCTCTCCCCCTCCTTTTCCCATATGGCAGACAGGGGTACTGAGATAAGGGGAATAACAAGTTGAGGACACGTATCCTGGATGCTCATTCGCTTAAACTAACAAATTATTTTCAATTATTACAATAGCACTTTGTTTGCTAGCATTTATTAGGCTTATACATTGTACATCAATATCACTTTTACTGATTTTGCCGTTTTCTTCTATAAATATGTAAAAAGATAATTAAATGTCACAATACATGAAAAACAATTATTTCTTACTACAATAGGTTAGGGTTAATGCACGGGTAGCGCTTCATTCCTTAAAAGTAATGAAGCCGAGGCCCTGAAGAGGCCGGGCCCATTGCTTTTAAGGAATGGAGCTCTACAAGTATAGATTAACCCGCTTAAAAGCCAGCCTTAAATGCCTGTAATTACTGTTTGTTATGCCTCGCCATTAATATGGCCGGGGCATATAGAGTTTGTCATGTCCGTCTTCCATTCCTCCGTCTGTCCTTCCGTCCTGCTTTGCTTTTAGCTCAGTTCAAAGCTAAGTTTCAAAGAAATATTCAAGATATTTTATCAAACTTCATATGCTGATACGTATTGATGAGAACTATTCAACTGCATCAACATTTTTTTTACCTTGCCCTTTCCTTTGACATTGACCTCATTTTTCTTAAATTAGTGTTTAGCTCAGTTATAGAGAAACCATTCATGTCTTTTTTTTTTTTATCAAAATTCATATGCTAATACATACTGATGTAAGATATTCAACTGCATCAACATTATTTCACCTTGACATTTCCTTTGACCTTGACTTCATTTTTCTTAAATTAGTGTTTAGCTAAATTTTAAATAAACCATTCAAAATATTTTTATTAAACTTAAAGGACTTATCGCATGTTTCTAAATTATTTGAAATTAAAAGCGTGTTACGTTTCTTATGACCATAATTTATAAATTCTTTGTTTTTACTGTGGATAAATCGCGGTAATTAACCAATTATTGACTCAAATGAAAACCCCTAAATTAAAAATCTAAGTTAATTAGATAGCGATCACGTGTCCCTGTGACGTCAAAGGCGACAATGGCTGATCAGCTCTTCATTAATCTTACTAAAATATACGCGATACAATCTGGATTTTCTGCGTTTTGGACGACCAAATCACTTATTTTATCGATATAAAATTAAATATTCAACCTTATATGTTAGAATTGTCAGCAAGAGAAAACCTGAAAAATCTGTTAACATTGTAAAAATAGCAGCGACGATAGCGAGGGAGACGCAGCGAAGACGAAGAAACTCGCCACAACAATACAATTTGATTTGTCATCTTATCACATGTATTAACTTATTTGATTCACAAATTAAACATTATATAACTTTGTTATTCTTCGTTTTGTATATAATATTAATCTATGCAAATCTTCATATGTTTTTTAAAGGATGGCGATCTTGAAAAATAATTTCCCGATCACGAAGCATTGCCGTAATTAGAGCTACAGGTTCTAAATGTTTTGAATAAAAAACGAAAATATCTTAAAAGCCTTATACCTTAGAACTAATTAATGTTTCTATAGTAATTGTAAAGCATATAAGGAATTAATTTTTTCAGCATTTTTCGTAATTTAGCTGCATTTGTCGTTGATAACTCCGTTAATAGTGTGCATATTCTCATCTCTCTATCACCTAATTGTCGCCTATGACGTCAGAGCAGTATTTCGCCGAAATCCGACTGAAATATGCATATTGTCGTATTTGAATTTCAACTCTCAATATCTCTTAAAATATGCTTTCAACAACGTTTATTGTATTCAGTATTTTAATAAATAAGGTTATAGATAATATTTTTCATAAAATTACGATTTTTGAAAGATCATGCGATATTATAAGTCCTTTAATATGCTGATATGTATAAGTGAGAGTTATTCAACTGCATCAAAATCGTTTGACCTTGAACTTTTCTGTGACCTTGACCTCACTTCTTAAATTTGCATTTTGTTTAGTTTTAAAGAAACTATTTAAGATATTTTTATGTAAGCTTATGCACTTATGCATAATTTGAGGAGAATTTATCATCTATATCTAACTTTTTAGATTTCAATTTTAGAGAAACTATTCAAGATATTCTCATCAAATTTCATACACTCTCATGTTGCATTACTAATATACCCTCAGCGGGGCATTCATGTCCTATGGACATATTTCTAGTTAATATATAATAAAGAAATTCAATATATACAAGGGCACCGCAAGGCGGAGCATCCCCTCGCAAAGAGCATATCTATAAATCAATGCAGCATTCGACATCGATTCTGATGCAAGTTACGTCACTTCCGTTTCGCACAGAATTAGCTCACTCACCCACAAACCCACACACACGATTGAGTTACTATATCCCCTCCAAGTTCTTTGCGAGGGGATAAAAAGATACACTGAAAATATACATTTAACATATAAGTAGTATTTAAATTATAATATATATGTAGAGAGAGAGAGAGAGAGTAAGGCGAGGAAAGTGTTATGAAATTATATAAATCCAACTTCCTTCAACAGCTTCGAAACCGTAGTGAGATTAGTGTCTTACTACCATGGTGAGGGTACCGGGATCGATTCTCAGCGCTACCTACACGTTTTTTCTTAATAAGGAGAATTTGAACATAGAAAATACCGTTTTCAATGTAATTTGCGACTCTCAATTCCTGAAAAATAACGGAGAGCTCAAACAAAAGGGTGACGTCACAAGTGGATTTTAATCATGACAATTCATCGTTGTTAAAAGAAATTTATTGAATTACACATCTTCCTAGTAGGTGCAATAAATAAATTTTTATTTTTATTTTTTAGGTTCTGGAGCGGGCCTTCCGGTGTTCAGCGTCTTGTGTCTTCTTGCAGCTGCGCTCTTCCACACGATTATGTAAATAAGTTTTTTCCTGTTCAATTTTCATTGTTATTTTTGCAGTCTAACTATGATTTAATATTTTGTATTTTTTTGTTTTACATTTCATGCATGTGTTTTTGTATTCTTTATTGTTAAAAGTTGTGTTTGTGTAAAGAAGTTTATATTTATACATTTATACAGACAAATGAGATGTTACATATTTATTGTGATTTCCTGCTATCTTTATGTTTATTGTGAATATTCTAGGCACTGTTAATTAAGTTTGGTTTTTCCTTTTCTTTTTTCAATAAAACACCGAAGAGAAAAGAATTAGCTTGGTTGATTATCTTTGTGTATCGAGGGCATATCATCAGTACTAAATTTTCAGATATTCCATTATTCCTAACGTCTTTTAATCCGACAAGAATTCATTTAAAAAAATACAAGTACATTTCAAAGAAAAAAGTAACACTATCAAAAAAAAAAAAAAAAAAAAAAAAAAAAAAAAAAAAATCCATCAGAAGATGAAGATAAAAGAACATGGTTGAACAAGGAGTGAGAAATGCCTATAGCTTCCAAATTCCAGTATAAAAAATTATAATCAGTTTGTGAATTTATTATACTATTTAGTATTTTCTATGACGTTCCTAAACTAAAAGAAAATCAAATACTTTAATACTTCTAACTAAAACCATTAAATGTGTATTAATGATAACAAAAATTTTAATCAACGAGATCGACCAATACTTTACGAGGATTTTTTTTCCTTAATTTTGCTCTCTTCGATTCAAATACATGTAATGGTTGATGTGTATACACATGTATTAGTTAAATTAATGAATGCATGTAATTATTCAAAATTCAAGATAACCTATTCTTTGAGAAGATAATTGGATTTATATTTTCAGATACATGTATATATTTCATGATAGGCATACTATTATTTATATCATATGGATTGATTATTTGTAGTATATCCATGAATCCAACATCTGATAAGTACTTATTTTTCATCTCAGTTGTTAGACTAAAATTTAAACTTAAATTAAAGCATGTAGGTTTCATGGTCTATTGGTTAAATTTGACCATGATAACTGTTCATTATCTCCATATTTCATATATGAGGTTGTCGAATTAATATGGTATATTACACAGATTAAAAAGTAAATTTTACAGATTAAAGGGTAAAAAAACTATAGATTAATAAGTGTAGAATTTACAGATTAAAGAGTAAATTTTACAGATTAATGTTTAAATTTTAATTATAGGTGTAAATTGTAGAAATGTCGGATTAATGTGTAAATTTTATGGATTAAAGTTTAAAATTGACAGATTAAATTGTAAAGTTTACAGATTAACAATAAATAAAAAAAGTAACCACGTGACACTATACGCTAACAAGCTTCCGTAGTACTAAGACACAAAAAGCTGTTTCAAGATTTCTGGTAACTTAATTTTTACGACCTTTTTATTATTTTATTGCGTCACTCCATCTGTTTGGACAGCTGATTATAGTTTATCATGTCGTCACAATCAGATTTTATCAGCTGTTTTAAAGTACGCTCCACACCCTGAAACACAGTTTCGCTCCAGTTATTATGGAGTAAATCATTTAAAAAGCTTTTAAATCTAATTAAATTATTTTTAGTGAGGTAAATAAAGATAAGATGTTTACAATTACATATCTACAGATGACTTCAGTTTGACCTTTGACGATGAAGTTGTATATGATAGTATAATCTTAACTCTTTATCTTGAAGGTTTTTGATGTTTTCGAATAATGAAAAAATTTCAAAACGATAAATCGTAGAGACATGGGACCAACTGCATTAGATTCCAATAATTTTGCCGATATACAATCTGATTAAAATCAGATCCTCGATGCTCCTTTTTTAACGATATGTCGCTATATCGTTAAAAAAGGAGCATCGAGCGACATATCGTTAAAAAAGGAGCATCGAGGATCTGATTTTAATCAGATTGGCCGATATATAGAATACCATAGAAAACATAGCTACTATAAATAGTATATATGCTTGTGCCCCCTCACTAATAACAACATCTGATGACCTTTTTTTTTTGCTTGTCAAGGAAATTTGAATGTTTGGTAGTGCCCCCCCCCCCCAAACTGAAAGTGTTTGGTTGTGCCCCCACCCCAAATGAAATTGCTTCCTACTGGTCTGCTTCGTGTACTAGTACTTTATTCGATGAAAAATAAATCATGTCTCGATAAGTATCATACGGTAAGTCAAATGTACCCCATCTTGCATGTACATTACGTTTGCTTTTACATTATTTTGATAATTTTATGGTAGTATATAAATTGTCCAATTTTAAAACTCGCAAAGATTACCACTTCTAGAATGTATGGCGATTAACATTACCATAATACAGTACAAAACCTTGACATATGATAAGATAACCCCTAGTGTTCACATTAAAATGTACGGAATTGGCGTTGTACTTCTGCTGTCGGGGACGTGGGGAGCTGTGCTCGAAAAACGGGCAAGTTAGTACAATGAATCATTTAAAGTTTTAAACATTTTCGTTGTTCAAAACATGTTTCATGTGCACGGATATCCGAATCTGACCCATCCTAATTAACTTTTATATAATTTTTGGTCCTTCTCTAATGCACCTGGACCAGGAGTCATGGATTTCACAATTTTAATGGAAAATTACTACCTTCTCATTATACCAATGGAAATAGTTTGCCTGCTTTCTTTGCAAGAGGGAAGAAAATACAGTGAAGCCTCCTTAATCCGGACGTCTCATCTTCCGGGTGAACCTTTGGGGGAACAGAATTAATATTTCTATTTACCAATGATAAAATGTCTGTTTCAGTCGTCCAGACGCTTCATTAATCCGGACGATTTGCTTGGGAACACAAGCGTCGGATTAACTAGGCTCCACTGTATTTTTAAATGTGAAATAAAGGATGACTGCACTTAACACCGGGTTTGGGGTCATTCGTCGGTAGCTTCTGTTACTTTCATAACCTACCTCATTTTACTTCTGTTAATTTGTCAAAGAGATTTAAATCCGACTTTGAATGTCAAAAATGATTTTAGACTGTGATACAATTAAAATAATTGATTTTTTTTTTTATCCTTACTGCTTTGCAAATCGCGAGAATTTATATTTACCTGCCCTTGATCTCAAGATAAGGTTGATAAACATGCATGAGAGGTGGATCTATTAGAAGAATCTAAAATTAGACTTTAGCATAACAATGTCATGCATGTATAGAAGAATACATGATATCTCTCTTTCTCCCTTTCCAAATGGCACTTGTATTTACAAAGTTTTCAAAACGAAATAAACAGTTCACTTACACATACATGTAGCTGTACGACAGATGATCTTAAATCAATCCTGATAATTTTATCCTTTTTGGAGGCATAATACAGTAATAATATCCGATTCTGACCCATCTTAATTTTTATGTAAGTTTTGGTCCTTCTCTGATGCCAGACATCTGGACCAAGAGTCATGGATTTCACAATTTTAATGGAAAGTTTCTACTTTCTCATTATACCCATGTAAACTGTTTGCCTGCTTCTTTTTTGCAAGTAAGAGGAAAGAAAATACAGAGAAGCCTCCTTAATCCAGATGTCAATAATCTGGACGCTTCATTAATCCAGACGATTTGCGTAATGACGCCTTTTTAAAAGGCGTAATTATGCCTTTTCATTCCGTGTTATTACGCCTTTTTTCGCGTAATTACACCTTTATTGGCGTACGTTATATAACGCCTTTCACTACACGTTTTTACGCCTTTTCTCTGTTTTTGGAATTCGCTCCCAGATTCGAATCTTGCATTCGTCGTACAAGCTACAATATGTCCTGTTAAGGATATCATTAACTACAATCACTACAATCCTCGCCAGCTCAAGAACGTCACTGTACGACTCCAAAAAAATGATCTATGATAATACATGTCCATATTAAAATGTGTTTATAATAATTTTTAAGACAGAAACTCTTATTTTCCGCTCAGGTCCTCGTTTCGACCATGGCCACACCATTGGTCACGTGAACAGCCATTCTGTGCGAGAGGAATCGGGTCTGTGTGCCAGCAGACGACACACCAACATCCTGTACACGCATAACGACTCTGGCGATAGTGCTCGATTTTATGCCCTTGACGCCACAACAGCCGAATTAAGGGGCACACTTACCGTGGAGGGAGCCACAAGTCACGACTGGGAGGATATAGCATGTGGTGAGTTAAAATAAAAAAAACCAAACTCTTCACTGAACATTGGTATTAAGGTATTCAATGGATAATGAAGGGATATTGAACAATTTTGAATCATTTTAAACTAGTTATATATGCATTGCTGAATAATGATGAAAATGAAATGAACCAAATTCACACAACTGATAACAAATAAGAAGCAGGTCATTTTGCACCATAAACTTTTTTGAAGAGTTATCTGCCCTTGATGAAAAGAAGAAAATTTTAATTTTTTCAGAAGATCTATGGTAAATGATTCATTTTATTTCATATTTTAATAAAGAGTGAGTTTATGCATATTTTCACCAAGAGATTAGTATATGAAGTTCGAATTTATGCATATTTTCACCAAGACATTAGTATATGAAGTTCGAATTACTTTTTATAATATCTTAATTATACATATGCTGCCCACAGACTTCAATGTAAAATTCACGGTGCAATTAATTGGACGATAATCAAAATTTTGTAAATTCCTTTGGTGAAGTATTTTTATTTGATAACACCTTCAAAATGCTATCATGATTCAAAATAAAATTTTGTATGAACAGTTTTCTTTGCAATGCTTTCCAGACAGTTTGAGATTTTTGGCTGACTATTTATTGATAGAGTTATTACATTTTATGAAATTAATATATCTATGTCTTCTCTTTTTAAAATACTCCTTGCCTCAGGATAGCAGTCTTAGACTTAAGCCAAAATTTCAGTCATTCATGAAATTCATTAATATCCTTACACTAGGAAAATTAAAACTAATTTATAAATTATGAAATGCAATTAAATGTTCCTGTACGTTGTCTTATACAGGTCCTTGCGTGTTTGGACACTCAGGATGGTGTGTCTATATTGGTGACATTGGCGGAAATACCGGAGGTGGTGGAGAAAATAAGATCTTTATGGTGAGGGAACCGCCTAGTATCCATGACAAAACTCTACACGTATTAGAAACACTAAGATTTACGTAAGTACTGGTTGATAATGGACAGAAATATCTTCAAGTTCAGTGTTCTTCATTGCTTTATGTCATTTTTCATACTTGTTCCGTTAATCTCTTGGATTTTCCATTTTGGCCAGATGGGATGAACATAATGCAGAAACATTAATGGTAGATCCACAAGGAGAACTTTATATTATCTCAAAAGTTGACGGAGGAAGAGGAAAATTGTATCATATCCCCAAAGAAGCGTGGGTGGAATCATCCCATCGCTATCACCTGACCGGAGGGCGGGAGATACCAACTCCCGATCACGGGAGAGGCCCCGTAGCGGGTGACATTTCCCCCAACGGACAGGAGGTTCTAATCAAGACATATCACAAAATTTACTACTGGAATGTTGGGCATAGTCGCAACTATATGAGCGCTTTAATGCACACCCCGACACAGGTCCCATACATCAATGAACATCAAGGAGAATCTGTTTGCTGGGAAGCTAATGGGAGTGGTTATTATACCATTAGTGAGGGAACATCAGAAGCATTGCATTATTATAAACGACTATAATGATTTATTTTAGCTGCAAATTTTAGAAATAACACCAACACGCATACTTGTATCAGTTTTCATTGAAAGGGGTGGATGCAATGGTAACAAAATTATTCTTATCAGTAACTAGTTCTGAATATGTGACCGAGTTTCCTGGATGTACGTCTGAGTAATTATTGTGAAATCTGTGTCAATTAAAGCTTCTTTTGAATCCTAATAATAAAGTTAAGTTAGGCGTTCTTATATTGGAAATTTGGAATACATATATCTTTTTCGAATCAAAGTACATGAATATAAGGTGACCTTCAGCAAGATAAAGGTAATTAAAAAATAATTTAATAACACGGGTGATTAAAAAATAAAGATGAGAAAAAATGCTTATGTTGCAGTGGCGGATCTAGGGGAGGGAGGGGGGTGTTGGTTACAGGGGTTGCACCCCCCCCCCTTTAGATTCGCTAAAAAAAAATAGAAAGAGGGGAGTCCCGAACATTTGTTGTGTTGTACTATAGGAAATGTTCAGAGAAAGGCTATATAGTAATGTATCGAAAAAATTCGTTTGTGAAAAAAATGAAGCCTACCTCAACCCCCACCATAAAAAGGGATTTTCGGGTTCGGAGACTTTTTTTTTTGGGGGGGGGGGTTCACGTAATCCAGACTTTTTTTCCCCTGACTAATCCCCCACCCTTGCAATGCCAGGGGTCCTGAGACAACACGTGTCCAACGGCAACGTGTTGACTCAGGACCCCTGGCAATGCGAGGATGCTGATCCCCCTACTTTCAAATACGATACTTTAAGTCCCCCCCCCCCCCCCTTGAAAAATTTCTAGATCCGCGCCTGTGTTGGGACAAAATTAAAACTGGAACAAAGCAAACTTTTCTTTAATAAATACATGCTTGCTGCAAAATTTTATACAATATGCTGCAATTCCATGTGCAACACATTGAAATATCATTCGTCCTAACCTCCCCTCCCCTTCAAAAAACAAAACCCATGCAACCACCAAGTAGGAGGGAAATCGCATAATTTTAGAATGTCCTAACGAGTGGGCTCATTTTATGAGAAAGTGGAATATACTGACTCTTTGGTATATAAAACATGGAGCAAGGACCCACTATACTTTAAAAATGCATTTTCCGAGACAAAATACGTATATTTTGTGAAAATATTTCAAGGGTCAAATCACAATCAAGATTTAAACGGCAATACTTGTTATGAGATACATGGCTTCGTGACAAAACTGAGGAATTTTTTATTGTTTGGGATCAATGATGAATCCCTGTAGAAACACCTATGCATTTTCTTCATTTCATGTCGTATAGCATATTTTATACCTATGGAATTGCTCTAAATACTATATTCTCAAATTCAATTTGATTTTTTTCAGTTTTCGTATGATTCAAGTTATAGGTGTTTCCTAGCCCTATTCCTATTTTATGACATTAGTAAACTACATTTTTGAGGAAATCTTGAATGTTGGGCATAACTAGTTTCCTTACTGAATACATCTACACTTTACCATGCTGACCTTTGGTCAAGATTGTTAGTAAATCATTTCCAATTTGACTTCATATCCATGGCCAAATTCATATTTTGTATAGCATACTGCTTTTCTAGAGCAGTCTGGGGATATAGAGTAATTTTAATAGCGAGCGCAGCGAGCGGCGCAAAGCGCCGCTCGTCACTGCGAGCTCTTAAAGCAACGCCTGGGTGAAGAGAAAAATTCGGACTTTGCACATTGATCCAAATGAATTATTTTCCGCAGTTACCTGTGGTCCCATAATGCTTAGCGAATTGCATCTCGTCGCAAATTACGTTCTCGTGGTAGCAACAAAAATTCAACAAAAAATAAAATCACCTTGGTTTAATGGATATATAGTAGATAAATAGTAGATTAAACTTTCTTGATTAAAATTATAGCACTGGATAGACTCGGTTTTTGGTAATGCAACATTCATACGACGTTATACGACGTCAGAGTCTAGACGTAGCAAATATCACGTGCAGTTTGACGAGCCCGATCTTAATTAAAACTGAAAGGTATCTGCGCTCGCCCTAACGGTAGCACCGTCAACATATTAAAATAACAAAACTCTGATTTATGCTATCATTGGACTGGTCATCCCCATGACATATTTATTTACAATTCATAAAAAGACAACCAGTTCCATTACATCTAGACGACAGTAAAATAATAAGGGGCCACACACAAAATGTACAGCAAGACATCAGCCCAACATACATCATATCCCTCCCCCTCCAATGAAAACAAAGAACACACCAATGTAATTGTCAACACAAACAAACCAAAAAAAGTGATCACTGAGATCTAAATTCAAGTTTGAGAAAACAGTTACTAAATTAAGCTAATTTAAACATACGTTGAGTTTATAATGGAAAAATTTCAGAATCTAACAATGAAACATACCTTAAAACATCATTTCAATTTGATCAAAATAGTTATGTGTGAAATAAATCCTTACTTCACTTTGCAAAATATTTGCCAGCAATATTTTTACAATGGTCCTTTCTAAAATTTGAAAACACTCATCACACCTACTGCAGGTATCCAAACTTTAGAAATCTTTCAACTTCTCTTTTTATTAATTTCCAAAGTAAATAAATAAATACTTTGAAAATGTGTACACTATTTTTAGAATTTGATTTAAAAAAATTAATTTCTAATTTTAACAGACTTTGAATACAAAAAAAGTACACATAGTCAATTTGATTCACAATAAAAATCAAAAGATAGAGATGGTACGAAAACACTAAGAACATACATACATGAATTTATGATAAAATTTTGCATATAATGCATCATGATAAAAAAGACTTCTGACACCAAACAAATATCAAGTGGCTGGTTGGAGGGGGAGCCATTCCAGTGTAACAGTACCTAATATAAACAACAGTTCTAACTTTGGATGTCAGAGTTTTGTGGTGAATTATACATTGACAATTAAAATAGCACTTTCATCCATAATGCATGTAAAACTGTCCTTAGTATTGAACATTCTAGCATCATTTCAATGTACAATTTCAGCCTGACAACCCATTAAAACTTTCAACACATTTTGAAACTTAAAATAGATCACAGTCTCAAATTAATCAAGAGGGAAAAAATCATTTACTTATTAATGAAATCAGTTCTCTACATCCAACAAGAGATTGAAAATTACCAACACATCACATAAATTGTATATAAGGACAAAAAAAATCAATTATGTATGTCAATAAAACAAACATGAATGCAAGAGACATGTTTAAAAAAAAGACTTAAAACAAAGAAGTTAACCTGTATTATTTTTTATGGATTTTAATATGATGAAATAAAAGCAAACTATAAACTTGTATTACATTGAGATCAAGTTTCAGGGTTTCTATGGTAACAAAATATGAAAACTACACAGATAGTTGGGAAAATGTTAAAATAAAAATTCAATTAAAAAACAACTGTATACAATGACCTATAGATGTGTTGACTTTCGAAAAATAAAAATTAATTCTGAATGAAGGATATGATCAAAGCTGTCTATTTTAATGACAAAATATGTAATGAAAGCCCTTTGGATTCTAAAATAGGAAAACTCTGACCATATCCATTTTGAGAATAACACAATAGAAACCAAATTACATGACTTAAACACACTGAGCAAATAACTGTCTCCAAAGCATTACTCACAATACGCACCATCTTTGACAAGCTAAATTTTCACGTACAGCATCTTCGATACTAATATTTGAAAAAGTACCTTGACATTTGATGCTGGTAATTAAAACTGTTGTTTAAAAAACATTTAAAAATCTTTCTCTGGTTTGACAGCTAAATCCATTAATGGCTTTTAACTGACAACCACAAGTTTGGCTGATGTCTTATAAAATTAAAAACAACAAAAAAGTAGAGAATGTATGCATTAAAAGTGTTGTTATGTTTTTCTTTGAAATATGTAAAACATGTCAATATTTTCCTTTTGATTTCCTTTTGAAATTTTTGGACTACAATGATTATATTATGACAGACTGCTTCTCTAAAATTCCAGTTGAGAATGAATGTTCCAAACATCATACTACTTTTTTCAATCTCCAGTCTGTCTCAATATCGTCATGGACAAGATACAAAATAATAAAAATCAATTTGTCAGTGAAAAAGAAAAAAAAAATATAAATCTGACTCTTTTAACTTTAAATTTTCACCTGCAATGTTTGTGTCCATCTTTTCTTCATAAAAAATAAAGAGTAACATCAGATTTAACATTGTATATGAAAATTGCACAATGACAGATCACAGATTCTACTGTTAAAAAGATACTAACAAAGATAATTAAAAGCAAAGTCATGTAATATCACATTCCCTTTATATGTCAAACATTGACTATCAAATGGAATTTTAGATTATTAACTTTCCAAAGAAAAATTCATTATCCACACATTACATGTTTTCATGGCATTATTAATCAATTTCATTAAATACAGTGCTGCAATGCAAGAGAAGGGTACAAGCAAAATGTAGAAAATTCTTGGAAATATATATATTTTTTTCAATGCAAAAGAAAGGACAAAATAGGATACATGTATTTGTGGCCCCATTTGAACATGTATACAGTAGATTTCTGACAATGAACCTCATGCCTTTATACAGATAGACAGGAGCACAGGTGTAATGGCTTTTCTCAAATTTTGAATACTCTTTGTAAAAAATTACCAAAAGATTTATATACAAACTTGTTAACACAGTTTTAGTTCTCTTGTTCACAAAGAATATCAAAAATGGAGAAAAAACCTTATTAAAAATTGGCAAAATTGGCAGCCCTCTACCAAAGCAAAGAAAATGGCATCACTTGCCAGGATTACTAGAAAAGGCATAGGAAAGTCAATCTTAAAATGAGCTTTTAAATATCTTTTGTGGTAAAAAAAAATATCTTTTAAACATTGAGGAACCAGTCTTAAAATTTTAAAAAGTCATTCTAAATTTTTGTCCATTCATTTTTGTAGGGTTGCCAGCCTTTCCAAATGAGAGCCTGAGACACTTTATGCTTTAATAAATACTCTTAATTTTTCATGTTGAAATGGAAAACCATAAATACTCTGCTATAAAATGCTTTAAGGCAAACAGTATCTTAAGTTACCAATTATTTTGAAAAAAAAAAAAAGTCAATCATTTCACCTTGCACTGCATGTACAGAGATTCAAAACCAATGAAGTAAATCGAGATACTAATTAAAACAATTCATTCAGCTGACACTGACTCTCTCACAGAAACACTGTCGCTGATTTAAGAGAAGACTTGAAGATCAAGGACTAAAATATTGAATCTTTCCTCCTTCTAGCTGCCACAAAGTGTTGTGATCCATGAAAATGCTGCCATTTTCTTTTCCTGGGTGCTGACTGCAAAGTGCAGAAGAATGTTCTGATTGCTCTATGAACTTGCTGACACTGAGTTGGAATCTTCCACTGTGGGCGTGGAATTGTGGTTTTGATAACTTGTCAAACTTTCATATCCTGAGCCATTCTGAACATAAGAAGTACCAAGTCCATAAAGGTGTCCACAATATTTGGCATCATCAATATTGTCCTCAAAGAACATCTGAAAGAATTTAGAATGTAAGTATATAAAGATCATGGGCACAGTAAATCCACAATACATGTATCAATATTGAAAATAATAATCATATTGCAATGGTTTTAAAACAAACATGCAAGCACAATTATTTTTTTGCAAGAGGTAGGGTTTAATATAAATTCTCCAACAATAAAAATACAAAATATACTTCTTCACTATGAAATTTTTTTATATTAACAAATAAAAGAGCTCCAAGCAAATCAAATATTAAAGTTTGTTTAAATAGGTAACAGAAATAAAGAAAACAAAAAAACTTTACCTCTCTCATTTTGAAGAAAGCAGCTCCTGTTAGTAAACTATCACTTCCAGCCTGATGTTGAGGGCCGATCCTTGTAATCTACAAAGTCACAACAATGGTACTGTAATACATCTATAATTTACTTTCAACCCCCTTAATTACCTTAAATTTTTAATTAATAATTGTGATGTATGTTACCTCTAACTGTTCTGCAACTTCCTGTAAACCTCCTTTTAAATTTTTACAACTCTTCATCAGATACTTGACATCATAGATGTTCGGAAAGTAAATTCTCAGATATTCAAAGAAATCGACCTCCTCCGCTGGTAACTGTGTATTGGTTAAAATCTTCAAGAGGTAACCAAAGTCATAACCACTGAAAAATCACATCAAAAATAATTTAACCAATCTAACAATTTTAGTACAAGAGGGGAAAAAAATTCAGTTTTCCTAGAGGTAATTTTTTTTCTTTATTTGGCAAAAAACAAACATGTCATACTAAAGGTACATGTGTCTTTTGAATGGTAATATGCTTCATTTACCCACATCTTAAATTAAGTGTATTCAGAAGTGTGTTCAGACATGTCTGAAGAAATACATTACCAGGTTTTGGGGCAATTTTTAACAATTTAACCAAACTTCATTAAGGATGGCTCCATACTCATACATTTGTTATCAGGATTGTTTATTTTGATGTACCTACATAGGTGTGTTTCAAGTTTTATTGAAATGGCAAAAACTGAAGGAGTTATTGCATAATTGATAAACTGTTTACAGACAGATTGAACACATTATCAATGCATTAACAACCTAAAGAACTTATAAAAAGGGATCTGTCAAATATGAAATGAAATATTGGAGACAAACAGTCCAATTCAAATATTATTCAACAAAGCTTTGATATCATCTACTAACCTGAAAAACACTATCATAGTACCATCCTAATCCCAACCCAAACCTCTCAACCACAGGGTTTGAAATTACATGTCCCCCACTTGCCATTTGTGACTAATTTTTCATGTTTGCTACTTAAATTACAATCAAGTTGCCCACACGGTGATAAGAAATTTTACGATCTACGAGTTATCCAATTTTTGACCAAATGTTTTGTATTTTTCTTTTGAAAAATATCGAAATCAGTAAAGCACTTTATAATTTCCAGTAAGAAGCACTTCTACTTAAAGCATCTTGGTGATTGTGATAGACACAATGTGCCATGGCATCTATGGGATCAGTAAGCCCAAGAAAACCAAAAATTACCGATGTTGTTTATGAATGAAAGCATGCTATGTGCTCTACATCTATTATTGACTAACCATATCAACTTCAGTAATAGAAGAGTTCCATTTCAAACTTATATAAGTTGTGCATGAATCTTAAAAGAGATAGAAAAGTTCAACATGAAGCCTATGAATTAAAAAACAAAAGGTGTGATAATTTATGTGCAAATAAATTTTGATGTGTGCCCCTTGAATTGTAGGTTTAGTAGCCCACATTGCTAGTAAAGATTTCAAGTTAATTTAAAAACCCTGACGTAGTTTGTTCAGGAATATTTTTTTCACATAAATTAATTTTTTTACCTGTGAAATGAAAGCCATTTGACTTGGTCACTTAGCACTATTCCTGATGTCATTAACAATTCAGCAAAGTCGTTCACATCTATGCCTTCTTCCTCATGCTTCTTGAACTGAATGCCTGAATGTTGTAGCAAGTCTATTGACTCCTGAGCATACATTTCTTCTCTGAAATATTATAATAATAGTTTCATATTTATCAATGTAATATTTATCTAAATCTATGCTTTGATTTCATTTCTATTGCCCTCTCTAATTATGTATCATCACCATATCCCTTTAGTCTTCTAATACTTACGTTAAATTGTATCTGAAATTGAACTGCCATGTAGATATAGGGGATGGCGTCTGTCCATTTTCATCCATAAAAGTAAGGCCCACCTGGATAATTTTTAGTAAGTCTACATTGCATCGAAGAAGTTGATACTGATAGTCTGATGTGCTTCTAAACTCTCCTATAGGCCGTGCTACAACTCCCGGAAATTCTGTATCCTGTGGAAAAATAAATCACATCAAGATGTTCTCTGGTATTTAAACTTCACCCCAAATTATCAAATGCCTCTACTCTACCTCCCCTTGGTAGCCAAATAAACTGCTGCTTTCCCATCAGGGCTCAACATTAACTTTTTTTGCTACTTGTCCATTCGGACAAGTGACCAAGACATTTACTTGTCCGAACTTCAACTTCACTTGTCAATTTTCAATAAAGGTCTAATACTTAACTGAAAAACTAAAAATAAAGTCCATTACATGTGCATGATGTTATTTATATATACAACAAACACATAAAACAAAATTTTATCTAGACTTTCTGTCATGACAACATAAATGCTGTCAACATAAAACAGAATCCAAACTTCATCAGTTCCATGCCTTTGCAGTAGTATGCAATTAGTGAACTTCGATCCCGATTGAGTGTTCTCAATTACATAGCGATCTATATCGGGATCGAAGTTCAATTTTTATGTACTGTTTCCGTCTTAAAGTACCGGTAAACTTTCAACAGTCGTTCTTTTCAATATTAAGAGATTTCTTTACATATAAATGCACTTGTCCAATCGGACAAGTGCCCAGCAATATTCACTTGTCCGTATTTTTTATTCACTGGTACCGGACAAGCCGCTTGAAGCGGACAAGCGTTAACGTCGAGCCCTGCCCATCAACCTTACACTGCATAATTATCAAGTTTGTATACTATATTAATACAAAGCAGTAATAGTGATTTTTGACCATAGATGACAACAAATTTGAGTAGAATCCCAGTCTAATCATTTTCATAATTACTCCAATTCTAAACTGGGTGCACCCAACAATGACAAAAAGAAAATCATACTACATTATACAAAGTAGTCAAATGTACTATCATACATGAAGATCTGAGCATTACTGTAAGTTTTATTGACTAGCTATTTTTGATTTTTGGACTGGAAAGTACTAAAAACTTCTATATTATAATAAAAGGTTAAAGAAAACAAACCATGGCAACAAATCTGTATCGTTGAATGACATGGCGGATCTTTTTAAACTCTTCTTCCAGATTGCTGTTCCAGACATCCTTGATGCCATACTCAGTCTGTGCTACCGAAGGCATATCAGCATATCTGCTCCTACCAAACCCCGCCTTCCAACACTTCTAGATTACTTTTACGCCTCTCCTAAACAATGAAATGAGATTTAAACATTTTTTTCTTTTGTAAATACCTTAAAATCTGCCCTCCAACTCCTGTTTCAATCATAAAGCAAACACGTAAACCTCTGACTTTCTGACGTAAGGAATATTGCTGAATATCAGAGATGCCTTTAACTATGACTGAAAACATTAGATTTCAGACATTAGTAAGACAAAGATAAAACATTTTGGCAAAGTACTTTAGAAAAACTAATTCAGGAATGCAATGCTGGTACACATCTTTAGAGATAGCAGCCACCGAAACAGGAGTTCTGTCTGTTCAGTCATGATCATTAGGGCTATATAATATCCAAATTCATATGTAATTACAGTAATAGCATCCATAAAAACATAAGTTTTAAATTTTTTATGCTTCAAAGTGGTTCTAAAATTAAAATTTATTCGTCATCCACAACAAAGGTATTGTAGGTCCAGTATTTTGTATTCCTAAAAGATGCAAGAAATCCTTCATAAAAAAGGAGAAACAGAACATTGACGGAACAGTTATACAACCTAGTGCTTGCAAAACATTAATTTGGAAATCCATTGGCCAAGATTCAATCTTTTGTCCCCAAGAATTTTAAAAGTGTTGAATAGATAATATTTATTGGTGGGGTTCTGTGGGTTATTTTAGAATAGACCTATGACAACAGTTGGGTAAAGTATCACTAGGGATGGAACGAGTTTGTGGTAGATGGCATTACTTTTTTTTTTAATAATTTTTTCAATTTTTTGAACCATAATTTTGTTGGGTATAATCAGCTTGTCAAATTCTTCATAACTGTGAAGTTATAAACAGTTTACACGATCTCACAGTGGATACAAAAGGTCAATGTGTTTACAGATTCAACTTGTGTCCAACTGAGATTTGAAAAATTATGATTAAGATAATTGTAACAATACAAGTATTTGTTAACTCAGCTGCATGTGTACATACCCGATGTCATTTGGTTACACCCAATTTTCCGACCTTTAACCCAAATATTTTATATGACTTGGCGGGTCATGCTTTTCACCCGATTTTTGCTGAGCAACCCGAAAATCTCTGTATAAAATTTCTGGGTTTGATTTGTAATTTAGTTTGCACATGTCATTTCCAGTTATCAACCAAACTTGGCTCTATATGTAAACAATGTCAATGATTATAAAAATACAGTAGGCTATGTATCTGTAGATTACCAGAACAGGTGTTAACAATTATCTGGGAGACATTTTGACAAATTGAAGTTTAAAGTCATTATAAAATGGCTTCTGGTAGAACAAGATTGTTATCAGGGCCAGCAGAAACAACAACAATAGAAAGAAAATTAATATTTATGTACAAAAATTGTACATATCAAAGAATCTTGGAAAATGAAGTAAAGTGACTGACGATAGTACGAGACCGTGCATATAAATATCTAAAATGTTTTTTACGTCTCGAGATAAAAAATTATCTTGAAGTCCAAAACCAAGATTTGAACAGTGACATTTAAAGGTCCCCGATTTTGAATACATTCACAATTAGCTAGAACTTCCCTTGCTCTTTCAAATAGCAATGCAGATACTGAAAGGGCATTCAGAAATACACAGTTATTTCAGGTCAACACTAAACAATGAGACCTTCAATGCCCTTTTATCATGTAAATTTAATCAATGAATTAAATTCATGATACTCAAATTTTGCCATTGTAATTTACTTCTTTTCAATAAAATAAGTTTAAATACACAAGTGCTTATTGTATACATGCAAAGATAAATATATAATCATGATAAATATGTAGTGACAGTACATTATGACCTGAATTTTTACTTTTTAAAGAGGGTCATATGACTCTCTTTTTCCATGTTGGAGGTTGGCAGGTATGGTATAAACAATTAATTTTAACCATCCATATAGGCATATGAATATGGGTTAGATATAATCATCAGATTAATAAAATTTGATCACATGACTAACCTGTATTTACATTTCTATTATGTTTAAAATTGATACCTTACTTCTTGATGGAAATCATTCATTATTACAAACAAAAACTGCTGAGTACTGTACTTAGTATTGGTTCTTCTGTATTGATAAATATTAATTCTAGCAATATAAAAACAATGTAATATCACAACCATTTGCAGCAATAATATTCTTTGACTATTTGATAAATTTTGTTTCTGTGTAGGCCTAACCAGTGAACATTACATGTTTTTAAATTTCATCACGCTCAGTAAAACACAAGAATGCGGGTGGTTACGTTCCGATGACTTGTTCGACCCGCGTGGTTTCGACACGAATCCATGTTCGACCCGCGTGGTTTCGTTCCAAAGCAATTAATTAACAATTAATTGTTTCGGAACGAAATTAATTAACACTTTCAAAAGTTTTACATTTTATTTTTTCGTCTACCTTTTTTTTTTATATTGACCACGTATATTTGTGTTAATTATCGTATGTAATTTAATTTGGAGAAACGTACATTGTTTAGACAGTGCATATGTGATCACGGTATTTTTGAAGAAGTATTTGATTAATTTTTATGGAAAACTGTTCAAATACAATTCATTACTAAATCAAATTTATCAACATTCATGCTCCGCGATAGTAGAAAAAAATGTTAGGAAACCTGCATGTTGACTAACGTTACACATACTGTACGGAAACAACTACCTATTGACACGCACATCTCTGAAGCCATATACTATACAACTACCGGATATCCATTTGTTTACCGCACAGTGTATACCCCTGTACTCAGGTATTGACATGTAGGGATATATATTAGAGTAGGTCGAAACCACTTGGGTCGTAACCACGCGGGTCGAACACGGAATCGGAACGTAACCACCCGACACCAAACACAACATGCATGCAATACAAAAAACGATTTTTTTCTTGAATGGACACTGGATTTAATGTTCACAGTTTATATTACTTACACTTATCTATATTCGAGATATTGTGCTTAACTGCAGGAGCAATTAAATAATCAGTGAGTAGTGCTGAGGCGTCTACATTTCTTTCTATAATGGTCAAGTCTTCAAGGTGCAAATTTCACGCATGCTCTTTCAAACGGAAATCAGACTATCACAGAATTTGATGACGTTCATAGACTTCCTGTTTTCATTTTGGCAGACTGAAAAATAAACTGAAAAGTTGTGTCGTAGACGTAGGGAAGCTGTCAAAATATACAAAATGAGTTGGATCTTTGGAAATAAAAACAAAAACACATCTTCATCACAAACAAATCTACAGGCCCACAGGACAAAACAGATTGATTCTCTAAAGAAAGCAAATCTGAAGTAAGTAACCAATAATTTGTAAATATTTCATGACTCATACTTTCATAGTATGGAATACAATAAAAATGACGAAACACGTACTCTTCAAAAAACATGTCATTGTTTTTTTTTTTATTTTAAAAATGTACTAACAATAAATCTTTTGTTGTAGTCCAATTGAAGTTCTACCAAATACAGAATACAGAATAACATTCGTTTCAGGAAACAACAACATAACTCTAGTTGTGTAAGTAGAATCAGGGACCTACATACCAATACTAGTATATAGGTCCCTGGTAGAATTTACTTAAACATTTTCATTATATGTGCATGATGTTTAATTCCGAAAACATAATCATATTTCACTCTACTTATTTTGAAATATTCCACTGGAGTCACCCTCAAGCAGCATAGAATAGTCTGTGTTTCGATCAAAACAGGCCCTCAAGTGCTACAGTTAGATTATGATACATATACTTGCAAGTAAGAATAAGGTATCATTTTAATTAAAACATATTTCTTGGTATATAAGTACAAGTAAGTCGTGTGGTACTGCAAAATCCCATAAAGTCATAAGGGCTGAATGGAAGATTTAATCAGGTACCAAGTACCAACCCGTATCGATATCCCAATAGATGTTTAAAAATGATACCTTATTACTGATACTTACATTTGTGACTATTTATAATAAAATTGTTGATTTATAATCTTCTAAAATATCTTAATATTTTTTCAAAATGATATAAGTTGAATCCCGAACACATCAGCCCATTTATTTTATGATATCACTGAAAAATTACATCGACTTTTTAGGACTTTATAGTAAAGTTGAGGTCTTAGCTGAGACAAACTGTGTCTCTACAGTGATAGATACACATGCTAAAATAGTGTCTTAATTATTAAAGCAAAAATATTTTCAAATGTAAATATTGTAAGGTACCTAACTTCATTTTGATTTTGGCAATCATAAAGTGATAAACAGAAGTTGAAGGAAATACACATCTACAGTCAAATGACTCAAATCTCATTATCTTGAACTCGATGGGACCAAGAAAAAATTTCGAGATATCCAGGCATTCAAGATACTGAGATTAAAATACACAAAGGAAAAGTAGCTGGGACTTTTAACTGACTTCGAGATATCCATGGTATTCAAGATATGTGTTCGAGAAACTGAAGTTCAACTGTATATGAAAGCGATAAATTAAAAAATAACTTTATTGAGTTCTCAAGAGACTTCCTGTACAGGCACAGCTTTGTCCCTCTCCAGAGATAGAGAAGTCCTTATATGAATGTGCTAAATTAATTATTAAAAACTTTTTGAATTCATATAAGACTTCCTGTAACCAGGACAGGTTTGTCCCCCTCCAGAGATAGAGATGTCCTTATCTTCTTTGGAGTGCCAGTGCCTGTGGGGCAAACACTTCTGCCTGCCTGAGAATACCATCCTAACATAGGTGCCAAATGTAAAAGGGATAAGTTTGTGCTCCACTTGGGATTGAACCCAGGCCCTTTGGCATGCCAGTCCAGTTCTCAATCAATTGAGTTAAAGGGATAACCCACTAGCCCAAGCTAGTAGGAAGCTGTGTATCACACACTACCACATTCCAATCAAAAAATTACTCTATAAAGGGAGATTTTTGTCTATTTTATTTTTGCCCAATGGCCCTTGTTATCATTTGGCAAATTCAAAAGAGACAGAGCTATCTGTCTTTTAACATGCACATTTGTCTTTGGGCAAATTTATAATGATGCAGAATTGTTTGCAAGTGTGGTAGGGTGGAAATAACACTTTTAATTGTTTGAAATAATCTTGCATAAGTTAAGGACATATTAAACACATTTAATCAACATTCAATTTATCCACTATGTTCACATTCAGGTCCATCTTTAGCATTCATAAAAAAACCTTTAGATTATTTTCCACTGGCAAAGACATGGGATATATTATTGTTAAACCAGGTCCATAGGAGAAAAGCAGGTTAATGAAAGAACAATCAATAAAATGCCCTCAATTTAGACTGAAGGATAAAATTATTAATTGAATAAACTCTACATGTCAGACTGATATGTATATCTGCACTATTATACATTTGAAACTGATGTCATAAATGAGGTGCATGTACATTGAGCAAAATAGGAGATAACTGTCATGTTTTCTTATATTTTAGATCTCTTCCTCCCCTTTTTCCACAAGATCCACCCTCAATATCTGTTCATCCCCCTGTATATCACTCATGGGTCGACTCAACATCAAAAATTATCAACTGTCCAAATCTCTCATCGGTAAGTTCATTTAACAGGTATTCTTTCATGAGAGGATGAAATAATTATTTATTGATTTTATTGAAAGAAAAAAAGAAAAGTGCCTTGTAATCAATTTCTGTACTAGCATTGTAATCAGCATTAATGTGTTTTTTCAGTTTTCCATGCATTCCAGTCTAGCTGCAGTAGTTCAGTCCATCATTGATGAATTTAAGTCACATCCTCCTCAACTACAGTCAAATAATTTGTAAGCATCAGGTCTTGCTATATTATGCCAATATATTTACACTTGTTTGCAACTTATCCTCAGACAGTGCCAGTTCTTGAACGTTCCAATAACTTGAAAATTTTTAAAAATATTTTTACAGTGTTATGAACACAGAGGTACAACATTTTACCTTAAGTTTCAACAGTACCAGTTCTTCTTGAACATTCCAACAGCTAGAAAATTTTTCAAAAATATTTTTCCTGTCTTATGAACACATAGATACAATACTTTGTCATAAGTTTCAACAGTTTTCATGCCATGTTAACCCTGAAAGAAGTTTGATTCAGATTAATTACTAATTATTATGATGTTTTTTTTTTTTTTTTTGTTTTTTTTTTTTTTTTTTACAATATTTGTCAATTAAAAAAAAAAAAACTCAATTTGTCTATTGTACATGTCCCATATTTACAAAATATTTATGAGAAAACTTGTGGAATAAATGTGCTGTTTGGTCAAAAATGGGTTTGAATTGAATATTTGCACAATTTTTGATAGGCTCAAAGCAGAAAGAAAGTCTGAAAAGTATTTTCAAAGGAGTAATTTATTTCTAATTAAATATCTCAAAGGAAACTAATAAATCAGGTTAACAGTTCAAATATTTTGTTTTCATTTATAGCTCATTAGCTTATTTTCTATTGTACACTTAAAGAATAAATGAAGGACATCCCTACTTTAATTATTTTCAGTGGTGTAGTGGGACCTCCTCCATTTCCCCCGTCCACTTCCTCAATGTCTAGTTATTCTAGTTCAGGGGGTTTGGCGGGTTACTACCAGCCACCAGGTGCTCAGTATGGAACCAGCCAACCAGAACCAATGCAAGGCACTGAAAATTCTTCAGAGGTACAATGAAAGATAATAATTTCCATCATAAACAAAAATGTTGCAGCATTGTTCATGGACAGAATTTGACAAGTTTTATTTGTTTGCTTTCTAGCAGGATGGAGTATCTTTAGGTAGAGTTCCTGATGTATTTACAGCCTTTCCAGATCTTAAAACTAAAAGGTTTGTCAGTTACATTTACCTCTCATGGAACATTTTCACTGATAGTCTTTACTTTCATGTATCACTGTCTGACAAGTAGATGATGTCAGCTTAACCTACTGACAAGTAGATGATGACATCCTGATCTTTTGACAACTAGATGATGACAACCTGACCAACTGACAACTAGATGATGTCAACCTGACGTTTCGATGATGATAATCTTACCTACTGACAACTTTTTGATATCAACCCCACCTACTGACAACTAGATAACATCAATCTGACCTACTGAAGCTCGATGATGGCAACCTGACCTACTGACAACTAGAAAACATCAACTTGACCTACTGACAAGTAGATGATGTCAACCTGACCTACTGACAACTAGATGATGACAACCTGAGTTACTTACATCTTGATTATGTTAACTTGACCTTCGGACAACTAGATGATGTCAATCTGACCTACTGACAACTAGGTGATATCAATCTGACCTACTGACATCTAATTAATCTCAACCTGACTTGCTTACAAGCAGAAGATGACAACCTAACCTACTGACAACTTGATTATACATCTGACAACTAGATGATGTCAACCTGACCTATTGACAGCTTGATTTTGTCAACCTGATCTTTGGATCACTAGATGATGTCAATCTGACCTACTGACAACTAGGTGATGTCAATTTGACCTGCTGACATCTACTTAATCTCAACCTGACTTGCTGACAAGGAAGATGACAACCTAACCTAGTGACAACTTGATTATATCATCCTGGCAATCTGATAACTAGATGATGTCAACCTGACCTACTGACAGTTTGATTTTGTCAACCTGATCTTTGGACAACTAGATGATGTCAATCTGACCTACTGACAAATAGATGATGTCAATAGTGGGGCACAGATTAAGGATGGGGGAGTGGGTTGTCTTTGACCTTGAAGTTGATATTTTTTTTCACCTTTGTTAATTTTATTGTAGCTACCACTGTGATAATAAAAAAAAATATCATTTGGTCATTAGCATAAATGCATTATTAATTAACATTTATTTCCAGCCTTACACAATTATATGAACTACAAGATGAAGAAGACAAAATTTTGGAAATGATCCAGACACTACCAGAAGTGGGAAAATTTGCGGAGGAAAGAGAGAAAATTTCCAGTGAATGCATTGAATTGGCTAGTAAGTTGCTTTGTACAGTTTATTTAGTGAGTAGTCAAAAGGCATTCAGATACCTTGATAAATATAAAGAAGCAAGGGCTTTATTTTTTTTTACTGTATTTGCATATACATGTATTTTTAGTCCCCTACCGGTGAAACTGGAGGGGACTATAAGTTTCCTCTGAGTCTGTCCATCCGTCTGTCCGTCCGTCCGTCTGTCTGTCTGTCTGTCAGTCTGTCCCACTTGGTTTTCCGCACTTTTTTCTTAAACGCTTGCAGATATTGAACTGATTTTTGGTATGTGAGTGTATCTTGATGAGTTACAGATCGAGTTTGCATTTCGTTCTGCTTCATTGATTTTTGACGGAATTACGGCCTTTTCAATTTTTACGGGTTTTCCGCAATTTTCTTCTAAACGCTTGTAGATATTGAGCTGATTTTTGGTATGTGGCTTTACCTTGATTAGTTATAGATCAAGTTTGCATTTCGTCCCGCTTCATTAATTTTTGACGGAATTATGGCATTTTCAATTCTTAACGGGAACCAGATTACACTTGCCGGTAGGGGACTAGTATTGCTAATGCAATACTCTCAGAGTGCTTGTTCAATTTGCCATTGTCCATTGTTTTTTTTGTGAAAAATAAGAATATGTTGGAAAAATATGAGGATCACTATGAAAATATAGATGTCTTAAAACATGATACTATGTTTCTTACAGGAAGCAATTTAAGTTATAAACCAGTACTGGAACAACTCAGGCAATGGATTTCAGAAAAGGTATTGTGCCCATATAATACTTGGTGAAGTTATTCTTTTTTAGGGCATTACAAATTAGTCTACTGGGGTATATGTCTTTTTATTTGATAGTAGCCTTTTCAGGGCATTGGAAACCAGAATATTTCCTTTTTTAGAGAGAGAGAATGACTTGTGTTTGTGTGTGTTCATCTTTGCATATGAATTATAATTTGTAGAACAACCTTTATGAAAAAACACAAGAAGAGTTTGAGCAACATCAGAGGAGACTAATGACCAAATCTGAGGATTTTCACCCCTCCGTGATCCAGAATAACCTCAAGGTGGCACTAATGGAAGCAGAAGAGGAATCTGAAAGCATTGTGGATCAGTTCCTGGAAAGTGAGTTGCATTTAGTAATTAAAGACTTAAAAGATTTAGATTTTAAAAATGTGAAAGGGGACTCATGGGCCAGAGCATCATCTGATTTGCATTTCTTCCCCATTTCATGGTACCCCAAACTAAGTCACATAGAGTTTATATATTGATGATAACATACGAGTAGTAGACAAAATTCTAGTCTTGATGTTCCTAGACAAATCTATATAAACATTATTATTTAAAATTTTGAATCCTAATTCTAGTTTCAACAATTAATAAAAGAAAATGTCAGGCATAGTATGTGCATGAAATTCATCAACTCACTTCTTTAGACAGTTAGTGAATTCATACTTATCACAGGCAGATTTTAATTTGAATCAAAAAAGCATGGCAGTGCAAAGGGCTGGAAAAGTCCAAACTTGGAAAGACTGTTAAAATATTTTAGCTTCCATTGACTAATGATAAGAGCTAGTACATGTAATTTATGTTTGCATATCAAAATATTTTTTTGTAGAAAAAATGGACGTAGAGGAATTTAAACAGAGATTTATTCAAACAAGAAGTGTAAGTATCATGTATTCATTAAACTGTGTGATAAGACATGTAGTCTTTGATGCAGTTATATTCACTGATATATTATATATGTAATTAAATGAAAATTTCATACATTTACATACATAAAATTAATTTGATGTAATATATGATTGAACACACATGTAGCGATTACAGTAGTAACATGTTTATAGACGTTGTTGGATACCCATGGGTGATCTAGTTCTTTACTCATCAGTGATGAGTAAAAGACAAGATCACCCGTGGTTATCCGACGATGGTTTATAGAGTCAAACCTCTTTATCTCAAACCTTATGAGACTGACCTAAAACTTTGAGATATCCAATGATTTGAGATATAAAGGTTAAAATATGTAAAGAAAAAGTGGTTGGGGCTTTAAAGTCTCTTTGACATATCCTAGGTACTGTAGATCTTCAAATTTTTGTGAGATAGGGTACTTGGTACTTAGAAGCAAGACAAAATTTTCACGAATTCTTGTTATTGCTTATATTATAATCTTTGCTAATAAAAATAAGCATGAGAACAAAATTTCACAAGCAGACAGACTCACATAATTAGACAAAAATATTAAGTTCTAGCAAATAAAAAGTGATATACATTATTTGAGACGTTCGGGATAACGAAATTCAGCTGTATACAGTTTAACAAACCTTTTTATCCTATTCAAAGAAATAACAAATTGTACATGCATGTATATACTAGAATTACAATGAAATACAAGAAAAACAAAGTTATGGATAACCATGGTGATCTGCTGAAGGTATCACCCCATTAATTTATATTTATCTTTAAGTCATTTAATTTTTTTTTTCATTCTAGTTGTGTCATGCCAGAAGGTCAAAGGATGAAAAATTAACTCAAATAATACTACAACATGGATATAGGAGCTGAAAAACTGACTGTGTGAGAGTTCTTAAATTGGTCCTGAGGTTCATAAACTGGTTCCATGTTCCTAAACTGGTCCTGAATTCATGGTGGAAATCAGTTCTTGTAGTCACATGAAAATGTTCACAGATGCATCCATTATGAATGAAAAAAATTTAGGAATGTTCCAAAATAATTCTTCAGAAAAGCTTTAAACAGGGTTTAATCTCAATTGATTTTATATCATGAGATACAGTAAAACACGCTTATAGCAAAATGCTAGGGACATTAAACAATTTTGATTCGTTATAAACATAATTTGTTCTATCTTTTTAAGTTTATAATATGCTTTAAAACTATGGGGAATGAAAATACTTCACTGTAAGCATGAATTCTTTATAAGCATGTTTGCTGTAACCATGTCTTACTGTACATTTATCTACATAAAGGGATTCTGAGCGTCCAACATTGTTTATCATATAAATATGTTTGTTGTCTTTCCGCCCATTTTCATCTTAATCAGTCCAGTAGATACACAAAAAATGTAACTTTAAAACAATACTCTTGAAGAGAAAGAAATCAAACATTATTTTTTTAAAAATTTAATCGTACAATTTGAAATAATTCAAGCTTTTCATTTTTATATTAAATTGGAATGGTTAATCAAGACTTTTCGTACACTTGTATTTATGTTTCTGTTACTTTTGTACATGTAGTCTCTGTGCAATACATTTTTTATATGTTCTGATTTATCTGTAGGCAGATGTTTTTAAAGAACAGATCATATTTCTTGCATTAATTATTGTGCTAACTTTCATACAGACAGTTGCACTAATAATAAGTACATTGTATTTTTGATTTTTTTCAAAAAAAGTTTTGGGTTTTTTTTTTTGGGGGGGGGGGGGTTAATTTATAAAATTGTTTGACATGAAGTTTCATATTGTATATTTCTGAAATGATTGCAATTTTCATTTAATTAATATGTGAATCTGTAACTTCTGGTCAACTTAAACAAAAAAAAAAGTCAACGACCAGACAAGAATTGTATGCAATTTGTCATGCATCAATCTCATTTTGTAAAGGTTTTTGTGAATGAAAGAGGATGGTTGTTAAAATCAGTTATAAAAAAATGTTATGTGATAAAAACTATTGGATAATAAATATTGTTAATAACATTAATGGTGTTCTCGGTGGTGTCTGTCGTTGAGTTAAATGTATTGCACATACAGCTGAACTTCACTATGTTTTTAACATCTTATTGCAAATCCTCAGATATCTCAAAATTTAATCCTAGTCCCATTGAGTTCAAGATAACAAGGTTTGACTGTATATTAAGTATGAGTACAATATGCATTAGAAGTCCATGGAAATACTGAAAATATTATCATAAAGAATCCTTTTGTAGTAAATTACAAACTTAACATACATTTCCAGTAACAGAGGAAATTGTGTCTTCTTAAGTTTTGGAGGTTAGACTGTTGGCAACAATGCTCACCTCAGAATCACTTTGAAGATGTTGATATAAAAATCAATTCATGAGGCATTTTAATTCTAATTAATTGCAAAAAACCATCTGATTGGACTTTGCAGTTGAATTTACTAACATATACCGGTAGTTAACTCTGTTAAGGACATACGCAACGTACCTTGCCTACTGAGAATTTTTCAAGATATTCTTAATTTAAGATTATAGTGCCATCAGATGTTCATAGACAAGAAATCAGCATGCATTACCAGGGGTTTTGAAAAGATATCAATTGATGGAAATTTTTGTATACCGGTAATTCAAATATACCAAATTTACGAAAGGCATATTCTAGATGTTTTGTTTATCCAAACTTGTTTTAGAAGAAGTGTAGAACAGCATATATAGACATTAATATGTAGCACATGGTTCCTTTAAGTATCGGAACTCTTCAACTCCAGGGGAAAAGACAATATAGTTCAAACTACGTTGCATATATCCTTAAGTTTAATGATAGCAGGCACCAAAATCTTGTCAGTATGGAAGATAAATTTATGATGCCTTCCCATTTAAACTCTGATCTCCAAGTATGATCTTTATAATGAAATGAGGATGATCACCAATGCTAAAGATTATCACACTTAAGGTACTAATCTGGAGAAAGAAGTACCGGTAGGTATGATAGGACTCCCTTTTTGCTCTACCTGTAGAGTTATATATACAAAAGAAATACATATTATAAACCAGGTTTGTCTTGTTGATCACATTATAAAAATGCTTTAGCAAGTGCAAGTCAATATCTTGTTTTGATGAAGACATTATCTATGTATGACATAATAAATTGGCACAATTCCCCATGCTTGTGAAAAGTTATATCTTTAAATTATGCAATCCTCTACCTTAAAATAATCTCCCTTTTTATTCAACCACCTTCAAAGTTTTTCCTTTAGGTACATTTAAATGCTAAGAAACCAAAAATTAAACACTTTAAAATAGTTTATTTAGTCAACAATAAAAACAATGTCATGAACATACATAGCTCTTAACCCAGATGTATTCAACAATTAAAATGTATATTAGGTATTGAAATAGGACAAAAAATTGAAATAAATTTTTAGAAGGCGTACAATACAATATTTTGATAAGTCAATATACTGACATTTTTTTAATCAAAACCAATCATAGTAATGTTTATGAACTATAATTTCCACCTTTGTGTTAATATAACACATACTATATTAAGCTCATATCTTGCTGATCTTTTTAAAAATACAAAACAAAGAAAAACTTGAAATCACCACCTTCAGGTTGAAATTGATCTGTTAATAATGCAAAGGCTCATGAAAATGAAGACTCTTAATAAATATAATTCTGTCATCTTGCCTTTTTAACAAAAAAAGTGGATTAAAAACCTTTGATGCTAATGCAACAATGTCTGATAACCATTTGCATAAGCGTAAAAAATAATGGAGAAGATACATGTAAATCCCAGAGGATAAATATAACAATTTTTTTCTTCCAAAATTCAAATGTCTGCGCTTAAATACATGTAGGTGCCCCTCTCACTAAAGAAGTGATACATGTATCTGGTTGGTTAAACAACTCTCTGTTTGATGAAGCCAAATAATTTGCTGAAAAGTGGGTAAATGTAACTTTACAGTCAATAATTTATGAGAAGTTTTAGGAATACATGAAGTTTTTTTTAACTGTAAAGTTTCTGGGAACATATTCAAGTCTCTATTTCTTACACCACTAAAATTTCCTAATTTAATGGATTTAAGATGAATGAAATATAAAAAAATGCCATGTATAAATTCTTCCGTGTGCAAGATAAGAAAATTGTTTTTGGTACATGTATGTACATGTATCTTTAAAAATTATTATTCTTCACACTAGTGCAATAATAGCTTACCATAATAAAAAGTATGCATTTTTAAAATACAAGAATACTTTCACAATTTCTATTCAAGATGACCACCTAAATATTACAATAAAATAATATAATATAAAATATTAAATATGTTAACAATCATAATAAAAAGAGAACACAGTTTTCCTGAATAAAATGTTGTAGTCGTCAAGATAGCTGACATGATGTTTTATTTGCTTCTCTACGCTGAGCGGCTTCTTGCTACAATAGAAAACAGACAAGGCTGAATTCTAACCTGTTTTCTATCTTGCTGCCAACAGCATCTGTTGTAAAAAGGAAAGGAAAATATACATCTTTTCACACATGATTCACAAATAACATGTATAAAGCATTAGCTGATTTATGGATTTTGTTTGTTTTCATGTAAATAATGAAAAGGGAATGTTTGTACTCTCTGCAAACAATGTCTCTGACCTTCCACTTTTATGTGTGAAACAATTATTAAAATTGTTATATTTTAAAATTTATCACTACAGTCTACTAAAAAGAATTGCAGAGAAAGATGCAGCTATATAGACTTCTGTGTCCAGTTAGGGACCATTTAGACTTACCCTTCTCCTTTGCTCTCGCTGGTTCTCTTCCTGACTAGCTGCTATGGCCTGAGCTAAAAGTAGGTCCTCTTTCTCCTGCTGTGTTAGTCTGCAAAACAAAGTGAAATAGACTTTGAATTACATGTAGCATTATGTATAATCAGAATCACTTTAATAATAGAATTTGAATTTTTCAAATTTATTTATAAGAAGCGCACTGTAAAGTGAAAACAGAGCATTCCCTAGGAAAACGGAGCACATCGACCCCCAAAATACATGTAAATCATTACTTGTGTAACTTCCATTATGCACCCCCCCCCCCACACACACACACAGGCATGTTACTACAGTAAAACTTGTCTTATCCAGACACCATTGATTCCAAAGAAAAAAGGCAGATTAGACAACATTTTTAAAAATTGCATTAACTGAAAATGACTTAAAGTTAAAATCATATTAGGCAAGATTTCATATTACACAACATCCGAATTAGACAAGTTTCACTATATATCCCCTCCACTTCATTGAGAGGGGATAAATTTGGTTTAACAGAAAAACTGCAATGTTTTTTTGTCCTTACGGTTTTGAGGGTGGCTGTGGCTGAGATGAATTGGCCAAAGACTGTTGAATTGCCTGTGCTAATGCCTCATCTTCTGTCTGGTATATGGAAATGCAGAGTTCATTAAAAAAAAAACATCAATTGTAGAAAATTACATTCTAAGATAGATTAACAAATTGTTCACAATCTTAAATGTAATATTATATGTAATATAAAGATCCTATTTTGCTACATGGAATAACTACAAATGGAGCTATAGGAAGGGAATGTGATCTTTAGAATTTTTAAAAAAAAATCATTCTCAATAATAGAATGTAATGTACTTACCATTCCCCCCTGAACAGACTGAGCTGTTGCGGCTTGCCTCTGTCTTCTCTCACTGAAAATATATAATTTACAATGAAATTCTTATTCTACTGCTATTTTTTCATACACACACTACTAAAGAAACTTTTTATAGATTTCCACCTGTCTAGTTCCCTGCCCAGTTGTGATAAGGATGTGGTCTGAGGTTTTGTCATCGGTTTACTAGCACCACTTGTCGTCGGCTTACTGGAAGACTGCATATTTCTAAATATAGCCGCAGCACTGAAAAAAATGCATTTCATTATTATTGTTTGTTCTAAATTCGTACAGAAAAAGATGTATGACAGTTACTGAAGATATATCAAGAGTAGAATACACCTGTAAATTTGCTCCATTACAAAATAATGTACTGAAAATTTCAGAGAAACATATACATATAAATGTTTTCACTTCATTTGCACAATCTAATTAAAATTAGATCCTTTACGCTCCCGTATTTTGTTATGTCGCTGCGACAAATACGTTAACATTACATATCAACTTTTGCTATTCCCCTTACCCCGTCCTAGACATCCCCCTCCCCGTGTCCTGGAATCCTTTACAGTTGTGATCCGACTCAAAGCGATGCTTCAGACAAAAGTTCTGTTGACATTTTTCACATAAAACTGGAACCAACTGTAAATAGCATGAAAAGTATAACATATTTAGAATGAATTTTTTTTTAAGTTTACTTCATAAACTTCAGGTACACATTGTATTTTCCTTTTTTCAAGTACATGTACTTTAACAAATCTTATAGATTTAGGATAGATATTGATAAAGTGCTATGTAGGTGTAAGCTTTAGTTTTTCCATACCTCTTTCTGTTTGCAGCCTTTGTATGAGCATTTGTTAGTGTATACCTAAAATTCAAATTAAAGACACTTATTCACATAGAAATTAGTGGTTAAGGATAGAGTCACTATAGGCATACAGTATGAATTCAATCTCAAAGAATATTATGGTTGTAGTTCTTGAATGCCAAGTATACAAATACAATTGTACTTGATGCAACTTTTTCTGCCAAAGCTAGTTAATTAAAACATAAAAGTTAACAAAATCACAACAATTCTCAGATTGAAGCTCTTCACCCAAAAGCCTTAAGTTCTCATAAACTGAACATAGCCTGGATTATTTTGATAACCCTTAATTTAGCTGCTAGATTTTTCCTATCTGCGACTGCCAAATGTCAACGATAACTTAACTATCTAAGCCTTATTTTATACTAAAACTACACATGGGATACTAGCTGACTCTATGGAGACACATCATACCTTTCTCCTCTTGCGGGCGGGATCAGATTGACAATCTCGGTCTATATGTTGGCCTACTACCACATCTGGCATCTCCCCCTTCTTCACAGGGATTGGAGTGTTACATAATGGACAAACAGGTACTTGGTTATCCTAATTCAAAATATATAAACAAATGTTGAAGAGCACTATTTTTTTTAATTTTTTAAGTTTAGAAGTGCATGGAGCTGGACTGATATTTCTTCATTTAAATGAGGCATTATCACTCACCTTTTTGTATGATTCTGGACAGTTGTGTGTGTTGTAGTGTATGTGGTCTCTGCTACAAAAGAATACAAGACATATGAATACCAAGCAAAATTAATTTTGATTGACAGTGCTTATAATTATCATTTTGATATTGATAAAATAAAATATGGTTATGACAGAAGATAGTCTTACTTACAAATCAAAAAGGGGAACTGTGTATACAGTTTCCATTGTGATTATAAAATAGATTCAAATACTTATGCAACCATATAAGTCTGTATGTATCATTTGTCTTTCACCATGTTCATACTGATTAAGACTTACTACAGTAACTTTGAGAAATTCTGGCAAAATTTTAAGGAAAGGTGGACCTTTGTAGGATTATATATAACATAATCAATTGACTGGACCCAAAAATGGACAACAAGTCATTTAAATAACATTGTTAAATTACTTACCAAAATATCTGAGAACAAGCATCACATTTCATGGGTAGGAAATCTGAAAGGAAAGATAGACTCTAGTCATTTTCATGTACACACTGTCAGTTCAGTAATATCAATGTTTAGATGCTGTTGTATGATTTCCAACATTCTTGTATACATACTTAATGGACTATATATCTTGATATATTAGTCTGTTACAGTGTGTTAGTGGCTGTGTTTGGCATATCCGTATAGTGTGTATATATCTACGTAACGTTTTGCATTTTCCCGTACAAATGGGACAAATTGCTTTCAAATAACATACCCAGTTGTTTACAAGTTTTCTCATGGCAATTTTGGCCTAAGTCTGGAAACTCCATCTTCTATAATACACAAGCTTTTCCACTTTCCTTAGACGAGTACTAAATGGTGACCAATGACTATGCTGTTTGATTTAACATCGCTATTTATAGGTACACTGACGTCATATCCGCAAGGAGTAATCATTAAGTAAAAGTCTCTGTGGTGGGACTCCACTCAGAGAAAATAAAATAAAAATGTAGATGATGAATGAAATTAATCAAAGTACAACTTATATATCGTTTTCAGAAAAAGTGATGCATGAAAATGATAGATAAGGAATGTACATACCATAAAGAAATAAATTTTTTAAAACTAATGCATACTCCATTCAAGAGAATCCCAGAATATTCTTAACAGATACAGCAGGTCCCTGACGCAATCTGATTGTGGTACATGTACATATATTGTGGTATAAACATACAGTACCTCACTATATATTTTTTTCCACAAAAATTAGACTTTGAACATATTTTTATGGAACCCTATTCGAAGAATTTTCCTCAATAATATAATCATACAGCAGTAGAGAGAGAGAGAGATCCTCAAAATGTCAAGGTTTTGCGATTCGGGAACTCCACACAAACCCTGTTTTGTGGAGTCCCGAAATCACAAAACCTTGACATTGTGGGCAGGCCTCTATGTACATGATGTAACCTCTAAAATTTAGGCGCCAACTGGCTTCTAATAACAAAAATAGTCGCCAATGAAATTTTTTAGTCGCCAGGTAAATTTTTTTTTAGGTACCAATTTAAAAACTGATATTAGTCATTATATAGAGACATGTCAATTTCTAACTTTTAAACTTCTTTTCTGCTCTTTATATATAAAAATTCAAAATGTTTATAGTTCAGTAATTTGTCTATCACCAAGTCAATTTGCCGACTTATAGAAAAAAATTAGGCGCCAATCATAATTTTTAGGCGCCATGGCGACTAAATTAGTCGCCAATTAGAGCCCTGGTGAGGATGAGAGAGAGAGAGAGAGAGAGAGAGAGAGAGAGAGAGAGAGAGAGAGAGAGAGAGGACTACACTAAACACAAAATGATCCAAATTTATTCAGTTATGAGTGATCTGCCCTTAGATCTTAGATAAAAGAAATTGAAATTTACAGGTATTACTCAATTTGGGATCAATTTAAGAATTCTTAACACAGGCCTGTAGGAAGCAATTTCACTTTGAGGGGGCACAACCATACATTTTCGGTTGGGGAGGGGGGTACTATTCACTACCAAAATTTCTTGACAAGCAAAATAAATAAATAAATCAATAAATCAATAAAAAATGAAATAAATAAATAAATAAATGAATAAAAAAAAGGTCATCAAACGTTATCATTTAGGGACACAAGAATATAGTAGCTAAGTTTTCTATATATTTTTTTTTATATATCGGCAAAATTATTGGGGGGGGGGGGCACGGCCTCCAGTGCCCCCGGTTCCTACGGCCATGTAACAATTTATATCGCAATGACCAATTAATTGAACTCTTTATTATATGTATTTTCCTATGAATTAAGAAAACAGTGATGTCTGTTCATCAATACTTCGTTGTCTTTGAGCATTATTCCTAAGGAAAAATTGCTGCTACCGTATGTTGAAAATGAAATATTAGATAAACCCAGTAATTAGTTATTTCCACTTTATACATTATAATTTTCTCAATATCCCAAAACATTTTTCTTAAGTTCTAAGAGACTCCTTAAGACAATGGAACCCTTTTTCCTTTGATTGTCTTCAGATCTGTCGTTTTCTTTGGAAATCCATTGGTAGTCAGTTTTCATTATCTATGCAAAGTACGATTTGATTGGTATCATCACAAAAAAATGTTGAACGGATATGATATGGCATCCCTATCAAAATAAATCATTCACATTGACACTAATATCTATTAAAGAACGAATACTCTTCACAGGAGATTGACGTAACTGCATGTAAGTAGCCTTGCATTGTGACGTCATGGCTACAACGAAACAATTACATTATCTTACCAACCAAAGAAAGATCAACCAAACAAAAGGACCGTGTAAAGAGTGAGTATATAAAATTTCTTTGCATATATAATATTCTGTCAACCCGTCGACTTGTCATCCTGTCAACCTGTCCACCTGTCTACATGTCCACAATTTTACCAAAAAGTCCCTACGCTATACATAGAATTTCTCCAAAATTTCCTCATGTTCTTTAGCATTGCACATTAATTCTTCAGCCCTTTGGCGTATGAAAATATTTATCGATACTACTTATCCATTTATCCTAGTTTAAAATTGCGGAGAATTTTTATTTTTTTTTTTTACTAATTTATCCTAATTTTTGGATCTACTTTTAACAGTAGCTTTTGGGAGGTCAATTAATTTCCTTTCTAAGGAATAATTTTTCATTTTTAAAAATCATAAATGCTGGTTATCATCAGATTTTTTTCGATGCTTAAAAAGAAGCCGCACAAGTAAAATGTCCTCTGCTGCCCTTTTCAGATTTCAAAATGACACTATTGACATATGAAGAAGTCGCTTTAAATCAAAAAATACAGTATCAATAAATATTTGCTTTTATTCATGATTTCAACGTGAAAAATATTTGCACAAAAATTGTGTATGACGTCATAAAAACACACACAACTTGAACGTAATAATCGATGTGACGTAACAATTATCGCCACAACAAAAGTGGATGCAGATGTCAGACATATTAGAGGTAAAAATCACGGCTTAAAATTTTTGCTTTTCTTGCATGTTTTTCTCTACTGTAAGTGCAATGTTTTTAAAGATATGTCGTTTTGTTTGTAGAAAATCATGGATGTTATGTTAGATTTCGGGGACGAAGTCGTTAATGACGTGGTAAGTAGTTTGGCAAAAGTTACACATCTTGTGTAAAAATGTCGAGGAAATGCTTCAAAAAGTACACTTTTTTAAAAAAATCTTTCTCTGCTATACAAATTCATTGAATAACTAGACCATAATGTTGGAGTGTATCAAATAGGATTGACATTAGAAAAAGGTTATCTCCAAAAATGGCTTTTTAATTTTTTTTTAAGGTTTCCTAAAATACATTCTTGATGTTGTTTTTTTTTTTAGGATACAAAGCTGGGAATCTTAAAATTTAGCTACAATTGGGCAGAAGAAGTAGAAAAACAAGAAATACTAATGAAGGTACATATATACCTCGCTTAGATCCATAGAGATATCTTAGTATGGTTGTGTAATAATGATACAATAACACAGGCTACAATTCTGACAATTTCACACGTAAATTCTCTTTGAATGTAATCATAATAATGCATTTCATTAAATATATAATCTTTTTAAGTGTGAAAAAAGAAGATAAATAAACATTTATTTGTGGTAAGGGTATGCTTCATAACATTAAAGATCTATCAAAAAACGACGTAAGCTATTATTTTCTTAATCCCTTTTCTAGGAAGTCAAAGTACCAGCATTAGAGGATAAAAAGAAGAACGAATCCAAAGTGAAGACATTCACCGAAGAATGGAAGGAAGTACCAAGGTAACACTGACACTAACACTAACAGAGTGTTGATAAGTGTTCTAGTATTATAAATTTTATAATACATGTAATTACTTAATAGTAATATATGTTTCTCTTCATCTTGAATATGTCATATTATTGATATTTTTACGTATACTTAGTAACATCATGTAAATTCACAATTTACAATATGACAATTTGATAACATGTTCACCATGTTCACTTTGCTTATTTCAGAGAGTCACTCTTGGATTTCGGCAATGAAGCGGTGACTAATTTGGTAAGTAGAGATCTGCTGTTTTGCCGTTGTTGTTGTTGTGCAATTCATGTGATATAGTGAAATATACTGAAAATGTATCTTTTTTTGGAGATTATATTTTTGATGATATGGATCAATTATTCTTTTTCATAATTTAAAATAATTCTATAAACTTATAATATTGTACTTAACAAAAGTGGATATAATTATCAATTCTACCTCAAGGAGTAGTTTTATATAAATTGAATAAGTTTTACCAGATTTAACTTTGGATGCTTTTATTTCAGGACGCAAAATTAGAAATACTTAAGTTTCTGTATAGTTGGGCAGAGAAAGTAGAAGAGGAAGAGAAAGAAACAGAGGTAAAAAAGAACTTTGCTCCTTAATCTCATACATTATACACCCGTGGACCAATTCATGTCTGTGCATTGAAAAAAAATCTCAGAATTTATTTGGTACGTGGATATAAATTTTGTCAGTTGAGGGAAGAAAGATTACTTTTGCTTCTAGCCGTGTGTCTATGAAGAAACCTGAATTTAATCAGAGAGTGTACTAATTGATTTTTAGAAAAGATGTAGGTAAAGGAATATAACCCGAAATGATAACTAAGTACTTGAAGAATGGTACAAATATATTATGTAAATTTTTGTTGTAAATAACTGAATATCAATACAACCAAAGATTTTATATCAAAATATTTTACAGGAGTATTTGATTCTAAACCAAACCTTACAAGAAGGCTCATATCAACAGCTGCAGAAAGAAACTGAAGAGAGTGAGACCAAGCAAGAGATAGCCCGAGACACTGTCAGGTATTCTCCTCTACATTATGATAATCATCTATACATGTAAGTCTGTGAATGTCATCGTATTTTATCTACGATATGACAATTTGATAACGTGTTCACGATGTTCACTTTGCTTATTTCAGAGAGCCACTCTTGGATTTCGGCAATGAAGTGGTGACTAATTTGGTAAGTAGAGATCTGCTGTTTTGTTGTTGTTTTATAAATCATGTGATTCAGTGAAATGTACTGAAAAAAGTGCCTTTATCCAGAAATAACGTTTTTATGATGATATGGGTCAACCATGTTTTTTTTCTTGATTTAACTTATTATGCACTGAACAAATAGATATAATTATCGAATTCTACCAAACCGAGTAGATTTTACCAAATTTAACTTTAGATGTTTTTATTTTAGGACGCAAAATTAGAAATACTCAAGTTTCCATACAGTTGGGCGGAGAAAGTAGAAGAGGAAGAGAAAGAAACAGAGGTAAAAATTTATTTCGTTTGCCCCTTAATCTCATAAATACACCCGTAGACCAATTCATGTCTATGCAAAAAAAAATCTCAGAATTAATTTGATACGTGATTATTAATTTTGTCAATGGAGCAAAAATAGAATAATACGTTTGGTCTATATGCATGTCTTCTATGAAAAAAAAAATGAATTGAAACAGAGCGTATACTTTATTGAATACATGTAGATAAATGACTCTCACCCTACAAGATTACTAGTAATTCCTTGTACTAGCAAACAAGGAATTATCCGCAAGTACAAGTAAATATGAAAATTTCTTGTTGAAAATAACAGAATATCAATAGAATCCATTTTTTATTGGTATTTTTTACAGAGATTTTCCATACTGAACCAAACTTCTCAACAAGAAGACACAACTCGCGAGAAAGTGGCTGAAAAGGGCGAAGCAACGCCAAAGATTGCTCTTGACTATAGCAGGTACTCTCTTTTTAATGGTCATTTGTCTGTGAATGTAATTATATTTAAGCTTAGATAAGATGTGAAGAGTGAGCTGACGTGAATATATGTCTTGGAATATTCTTAATTTAACTCTTCAATATCTCTCAATTGGAAAGTTTTATATATTAAACAGCAAAACTCCAGAGCTGCATCAAGATTCGAAAGCAGAAGATGAGACAAAAACCAAAGCATTAGAAGTTAGCATGTTGGGAACAAAGCAGATAAAAGCACAGGTAATGAAATCTACAGTTGTTCAAGACACTGCTCTTGACTGTAAAATTTAGCCTTTAATTTTTTTTTTAAACTTTATATTCATTAGAATAATTTTTCATTAAGGTCTTCCGCTCCAGGCGGAAGACCTTCTACTGATTCTGATGGTTAAGATTATTCTTATTATTCTTTTTTTTTTTTTCCTAGACGCCAACTTTGAGACCTCATATCTTGCTCATTTCTCAACGGATTTTGCTCAAATTTGCAGGGTTTAAAGACGTTACAAAATTCTATCAGAATGCTGTCAAACATTTCAAAAACCCACTTCCGCTTTTGGGTTATCTCCCTTTAAATGAAAATTTAGGACGCTTCATTTCCAGACAAAGGCTCAGAGACTACTTAAGCTGGAGTAGAAATTCTACCGAATTTAAATAATAGAAGCACTGAAGTTGTGCACATCGGTGTTTGTTTTTCAATTTCTGTATTCAAAATGGCGCTAGAGAGGGGTCAAAAATTAGAACGCCAAAAAGAGCGAAAATTTACACATATTTTCCTTTTTATCTTCTAAACTAAAAATATTTTGATAAAACATGTAGAATAAAAGTTGTGCACAATTTTAAGGCCTTTCATTTGAGACCACTAAAAAGGGTCTGGCCCCTCAAATTAGGGATCTGGGGCCCTTTAAAGTTTTTGCTTTATAACTCAAAAACGGTAAATATTTCGAAATAGCTGCCGTAATTAAAGTTGTTATTTAACATCTTATTGATCTCAAGAAAATGTTATTTTGTTTGAGTCTTGTGTTCTAAATGAGCTAGAAGCATAACACATATACAGGTAAGTGTTTTCATTCAGCAAGTAAACAAGAGCTCTTCATGCGTGTAATTAAAATAAACTTACTATAAATAATAAACCTTGCTATATTAGATGCTAATATTCTTTAGAATCAGGTTTTTGAAGTATTTTGTGCTTTATTTCCAAATTATTTACTGACAACTTTCCCTTTTATTTCGTTTGTTTTCAAATTTGGATAAACCAGTGTACTAAACAGGGAAAAAAAGATAACCTTTTCTTCTTATCATATAAAAACAAACAATAAAGTTAGAAAATAAAACAAAACTTTAAACATAAACTATTCACAGCCATTAAGTACACGCCTTTTACATTCATCTGGTGTGTTTACAATTATGTAACCCCTCCCTCGATAGCGCGTGGCAAAGGAGGTCACCGAGGATCAATCGGCGTGTGAACCAGCGACCTAAGGTCATACGCAAATCAAACCATAGAATGGCCATTCCAAATACATTTTAACTAAGTGATGAGTGGATAAATATGTTGAATCTTTCAGATTATTTCATATCTTTGATTAAAGTCGCTAGTACATTTCGATTTATATTTTATTCGCTCAATTACAAGAAAGTTGCATATTTATTCTTATAAACATTGCATTGTTGAGATAATTGCGCTTTGTGGAAAATTACTTTAAAATCATTTCGAATCTTTCATATGATTCCGTCTTACTGTTTAATTATCACTCGCTCGTTTTAATCAGCTAGTCTTAAGTGCCTTTCACTTATTCACTTCAAATTCAATGCATTTTGAATGCCGAAAAGACCTCTTTCTTTGCGTATTAAAGAAACAGTTTATTTATCTCTCTAATGTTATTATTTAACGAGTTGCTATTTCTTTCATGAACATTAAACAGGATGTATAAAATTAAAAACGATAATTGTATGTAGAGGTCACATTTTTAATTGTCAGGAAAATCGAAAATAAAATTAAGTACTTTCGAGTTTCTATTATTTTCTTCCTAACTTACAATATTATTGCATACAAAATACTAGGTCGGACGCATGTAACTTAACCGCCTCAATATTTCACTTGTATTTGAAAATTCTATCGAGCGTCGAATGAATTTTACCCGTTAAAAAGTGTACCAAAAAAGAACCCTTCCTATGCAGTTTTCTTTGGGAATCAATTGGCTTAGATAGTCTACTCCGACATGTGTTGACAAAACTCACGCAATGAGAAGCCATACATTTCAAACTTGTGACCTCTTGGTCAGTGCATGTGAAGATTACGCATGGCAATTAGTGTCTGGAAAACGAAGTATGTTTTATAAGTTATTTGTTCTCATTCCAAATTAAATACAAACACAAACCCTTTATTTTCTTTGTTATTTTATACCGTCAATTATATCAGATAGATTGTTTTAAAAACGTGTTGTTTAGGAAGATTAATCTTATGCATTTGTTTTATTTCATCTAATAAATTGAATTTACCCATGACACAAATTATTGGTACATGCATGTAAGTACGCGTAAATGCGATTTAATTTGTTTATGCGGAAGAGCGCCCAAAATAAATACACTTCGAACTCTGGAATTTCCCTGTTTTACTGTTTAAATCATAGGTCCACTCAGCTGACGAGTTGTTTTAATAACGGTAATAAATTATATTCAAGTCCTGGCCAGCGATCGTTATGGTTGGTGACATTGCAATTAAACAGGTCGATACTAAGGTACTAAGATACTAATGGGTGTATATATTTTCACCTAATATGTTTTCATTGAGTGTTTTCATAAGAAGTAAATTGCTGGAGGATATCATGTTCTCCCTGATCACATCGATAGCGTGTAGAAACAGCGGTATATGAACACACGCTTTTGTGTACAAAGCAAACGTGTAAACCAAAAGGATGGAAAAAAAACGACGAAATAAAAACATTTCTCTATTAACTGAAATTATTGTCTTTAGAAAGATAAAAATAAATGATTATCCGCCTGAGAACATGTGAAAATTATACCCAAATACAATGTAACGAAGGATTTTGGGTTTAATCCCGAGTACACAATTATAGCAATGATGTGTACATGTACATGCAGAATACCTCTTTTTTTATCCTTCGTCCATGTGTTCCTCCTTAACGGAAAAAATTATCAGTAAATTATATTTTACCGAACGAGGTTGAAAAATGCCGAACTTTATTTCTTAAAATTAACAGCAATTATCCGACTTATCTCATATCACTGTGAAAATGCCGTAAAAACTAAAACCGTCTGGTTTGACTTTGTCAACGCGTTTTAGATCGGGTTTGAGATTTTTATTAAATGTCTGGAGTATTTCGCTTATTCTGCAAGTCCGTATAATGAAAGAAAACATTGACAGATTTAGAGGAGGTTCAGGGGGCCTGCCCCCACTGGCGGATTTAAGTGGGGCTTGGGGGCGCACGCCCCCCCCCCCCCTAAAATTTTCAAAATATGACATGACTAATATTAATAATGCCATACTTTGGTTTTATAATTAATGGTCAATTAAAAAATGGTAATTTTATTTTATGACCAAGTATCAGTTTTCTTAAAAATCAAGTCTGAAAACCTTGCATTCCCTAGGCTATGAATATTATCTCATAATTATTCAAAGCGGAAAACGTCTCCCGATTTCGTTTGAAGGGTAGACAGCACATGTCAATTTCCTATAAATACTGCAATATTTAAAGGCTGGTCGAAGGTAAATAACATTCGGCAAACCTCGGCTGATTCCGTCACCTTCATCCAGATGAGGTACGAATCGGCCGAGGTGTGCCGAGTGAGGTAAATAAATGAATTTAAAATCAGAAGGTCTACGTTACAAACCTATCCACTAATTGATGTATTTATTTATCAAATGGTGTAACTATGCAGTAATTTACTTACATAGAAACAAGACTTTTTTTAACGTCAGGATATAGGTTAGGATGGTCACAGACGAGTGTAACTTCGACCACCTGGTTAATTTCGACTGTTCATAAATACCTTAAAATAATTTGTTTATAACCCATTATAGTGTACACACATCTATTTTATGCAGAAAGAAAATGCATTTTTCATATACAAATCAATGTTGATAATAATAGGCGAAATTTATTTCTTTACTGGAAAATTACATCCAAGAAGAAACTTTATCGCCCGAAAAATTACGGACGAGTATTTTTAAACCATTGCGGGGAATTATCAGTTTATCACCTCTAAAAATATCTTGTATATACAGAAAGACACAGTGGATATTCCTGGCGTGAAATTTATTAACTATGTTTAAATTTGCAACTTAAATTCATACCTTTTAAATTTATAGTATTTAGTTTTTACAAATAAAATGCAAATCAGCTGAACAGAAATCGGCCGAAGTTACCCTTTGCATGAATACGGCGTCAGCAGGTAACTCAGTTCGACCAATGAAAATGACGCAATGCTATTTGTTACCAGAAAAAAATCATGACCACCATCCGTATAAAAAAAGTATTAGGATAATATTATGTACAAGAATACTCCGTAGAAACTAGTTCTATAACCGTGAAAAAATCATCTGTTTTGTTTACATGCGGTTTAGATGCCTGCGCATATATATATTTGTAGCATGCCTTGATAAATCGGTAAATTAGTCTCTAGGCACCTGGTGCACTTAATGTCTTCAAATTAGGTACATTTTGAAAATTGCTTTTTTTTCTTTTTGTCAGCATTTTTTCACAATCTTTTATGTTTTACAACAGAATAATTTAAATTAAAATATATGTATTTTTTTTAAATTAGAGATGACGCGAATAATTTCATTTATATTTGCACATCGATCGAAAATACCCCGTGTGCAGTTGAAGTTACCCAACACACACATCTTGTAAATCGAACACATTTATTTTATATCATGACGAATAATACATATAACACAATGTAATCTGAACAATAAAAGGTATTCCGATGGAAAAAAATCCAGTAAATGTTGAGCGTAATACATGTAATAGGCAGTGACATACTTGAACAAATCTAAATATAAAAAAATAATCGGTCGAAATTACACCACCCTACTCTACAGTGTATCTGTCATATATGTATAATACTTATAAAAACAAACGTTGCAATATTTAATTTTTCAATATTCAGATATTCTTTGTGTATCATTGTGCTTCGTTTATTTCATACTGCTATAAAGGGAACTGCACGTTACAGCGTGTTTGTTTATATTGTTTCGTTGGCTGCGGTGGAGATACATGTGTAGGTCAGTGAATGGAATTTAAAAAAAAAACAACACTTTTTGGAACAACATTAGAGTTACATACAAATATCAGGTTGACTAGCATCCTTGCTGAAATAATGATGATTCAGAACGACTTCTAAGATACACGAAGTTCGGAGATTCACGAAGTTCGGAGATACACAAAGTTTCTGCTTTCTCAAGAGTAAATTTGAAATAAAAATTATCAAATGATTAATAAATTTGTACATTATTCTTAAGCAGACGTGAAATTCCTACAAAGATTTTAGAGTATTGTAAGTTACAAACTTAATTCATATCTTATAGGCTTTTGTGTAAAGGAAGTAATCAATACAACTATTTTTGTGTCTGGTTTACTGACTCTTAAAATTCACGAAAACCCAGGAGCTTCCGGGGGCTTCGCGCCCTGGGCCACCACCAGGGCTTCGCCCTGGACCCACTGGGGGCCTTAAGGCGACCCCCAGTCTCCCTGCCTGAACGAAGTTATCCACGCCCCCCCCCCATCACAAATCCTATATCCGCCCATGGCCCCCTTTTATATCCAAAATATACACAAGATTTAATAAATCAATTTATAATGTGGCTTTGGGCCCCTACCCCGACACAAAACTGGTCGGGCCCCCTTTTCAAGATTCCTGTTTCCGCCACTGAAAAAGAATGTGTTGTTCTCTTGGATGTCGATATCTGAATTATGTTTTATTTAAACACCTAGTCTAATATATCATGGGCGCCAATAATAGGACGATTATTTGTTTTTTAAAATAAAGTGGTTCTTACAGATGTTAAAAAAACCTTATAAACGGCTAAATAATTATTTAATTCATCTACAACAAATGTTAGTTTAGTTCTTTGCTTTCATAATCTAACTTTTTATAAATTAACACGAAAGTCGTGCGATCGTATACAAATACTCAGAAGCAATCTTTCATATTTAATGAACGTATAGGTGAATAAATTTCCTCTCATCACTATACGTAAACCCCCATCCTCGAAATAAATAGAATGTTTTCCTTCGCAGTCGGTTGGTTTTACCAGGTACATGTCAGTACTAGTGAGGAAGGAGCTTTATAGAAGCAGGTGATGAATTCCGAGAGAAAGGACTGCCTATTTTATATACATGTACATTCTTAGGGACCTAGTTTTCTGAACCGATCTCACTGTTATTCAAAGACCTAGCTAGAAATTCTCTCTCTCTCTCTCTCTCTTTGAAATGCAGGCCCGTCGATTGTAAAAAAAAAAAAAAAAGACAAAATAATTTCAATTTTTAATAAGTATCTCATCTCCCAAGCCAAAGACCCAAGTAAGCTTTTGCTGTTCATAATTCTTCATCTTTGTTTGCTATATTGGTGTATTAAGCATTATCGTCGTTGTTGTTCTAAAGCTACTCGTAAATTTTTCTCATTTTTATCTTATCAAGAACCACCGGACCATAACAACGAAAATTAACACAGAATATTTTTGGTAAAGTTTTGTTCAAA